>NC_056743.1:1487676986-1487734486 GCF_019279795.1 Protopterus annectens | reverse complement strand
ACTTTAATTAGTACAAAGGAAGCTTTCCAGGAACTACCTGATATTTTCTAATAACCTCTGGGATATTTTCATTTAGCCCTCTTCAAAGACAAAGAAACCAATATGACAAAGTCAGTTCAGTATAATATGCTGAGGCCAAAAGTCAGTCTAAATGCAAAGAAAATTTACTTTCATTAATAGCAAAGATGAGATCAAAAAGTCTGCAGTGAAAGTTATGAGAAAAAGCAGCTAAATGTGGATCACTGACCAAAACATTTGTATACTTGATGCAAGTGCAGACTACGTTTTGTTATATTATAAACATTATGGTCCTAATTACATCTCCCATTAATTAAGCAGTTTTTATAATGAATATATGATGTTAGTCTGCTGTGTATGTTTGTCGTCAAATTTTTTTATGTAGTTTTTGTTTCAGTCTTAAATTAAACTAAAAAAAGTAGGAACCAAACAGTTAAGGTCTAGTCAAGCCAAAAATTAATTTTCTGTTCATTTGAAGTGATCTGGCTGAGTTTTTTTTAAGAAAGTAAAAATTATAGCCATTGTAGTCCGTGGTATTCAGTGGTCATTCATGTTTTCAGTCAAACCAAAGTTACTCATTGTTCTGCCTCTGCATTAATGGGAGCGTAACACTAACAATACACTCCATTTGGAAGACTTGCAAACAAGCCAGATTGCTGGGATGTTGGTTTTATTAATACCATGTATACAGTACTTTTTTCCAGAATATGTAAAGATGCAGTGTGATGTAGTTGAAACAAATGTCATGGAAAGATATTTGTTTCAGATTGAAAATATTCTATGTTGTTTTCAATTGTTGTGCCAAGTCTTTGTAATTCTTTACTCCCTTCCCCAACCAAGGGACCTCATAACCTGACTATGGTTATTGCTTTACAAACAGTTTTGACAGAAGGTGACTGTATGAGCTTAAAATATGTACCAGTTCCAGCGAAGGAATTGATTCTTGCAAACTAAGCTCACTGTTTATTCTTTGCTGGAGTAAGCAAATAGACTTAAAGATGTGTACAGTCATCTACCATGCCAAATAAAAGGATACAACGGCTTTCAAAAGGGTTCTCCCAGTTACCCAAAAGGCTTTCTAGAAGCTTCTACCTCTGCAGAAAATGGCAACAATTATGGCAGATTGCATGGATTCTGAGAACGTCACAGTAACTGCTCTGTTTCATTATCTATGTCTTTGGGTCATGACCAGTAAAAGGTTTACATTATTGGCAATTAAAAGAAGGTTTTGATATTGTAACAGGTTGTTTTTCAGTCATGTAAATGGTACTTTTGTGTGGATTACCAGAGAGGGAATAGTGTGTTTTTCACATGCATGTTTAAAGTACTTCAATGAACTTGAAGTAAAAAAAGGCAAACAAATATTTAATAAATGTACCATCAGGCGGGTGGCGTAAGACTACAATGCTAAATTATGCATACCTCAGTTACAAAACTTTTGAAAGGAAGTCTCAGCCACAGAATGCATATACCTGTAGAGTTTTGCATGGGTTTTGTATAAATACAGTTTAAAGATAGCTGCTTGCACACTATACCAGAAAAAACCTCCAAACTGCAATTGCTTCTACACTAGATTTTAGTTTTTTGGGGTTTTTTGAGATGCTTTGTCTGTATTTTGATAATGTGCATATTATGTAAAAATGTTGGTGGACCCATAAATGACCAGACTTTTTTCTAAGAAAAATCTTACTTAAAACATTTCATGAATTTTTACTCTTATATCACTGCTTGCTAGTAATAGCGAATTCTGTTTTCTGCACCTGCTTTGCGTAGCTGTTGTAAGGCTTTGAACTAATGTATGTATTTATTGCTTGAACTACTGTGCATACGTTATACAGCATAATGTCTGACAACGTAAATAATCCATTTATCCTTGCTTCAATCATATGCTGATGATGGGGACTATGATCCTTTGTATACAGTAAATTTCAACTGTAGCACAAACATCTGTTTATGTATTGGTGGAATATGCCTATTTGATTATTTATCTTTTTTGAGGTAAACTAATTTTTGATACTTTTCCTTACTGTGTACTGTGTTCATACCTTGAATTCTTTGACATTAGAAGTCATGGTTGAGAAATGTAACAGCTGTTATTCGTTCTGTATTCATGGCTTTCACTGCTGAATAAAATAAAGGACCAAACCTAGGATTTGAAAGAAAACTGTCTACCTCTAACACCAGGGAGTTTTCAGGTCTCATTGCACATAGTGTTAGTTTACTACAACACAAATGGAAAAAAGAGACTAGTAGGCCTAAGCCATATATTCACAGTGGTTTAATTCTTGGCAAAACGCAAACTGAAAATCAATTAAAATGTCATATTATGTATTGCAATTCATAGTCAGAGTAACCCCTTGCATCATTATTTTTAAATAAGTGAGGCTTGGAAACATTATATTCTTATGAGCAAGCCAACAGCTGCTTAATTCTGTACACTTATTCTTTCATTGGTGGATGGTACCAGCTATTGTTAGTACAGCATTATTATATTGCATATGAAAATAAGGTTTATTGCATAAGATAGTTTAATGTCCTCATTTAATACCAAATCTTAAGATCATCTAATAATCTAATCTTTTTAGTTTTGTGTCATCATGTACAATTATGACATGTACCACATAGAGTGAGACACAGTGGCACAGTGGTTAATTTTGCTGCCTTACAGTGCTTAGTTCTTAGGCTCAATTCTTTATAGGTTCATAGGTAAGTACTAGGCTAGCTGTCCTTGTGAGCCATCCATTTTAAGCTTAGTCAATTTTCCTTTCAAAGATGAGAATTAAACCTTGAACCTTTCTTATGTGAGTTAAGCACCTTAACCAGTACGCCAAATCCCAACCCCTGCGGAAATATATTGTGTGTGAAGTTTTGTAAAAGTTACATGTTTTATAATGGTCTCCATCTTCCCTCCCACATTCTGTGGTCATATGTTGCTAGATGATCTGGCAATCTGCCAAAGCGACAATGTGTTTGAGTATTGTGTAGGTGTGCTTGTATATATATGTGTGTGTGTGTGTGTGTGTGTGTGTGTGTGTGTGTGTGTGTGTGTGTGTGTGTGTGTGTGTGTATACTTGTGCATATATGGGTGCTTCCACATCCTGTAGAGGACAATGGTGTGGTTCTTGGAACTGTATATATGACTTAAACCCATTGTTTGCAGATAGAGTCTTCTACTCCCCTGTAAACCTCATTAAGGTAAAGCAAGCATCAGAACTGTATGATTCAAATCAATGTATAAATTAATTAATTTGCTGCCAATTTATGATTATAAGTGGATGACTGTGCTTACAAACAGTTAGTATAGTGCCAGGAACACAGTCTTATAACTGCTTTTTTTTCAGTATAATGTAACTTTTAAGCTCACTTGTAATTTGCCAACACTATTTTGCTTGCTTAGAAGGTTTAAAGTCTTGGTTGCATAGGTTTTTTTTCTTTACAGCTGAACTTTAAATTAGAAAAACAAAAATGTTTCACATAGTCAAAATGATCAGTGGAAAGTGAAATAGTAACAACTCTTAGCTACTGTCTCCTTCAGTATGTACCTGACTGAGCACATGCAGCAACTGGAACATCCACAGAGGTTCCCCACAAAATGAATACAGGGAGAAAACAACATATCCTATGCAGATTGCCCTATCTCTATAATTGTTTTCTTACAGACTGTTGATACTTGATCTGTGCCTGACATAGAAGGCATCCTTGGATAGAGCTCTGATGGACCTTTTGCATATCTGCAGAACCAATAGGATAAAACTATTCAATCTAGGGACTTGAACTTTGCTTGTGACATAAATAGGACATGTTGGAGGGACAGGTATGCATCTCAGAGAATTCCTTTCCTCTTGAACAGGCTTCCTTCCATGTGAAGCAGAGTTCTTCCCTAACCTTATTCAAGCATAACCCTGACTTGTGGATGGGAAATTGAAAATTCAAACCAGGTCTAGCACCTATGTCACTAATGGACTGACCAACTCTGTAAATCATACCCTGGCTTACATATACCCCTTAAAATAACCTCTAAGGTTCAAAACACATGTAGGATATATTTAGGATGCATGGCTAGGCCTGTAAAGGTTCCAGTGGGCATTAGCTTAGTATACACCTACGAACCTATATAATAAACATGATGCAGTATTCCACAGATATTGTAAGAAATTTATGCAGTACAAAAAGTTGACATAGTAATGAACCTATCTCACATAATATTGTACAGTTATTGTTGTTTAATGTTGTTTATTCATTTGTCATATCTGTGGTGGTGCAGCGGTAGTGTTGTTGCCTCACAGCAAGAGGTTCTCCCGTTCGATTCTCGGTTGGAGTGTGGGGAGTGCCTTCTGTGTGGAGTCTGCATGCCCTCCCCGCGGTTGAGTGGCATTCCAAAAGACATGCGAGAATGGGCGTGCCTTCATTGAAGGTTGGGCATCGAGCTGGCAACTTGGCACTTTAAAAATCTACTGCCAAATCATTAGCGGACCGGAGTTCCGCTGTGGCGACCCCTAACCAGGAAAAGCCGAAAGACAAACAACAACAACAACATTGTTGTTTATTCATTTAGTCAAGTTCAACTCTTCATGACCTAAATAACCTTTTCCCAGCATCAGTATTTTCTCTAGTGAATCTTGTCTATTACATTATGTGGCCAAAGTATTTGAGTTTGAGTTTTTACTATCAAACTTTACAGTGAGCAGTTTAAGTTTACTTCCTTAAGTATTGACAGGCAGATCTTATTTTAGTTCACATAATTATGAACATTTTTCTAGAATCACAGTTCAGAAACTTGGATTTTTCAGTGTACTACCTTAGAGTCTGATTCATCTCAATCAATATTTTGCTTGATATATTCAGGGTATAAATTACATAAGTATTTTTGTCTTGGATTAATTAGATCTTTAAAGATGAAGAGCCACATGGTCTGCTAAGGGAAGAACCATCCAGAAGGACTATCACTTTGGAGTTTGTGTTCTTGCTAGCATCCCAATAAACTGAATGTTCATCTAATTACTAATCACACCCCTAGGCAGGGTGCAATATACCTGCATCACCGCAGGAACTCACAACACCTTTCCAGGTGAATACACACTTCTATGTAGTCAGTAATAAGGGCAACCACTAGATAGTGTCTTCATGTGATGAAAACCTACTCCAGAATAAAAAAAAAATATCTACAATGTAGAACAGCATAAGGGAACTGCAACATGAATACAGCATTGCCTTCCATGCTCTTTTGGTGCTGCTGACTTCAGAGTATTGATGATGTTTACACTGTGGCCATCAAATATATTTCTATAATCATATTTTACAGGTGTCGTGCTGTCCCACCCACAATCTAGACGACCAAAGGGAGCATCAAAAGCTTTTTTGACTGGGTGTATAGATTGTCAAACAAAGTTGAAATTCATTATGGTGGCCAATATGTTTCATTTTTAACACAATCAGATATACAACATTAACAAAGTGGCTATACCTGCTCAATATGGGGACTGCCTTTGAAGGGCAGTAACTATATCTCTTGTTATTTCCTCAGATTAGATGATAATTATTCTGGATTTCCACAACACATGTGCATTTCTGTGAAGCAAGTTGGAAAACTTTATTGTGACAGCTGTCCGCTTGTGTGAAACAAACTGGAATACATTATGGTGGCCATTGCATTATTACCATTGTCTCACATCAGATATGTATAAACTCAGAAAATGTTTCTTTAACTGCTTGATATAGGGCTGTCTGTGTATGAAAATGACTGATCTTGCTTTTGTTTGCTCAGATTATACAGTCATTGATCTGACGTTCTAGAACTGCTGTGCATTTATTTAAAGTAAGCCTGAATACTTTATTGCAGCTACTGTCATTTTTTTAAAATACATTACTATGGACATTATTTATACTGCAATCAAATATGTGAGATGTATACAGTCAGCAAATAGGCTTTAACTGCTAGGTATGTGAGGCTGTCTCTGACTGAAAATTAGTGTACCTGCTGTCATGATAAAGTTAAATTGTCATAAATCTCATTTTTTCAGGATGTGAGCAAGTTGGAAAACTTTAGTTCCGCCATTTTTAAATGGCAGATATCTCAGGTGTACACAGTCAATATAATTGCTATAAGTGATTTGTATAGAGATTGGCTGTGGATTAAAGTGAATTACCCCTGTTGCTTGATTACAATTAAGCAGTCACTGATCTAGCTTGGCAGGTGCATTGCAACACAATGCAATGTATTTGCTAAAAGTGTAAAACCATAATGGATATGGCTTATGATTAAATGTGTGTACGGGGAAGTGTTGCAGAAAATCTAAGAATAACAATTGACTTTGTGTCATAGTCAAACATCAGCTTTTTACAGAGTAAGAATATTTTTTTAGTGGAATGGACAGGATGTGTGTGAAAACAACTGATCTTTGGCAGAGTTATGCAGTGAGTTACATTGCCCTCCACAGCACGTCTTAGTTGTGATTTCTTCTGAATGACGTCTGCTTGGCTTTTCCACCTCTGTCTAGGATATTCAAATGCTTTGGCCTCCTTTAACACCCCAAAGACATCCTGTTTGTGAACAGACATTCCTGTAGTTTTTCCTGAAGGTGAATTTGTAGTGCGAGACCATACATGTTTGTGTGTGTATACATCTTTTGATAGGCTTGGCTTGTAAAGGATAGTATCAGCATGCATGTGCTTGTTTAAAAAAGTCAAATTTTCTGTATTTGTGAATGCACACAATAGTGGGTGCACATATATAACTCTTCTGACCACCAGTAACAAAGAACATTGATAAGTAATTATCTTGCAAAGATAAGCCATAAAATGCATAGCAGAATATCTAGATCTTCAGAACTTATGGGGGTCTGGTGGCCCTCAAACTATTAACTGTATAAAAACATTTTTGAAACAGGATTAGTAAGGGGCTCTGTCCTCATCTTTGGCCCTAACTAATCTAGAACTGCCCATGCTCAGAGGTATGCACAAAAGATTACCCATAGCTTGAGAGGGAGTGTGGTCATTATTTATTTAACATTTCTAACAACCAGACATCAGAGCTGTGCACAGAAGGTCACTATAGCATATATAGGAATGTTGTACTGTCTAGGAACAGCAAGTTTGTAATAAATTACTGTAATGATTGCTTTTTCATTACTCAAAATGTTATGCCAAAGTGTCTTGAAACAAGTCCAAGGACAGTGTCCATTTGTTCTTAGTTGTATTTTGAGACACAGTCATTTAAAATTTTGGTAATTTTTTCTTCTTTTATAAGCCTGGGTTTCTTTTCCCTGTTTATTATGTTTTTTTCCACATTCTTCACAATGAAACATGAGATGTTTGTACAAATAGCTATCCTTTGATGGTAGAGCTAAGGAGGCATGCTACGTATTTAAGTCTAACAGCTGAAAGTTGAAATATATTAATGTGATGATTTTATTATTAAACTTTCTTCCCAGTTGAGTATCAAAGTGGTATACCAAATGTAGTTGTCTTTTGACAGCAGGGGCCTAGAGAATTGCTGTGTTAGTGAATGACAGCAGCAAGTTGAAATATGTGACTGTGGTCCTTTGTTCTTTTACATTCATCTCAATCTAACACCTGAGCGGAACATCAAAGGTGATTATTTTTGGGGAAGATGGGTAGGGAGGTAGGCACAACTCCCAAATATGATTTATGCATCCTTTCAAGTATTTTTTTTCACTTTACTTATAACTACTACGTTGCTGGTTTTAAACATTACATCTTGGACATAATGTATGTTTTCTCAAAATAAGGCATTAATTATTTCCTGACACATTATGATTTTTGCTATGGTCATTATTGAAGCAATTGGTTGAAAAAATGTTCTAAAATGCACCTCAAGGCATGGACAACCCCATGGCTTTTATCACCCCCAAGATCCTCAGCTTAATTTAATTGTTTTCACAATTATTTCAGTACAGTCTTGGCCAGTTATTATGTCTTGTAAGGATTGAAGAAGAGATTGAAGAATAAGACAAAGTGTGGAAAAAAGCAAAAAATAAGTCTTCTGTCTGGATGGTGTCTGGGAGGGGGGAACAATACAATGGGAGAACAAGCAGGGTCTTGTGGTAGTCCGGGGTAGGAGGGTAGCAGGGGAGGTGTCATGGAGTCCCTTACCTAAGACTCCCTTTCACCAGTGATTGACACTGTTCTGTTACTCTTGGTCTGCATGCAGATTGCACAAAAGGCAAATACGGTGATCAATATACAATGTAAAAAATTAATAATAATTAGAGAACACTTACCAGCTGCTTTAACAGTACTACTTTAAAAGAGCTTTTTTGCCCCATTGCACACCCCTCACCTCACATCTCTAAATGTTCTAACTCTGAGGTTTTGCAACAGCTTTAGAAGCAAGCAGAATTTTCCTTAGCATCACAGTTTTATTTGACTGAAATCTATGCACAAATATAGGAGGCAGTTTAATAAAAGTAACTATTCCCATTTCACTCAAGGACTGTACTGACTTTGTTGTAGAGTGTTGTTTGTGCAGTGGCTACATATTGTCCTTTTGTACACTTATGCACAACATCCACCACACCAAGCAAAAAATACAAGGAAAAAAAGTAACATTCCACCAATCAAAAAAGATTACTTGCTCTGCTTAATTAAATAAAAATAAGTACACAGACATAGATACAGCTTAACATAATCCCACAATCCTCAGTACCAGGCACTTTAAAATATATATATATATATAAATCATCCCAGAACTAGCACGAAAAAAAAAATCCACATGACAGCCCTTGTAAGAACTTAGAGAAACTATGAAAAGCCCTTTACCAAAGACCTCCAAAGCAAACTAGGTAATTACTGTATGTCATTGAAATGAACGGGAAACAGTAATGTAAATTTAAAAAAGTGCAATAAAAAGTGGATACATGGAATATATGGAGATCTGGTTTGTATAATGCATGAAATAATCCTGTACTTTAACTTGAGGGAACTCACCATTATGAGATTTTTTACATAGGCAGTCAGTCTTTAGTATGACTCTCATTTCTTAATCCTTTACCACAAAGAATTTAATTTATCATGCTTAATACTCTGTTTATAAATATATACAATGAGTAATTAATGAAACGTTCATTGATTCCCATTCTCTCAATTAAACAGCAGCAAACCCTATAACATGAAAGCAGAGTCTGACACAGAGGGTTAATTTAGGGATTGATTCCCTTCATCCCCATTTACATACTGTGTGACCTTAAGCAAGTCACTTAACCAGACAGTGTTTGAGGGCAACTTGGAATTTAGACTAGATTCCTCTATGATCTCTTGGAATCCAAGTCTAGTAACTACTTATGAAGAGTCTATATTTGTAATGATCACAGCAGTAATATTATACAGACCAGGCACTAGCAAAGTCTCTAAAAACTCATTTTTAGCTTCTACTTGTCTGAAATCAAGGCCAATACATCCTCTGCATGACCAAGTTTGGAGATGTTTGCAAAATAGGCAGTCATAGAATCCATCAAAGACACAAATATCCTCCAAGAAGGCCTGGCACAGATTAATAACTTTTGCCAGAGCCACAGTCCAAACTTTGATGCCAAAAAGTGCATAATAGTGAGCTTTGGAAAGAAGGTTACCCTGGAAACTACCACATTGATTATACACCTGTAAAAGTATAACCAGTGGCCAGGGATTTAGGAACACTTGTAGATAGTCACCTGGTCTTTGACCACCATGTGTTTACAGTATTAAGGGAATCATTTTATGTTACATGACTTATAAGCCAGGGTATGGCATTTAGGTCGAAGGATGTCATTGGCCCACTGTACTTGGCCCTCATCAGATCAAATGTTGAGTACAAAAACTCATTTGGTATGTACCTGGCCAAGCTTATGCAACAAGTGGAGCATCCAGAAAGGCTCCTCACAAAAACAATACAGTGGTGATTAGCAGTAGCCTGTATAGTAACAAACTAATAAATGTAGTACTTAGGCCTTTAACCTGTAATACAGAAAGGCTATACATAGGGCAGCTATTTAGCATATTAAACAGCACTAACAGCAGATCCTAGCACTATCTAACATCTAGCCTTAACCCTAGACACCACTCAGGTGACCCCTGTAAAACCAAGTCCCTAAACTATAATAGCCAAACCCTAATAAAGGACCTGAAAAACATGGCTAGGTAATTTCCTATGAGAAGCTTGGTATGTATGGGTATCGGAAACAATGTAGCAATTGTCACATGAACTCACACTACACCCTTTACACATACTGCTCACCATACACATATAGACCTTCTTATGCTGAGATACTTAAAAGAAACCTTTCCAAACCTCAGAGTCTTAATAGACTGTCAACTAGCAACACCTATCCTCAGCAATCACTAAAGCATACACCAAAGGAGATACCTAACACTACACTTGAGCCTACACCCAATGATTCTCCAACAACAAAACACATAAGGCAAGTAAACACTTTACCTAGTAGTCTTGTCATAGAAGATTCCATTGTATGACATACAGATGCCCCTCTCACCAGCCTGGACAAGGAGAAGATAATGGTTAGCTGCCTGTCTGGACTTAGGATCTGCAGTATCATGCATGCACTCAGGTCACTGCACCACAGGTACTGATATGATTCTGTCATATTCCACATGGGTATACACATCTTGAGATGTACCTTACTGGACTACTTGAAAAGAGACATTATGGATCTTTATGAATATGTGTCAGAGACAGGTAAGTGCCTTGCAAACCAAGGATGATGCCATAATATGAACAGAAAATTATTGACTTTAAAAATGGGCTTAGTTTCTGGTGTCACTCCAGGGCAATCCGATATCTATCAGCACAGGAGGACATGGTTGTCAGACCACATTGCTTTGCCTTAGGATGGTCTGCATCTGTCCCCCCTGAGCTTTCAGATATTGGCTAAAACTTTATCCACTCTCCCTTGAACCCTTTTTGGCAATGTCAAAATGACAAAACTAACAAAATAAAAAAAAAAAAAAACTCTAAGCAAACTGAAGCTGTTGCTGCTTAATGCTAGAAGCCTAAAAAAGAAATTCCACACCCTACAGGGTCTTCTCACTCTGTAAAATGTAGACATCTGTACTGTTACTGAGACTTGGTTTAAAGCCACAGAAAGTTCCCCAGCAGTGCAAATCTACAGTACCCTCCACACATTTAGACCAACAGCAGTATAAACAGGGTCTAAAGGTGGAGGCATCTTGAACTATTTTAGTAAAAATACAACTCCAAATTGGTTAAATAGGATGATGTCCTGGAGTTCATCCATGTCCAAGTCTCCATTGACAAGGTTCCTTACCATGCCCTGTCTAGCTCCAGGTCAAACTCTATGACCCACAAAGCTCACAACTCTTACCTAGACCCACTAGAGTTGCTCACAATCTAACCAAATACCCTATTCTTGGGAAACTACCCCTCTATAGACTACGAAATGCATACTGCCTCTAACTCACAGGCACATTTCCTGAACTTTATTAACACAAATATCATGGACCAGATAGTATCCATCCCAACCACAGGATCAAACAAATTGCACCTAGTACTCACTAACAGGGAGAGAATTGCACATACCTGTGTCACATCCTCATTGTTGAGATCAGAACACAGAACTGTCTCCCTCAAAATAAAAGTAAACACAGAAAACCCAACTAAACCTGCAACAGTTAGGACATTTTCTAAAGCAAGCTACATCCTATTAAGCAACAGTTTATCAAAATTCATGACTTCCCCCAGTCCCTGTGAATAAAGCTACCTCTGCAGAATTATTTTCTGAAATCCTGTACAAACATGTAAATGGCTGCATAGAGACTTCCGTACCTACCAGAAGTAAGCCCAGATATAACATCAAAAATAACCCCCACTGGTGGGATCCAAACCTTAACATGGTATTAGCAAAAGACGAAAGTCATGGCCAAAATCAGAAAGAGCAACTTTCATAGAGACATCAGTTCTCTGATTCAACTATCAAGAACCTAAGAGGTCTAATAAAGTCCAACAAGGCCAGTTATGATATCATGATAGCATCCCAGGCTAAGGAAAGTCATAAGGCCTTCTTACAGCTATGTCAGGAACCTTAAGGGTAACACTCAGCAGTGTGCAAAACTAGCGATAAACTGCAAAGCCTTCACTGACCAGGGTGACATAGCAAATTTAATGGCTGACAAATTTAACTATAACTTCACACCCCACTCCCTCCCAGTACCTGCTGTGAAATGCCTTCTAGCATATACCCCCCCCCCAACTATCAACAGGAAGCAGGTCCAGGTGGTACTTGCTATGGACAGAAATACTGTTTTAATGGGCCCTGACAATATCCTCAGATGACTCCTAAATAGCCTAAACATGACCTAGCTGGATGATGTGAGATACCCTTCAATTACAGCTCAAAACAATTTGTGTGCCAGGTAAATAAAAGGCCAAAATGGTCATCTTTCTTCAAAAGGGTGGACCATCAATCAACTCCAGAAACTGCAGACACATCCGTCTAACAAGTCTAATATGCAAAGCCATTGAATGAATTATAGAAATGATATATAAGAACATTGGCAACCTACAGACATTGAACCCTCAATTTTGGCTTTGTTATCATAAGGTCTTGCCTACTCAACCTGGTACACTTTTTTGAGAGAGCCACCATGGCTAAGGATGAGGGGAAAATGGTGTATACCACCTACCTTGACTTGGTCAAAGGGTTCAATAAATACCCCACTCAAGTAATTTTGACAAACTCTCAAAACTAAGCATAAATCCCTATGTAACTCACTGGATTGCTGACTGACTCAGAGATAGGACCTAAGAAGTCAGGATCGGTAAGACCACCTAAACTAGGAGACCAGCTGCCAGTGGAGTACCCCCAGGGCTTCATACTGGTCCAGCTCCTGTTTAGCATCTACTTTTTGGAAGGCTAATTTCAAAGGCTTCTGACTCACCAAGTTCATGGATGACTGTAAATTGGAAGTTATCATAGACACCTCCTCTGACATCAGCATGCTGCAAGAGGGTCTAACACAAATAAATGACTGGTACCAAAGCCATGGATTAAAAGTCAATGTGAAGAAATGCATTATAGAACCCTTTGGGAAATCATCCACCCAAGCTAATTACTCCAACAAAAAGACACTCCTAAGAGATGACCCAATTGTTAGGGATCAGAGAATATATTTAGACAGTAATCTGGGCTTTGACCAACATACAGCCAAGACAGTCAGAAAGTCATACTGTGTCACCCAACTGATATGTAAGGATATGGCATCCAGGTCGAAGGAGGTTACAGTACCACTCTTCTCAGCCCTTAACAGACTTATCTTTGAGTACAATGCCCACTTGGGCATGCACCTAACCAGTCATGTGCAACAGTTGGAATGCCCTCAACAATTCTGTAGATCAGGGTGTTAATTATGTGTGCTGGTATCTTTAAGAAGCATGCAAGGCTGTACATGGACATATATAACCCGCACATGTGCACAACCTTACTGCCATTTTGTAGAAGCAGTTAAAGAGTAAGCATGCCTGATCGTAGTCATTAATTGTATATGTTACTTAAGTTAGAGTCAATAGTCAACAGTAGTAATGTGTTTGTATATAATAAAGCTGCTTAAACAGAACCCACAAAGATTTGTTTATTTGTGTACCAACACAAAAGTGACATGTGTCAGAACTGTTTTGGAAGAGAGAAGAATATTCTGAGCCATGAGATGTAAAGATGACAGTGAAGGTAAAACCGAGAGAAAAGTTCACAAACATAGCCAGAAAGAAACAAAGGTAATGAGAAATAACAGAAACTATTTACTTGATGCAAAAGACAATAAAGGGGCATTACAAGGGCACAGACCGCATTATCAGGTAAGTGGAAAGCAAGAAAAGTCAGTTAACTAAAGAAAATGTTTTAGATAAATGTATTCGATGAAACGATTAACTATAAAGCAAAATGAGCATGTGTAAAGCAGAAAACGAGCATGTTTAAAGCAAAACGCGTGTGTTTGAGGCAAAGTTGGGTAGGTTTAGAGTAAAATGAGCACAAGAAAAGTGTATTGGGTGTAAAAAGGGCTTCAACAAGCAAAACAATTACAATAAAGAAATAAACGGCACATTAAGTGAAAATAAAGCAAAGCGACTGCATAAGTTTTGGCAAAGTGCTGTATTTGGGCATAACTACGACTTCGTATTTAAAGTTATTCAAAGTATCTCAGAATGTGTAAAGCTGCTTACAGTGTGTGCTTACTACTGTGCATGTATTTCAAAGAGTTTGTTGTATGCAAAGTGCAACTACTTCATGTAATTCAGTCAAGGTACAGTTATTTTGTAAAGTTTCTTGTGCTGGGTGTGTCTATTCTCAAAAATACCCTTATTACAGAGTACTTCTTCTACTGTAAAGGGTTGCCTAGTAAGATACTGCCATTTTGGGAACATTTCAGTGTGCTGTATGCAGTTATTTGAATTGTGCAGTTACTTGACATGTTTCTTACACTGATAAGAGGTGTTTTCTTACAAAAGATGACATTACATGAGTATTACAGTGCTCGTGAATTACTCAGTCGCATTGTAAAGTTCTCAAATGTTTCTTAAAGTGACAACTTTAATAAGTGAAGGTGAAGGACTGTAGCATTCCTGCTTTCATTGATAAAATTCCAAGAAGTACAGCAGATGACAATAATGACTTTGGCATTTTCGCCTTTACCAATAAAATTCTGAACTTATCAAAAAGCCTGAGTAGTTATTTCACAAAGTTCAGTAAAAGTATCAAAAAGCCTGAGAAGTTTATTTCACAAGGTCCAGTTGTTCAAAAGTACTATGAGTTTGTTCATTCGCATAATTCTGAAAAGTCCAACAAAAGTTCAGAATACAAAGGCACTGAGCAATTATTGGCATTAATTCTGGCATATGTGCATGTGTGCATATTTATGTTTATTTCCAAACCGCTTTGCTGGCATGTGTTAACATAGCAGATGGATTTTAGAAACCTCTACCACTTGTATTTGATCAGAATATTGCAGAGAACTGGAGAATATTTGTGCAAGAGTACTCTATTTTCATACAAGCGACTTATGCAGATAGAGATGCATGCACAAGGACATTCATTTTTCTAAACTTAGCTGAGTCAGAGGCCATAGAAAGAGAGTGCTCATTTATGTATGCACCAACAGTATATGAAGGAGAAGGTGCAGACTGCCATATTGTTGTACAAGCTGAATCAAGAGAATACCCCGAATGTTTGATGTGCAAGTTCAGAGAAATGTGGAACCCCCAGATGAATATTACATTAGAGAGGCATTTGTTTTACACAAGAGATCAGAAGCGAGGGGAGACATTTGCAGCTTACATAATTGACTTGAGAAACAGTTAAAACGTGCCAGTTTGGTGAATTAAAAGATGAGTTGATAAAGGACAGGCTTGTATGTGGAATTAAGAGTGCCGCTGTGAGAAAGATTTTACTTTGTTGCAGTGATTTAACATTGAGCAAAGCCATAGAGTTTTGTCAGATCCATGAGGTGACTGAAAAACACACAAGTATGCTTGCGAGTGACAAGAGTAAGGTTTCAGTTGGTTCCAGGGCATGTGTAGATAGCATGCAACATGTGGCAAACAAGAACAAGCCTATGCATGTGCCAGCTACAGGATTTCCAAAGAAGGTGCACAGTTTTCCAGAAAGTTCCAAGAAAAGTGTAAGTTCCAACGCCAGTTCGTTGTAACACAGGCAAGTTTCAGCAAAAACCCAAGTTTAGCTTTATTGTTAACTGTTGCAATTGTGGTGTGAATTATGAGTCTAAAAGAGATAAGTGTTTAGTATATGGTCAGCAATGTCACAAGTGTAAAAATGGAATCATTTCCAAAAGTACTGCAAATCAAGTAAGCCTCACACAGTTGTAAAGTCACACAAAAAAGCAAGTTGATCAAATAGAGTTGAAGCAGACAGCTTTCTATGTAGATGGTGTATCAGTGCTTGGTGAAAGAGATGATGCAGTGAATTTATTAGCAAGAAATGAAGCATTGTTTACTATCCAGATTAATGGAAAACCAACAGAGCTCAAAGGAGACACTGGCTCAAAGTGTAATGTTAGATCAGCAGGCACATCTGTAAGAGTGAGAACTAACATGCAACTCAATGTAACCAGTAGTGTGAGATTTGTTGATTATGGAGGTGAAGAAATTCAAACCGAAGGTTCAGTGATACTTTCATGTTATTTGGCTGAGAGCTGTTACAACTTGTTGTATAATGTAGTCTGAAGACCAGTGCAATCTTTATCAGGTCTCAAAGATAGTTTAAGAATGAATCTGTTTTCTTTTCCCAAAGTTCATCATGTAAGTGCAGTTCCAAGTTCTAGTTTCTCTGAAGCCATTTTCTAAGAGTATGTTGATTTGTTCAATGACAAGTCAGGCAAACTTCCAGTTGTGGATTCATGAAGTTTGACCCAAAGATTACTCCAGTAGTCAGACCAGCAAAAAGACTTCCAGTAGTGATGCAAGATAAAGTCAAAGCTCTGTTGGATAAAATGGTGCAGCAAAATGTAATTTGTCCAGTCACAGAACCAACTGAATGGGTGTCATCCATGGTAGCCACTCACAAAAAAGGCTCAGATGAAATCAGACTATGTATTGATCCAAGAGATCTGAACAAAGCATTAAAAAGACCATATCAACCTATGAACACAGTTGAAGAGGTTGCAGGTCTTAATACAGAATGCCACTGTATTTTCTGTTTTGAATGCAAAAAGTTTATTTTGGTAAGTGATGTTGGATTTCAAATCCTCATTTCTAACTACTTTTGGTACTTTGTTTGGCAGATACAGATTCCTAAGGATGCTATTTGGAATAAATTCTGCAAGTGAAGTTTTTCAGCGTGCCATGGAGCAATTCTTTTCAGGTTATCCATGTGCCATAATAGTAGATGATCTGTTGGTTGGAGGCAATAGTGAAGAAGAGCATGACAGAAACCTAAAGAAAGTTCTAGACAGAGCACATGAAGTTTACTTAAAGTTCAATCCTCTGAAGTGCAAATTCAGACTTCCAGAAGTTGCATATGCAGGTTAGTGTATTTGTTTACAAGTACAGGCTTAAGACCTGACCAAACTGAGCAAGCAGCTATTCTAGAGATGTCAGCACCACAGGTCTATATTAGCATATTGACAGAGCTGTTCAACGAATGCCCTTACATCGACACATAAAACGGAATGCCAAAATCCGGAATGGCCACAATAGCGATTTTTTTCCCAGGGAAAAATATCGCTGGCTGTTGTCGGGAATTTGTCATTTTCTGCACTGTAGTGTGATCTCAGAGTTGATATATTTAAGTGTGGGGGGGGGGTCCCACTTTCTTTTGTCTGTTGGTTTGGTTTGTTTGCTGTTGGCCCAGTGATTTTTTTCCCCTGGTGAAAAAAATCGCTATTGTGGTCATTCAAGATTTTGGCATTTCATTTTATATGCGTTGATGTAAGGGCTTCGATGAGCAGCCCTGTTGACATGCCTATAGAGACCCCAGATCCACACCAGATACTGTACAAAGTTTGCAGGGTTTTCCGGGCATGGTCAACTATTTAGGCAAATTTATACCAGACATCAGTGAGCTGACAGCATCTTTAAGAGAGCTCACATGCAAAAATGTTGCATGGTCATGGTTAGAACATCATCAGAAGGCATTTGAAGACCTAAAGCAGAAAATTGCCACCCGCCCTACGTTAAGATACTATGATGTGAACAAACCTGTTATTTTTTCTTGTGATGCTTCAAAATTTGGTTTAAGTGCGGTTATATATCAAGAGGGCAGACCAGTAGCCTATGCATCTAGAACTCTAATGCAAACTGAGATGCAGTATGCTCAAATTGGCAATAGTATTTGCATGCTCTAGGTTTCATGATTATATTTATGGTTGATCTATTCAGATTGAAACTGATTATCAACCCTTAGTTACTATTCTAAAGAAGCCTACGCATTCCGCACCAGCGAGATTACAAAGAATGATGCTAAAATTGCAAAAGTACAATTTCAGATTGGTCTACACTAACTGTAAATTGCTTTATTTTTCTGAAACCTTATCCAACTCTCCTACACTTACTACAGCACAACTTGATGCAGAGACTTTTGATTTTGATGTGATGTCAGTTCATAATAGAACCAAGATGCTCTTCTCCAAAAAAAACAAGCCAATCTGGTGGTCCCCTGCTGTAAACAAACTATACAACAGAAGGAAGAAACTGCTGCAGAAAAGAGGAAAATCCCATGATGCAAAAAATTCCCTCACCAGCCTCAGTAAGAAACTGAGATCCCTCATAAAATCCTCAAAAGCTAGTTATGAAAATAAAATTGCCAAAGATTCCAAAGACAACCACAAGGCATTCTATAGTTATGTCAAGAATCTAAATGGCAATGCTCAGATCTGCTCTGAGCTACAACAGAATGGCATTAAATATACTGATCCCATGGATATTGCCAATATCCTGGCAGATCGATTTAGTGCCAACTTCACCCCCTTCTCACCCCCTAAAGGGCCCATCTCAATACCAAAAGATTGCCAAATTCCGATAATCACGGCCACCCAGGTAGAAACTGCACTCTCCAAAGCTAAGAATACAGCATCCATGGGACCAGATGACATCCCAGGCTGTGTACTACATGAACTACAAAATGAACTGGCACCTCACCTAAGTGTCATGTTTAATCATAGCCTCACCTCAGGCTTTGTGCCCACTGAGTGGTGCACAGCTACAGTTATCCCGCTCCACAAGGGAGGATCCGCCTTGGATTCCAGGAACTAAAGTCCCATCAGTCTGACAAGCCTGATCTGCAAGGTCATGGAACGCATTATCATGGAACTTATAAACAAAGACATTGGCAACCTTAAAACACTGGACCCCACCCAGTTTGGGTTTGTGAAGGGCCAATCTTGTCTCCTGAATCTGATTGACTTCTTTGAATCAGTCTCCAGAGCTGTGGGCGAGGGTAAGGCGGTCCACACAGCCTATCTGGACCTCACCAAAGGCTTCAACACCATCCCCCACTCTGGAATCATAGATAAACTTACTAAGCTGGGCATAAATCCCTACATCACTCGATGGGTTGCCAACTGGCTTACTGACAGAACCCAGACTGTAAAAGTAGCCGACTACAAATCCAGCTCCAGACAAGTGACAAGTGGAGTACCTCAGGGTTCAGTCCTGGGACCACTCTTGTTTGGCATCTACTTCTCTGAAGTACAGGCCAACACTAAGGGACTCTGGCTAACTAAGTTTGCAGATGACTGCAAACTGGGAGCCATTATTGAATCTCCAAATGATGTGTATATTCTACAAAAGGGTCTTACAGAAACAGATGCCTAGTGCCAGAGCCATTGGCTCAAGCTTAATGCCAAAAAATGTATAGTTATCCCCTTTGGAAAAAAACATGTACCCATGAATTACCACATAGGTGGCAGGACACTAAACATCGAAAGTGTGATGAGAGACTTAGGGACACAGGTGGACAGTGGTCTCACTTTCGATAACCACATCACCACAACAGTCAGGAAATCCTTCTATGTGGCACACCTCATCACTAAGGGCTTTTCATCCAGAAAAAAGGAGGTCATTGTCCCACTGTACTCATCCCTCATTAGATCCATTATAGAGTATAATGCCCCGTTTGGTATGTACTTCACAAGACATCTGCAACAGCTGGAAAGGCATCAGAAATAACTCACTAAAAGAATCACAGATCTAAAGCAGATGCCATATGCTGACCGTCTAAAAAAACTCCAGCTATACTCTGTGGCATATCGTCTACTCAGAGGCAATCTCTGCTTAACATACAAGGCCATGTCAAACCCTGAGCTGTTGGACATGCTCCACTTAAAGAAATCCCAATCCCTCAGAGCCACACACTCCAGGGATCTAAACCTTGTCATCACAATGAACAAAAACATGCTGGAGGGATAGGTTCCTGACCCAGAGACTCCCCATACTCTGGAATAGACTGCCCATACATGTCAATCTGAGTGCTTCCTTGTCACTCTTCAAAAGGAACCTTGATGATTGGATGGGAGATAGAAAATTCACCCCGAGGATCATGTCAGTCGCCCTGCTAGACGGGTCCAGAGAAGTAAATATTGTGGGAATTGTTATGGCTAAGCTTGCATAGACTCTAGGGCCGATAGCCTAGTACCAACTTATGAACCTATAATTTTTCCAACACTAGGCTTGATGAGTCAGAGATCATATTCAGACTGATCCAATTTCACAGAAGCTCAATTATTATATTAATGTTGCATAGCCGTCAAAGCAATTTAGTGTATCACCTGAATTGTTCATGGGAGATGGCATTATTTTCAAAGGTCCTAAAGTTGTTGTCCCTGTTTCATTACAACAAAAATACATCCAGATTTTACATCATGGTCACCCAGGAACTACATCCACTAATAAAAGAGCATGAGAATTAGTATTTTGGCCTTCATTATCGAAATACATTGAGAGAGTTTTTTTCTACTTGTTCAGTATGCAATAGTACCAGATCACATTTGCAAAGAGAACCATTTCAGCTAAGTCCAGTTCCTGAACTACCTTGGACAACAGTAGCCACTGATATCTTTGAGTGGAACAATCCACACTACTTGGTTTTGGTAGACTCTTATTCAAATTGGTTCAAAATTAATCAACTACCAAACTTAACCCTCAACAGCTGTTATTACTAAGTTGAAATGTCATTTCTCAGTTCATGGTAGTCCACACAAGCTTTTTTCTGACATTGGTACTCAATTTACTAGCCAGCTGTTTCAGAAATTTACAAGAGAATGGGACTTAGTACATGTTACTAGTAGTCCTGAATATCCTCAATCCAATGGTCTAGCTGAAAGAGCAGTACAGAGTGCAAAGCAACTAACTGAAAGGTCAAAGTGTGACAGCGCAGATATATTCTTTAATTTGCTTAATCTCAGAAACATAGCTTGTGATGATATTCTTGGCTCACCTGCTGAAAGGTTACTTTTCAGGCAAACTAGAACTACCTTACCTATTTTTTCCAGTTTATTGCAGCCTAAGTCGAAGAACACTAAAACCATCAAGGCTCAATTGTTTAAGAAGTGTAATATCCAGAAATCTAGTTATGACATTGAGCAAACTACTTCTTCCGTTGAAGGAAGGAGAGGTGGTACGAATTCAGACAAAAGGTTTTGATTGAATAGGACAGATTACAGGCATTTGTGTGGAGCCGAGATCTTACTTGGTAAATTCTGAAGGAATAGAGTATAGGAGAAATCGCAAACATCATCTTCCTGTACCAGAACCGTCATCATCATTGCAATCACAACATTGTATCTGTGATGAGTCAGACACTGTTTCAAGACAAGAATGTGTTTGAAAGTCTGATTCTGTTCAAGAAAGTGATTTGAACATTCCACAGGTCAACCATTTTGCAGAAACTGCCCCAGTTGCTAAATCAAATTCCCAATTTTATGTCACATGATATGGACGAACATCTAAACCAAGTGTGAAATATTCAATCTGGACTTAATTGCACATACCTATCTGTTTAGTATTGTATAATGCATGTCTATGGATTACCTATGATTTCTGCATGCTAAACAGTCTCATAACAATTGTATGGTCTATTTCTCAAACAGGGAAGATGTAGATCAGAGTGTAAAGTGTGTGTGCTCCTATCTTTAAGAAACATGCGAGGCTGTACGTGTAAGTATATAACCTGCACATGTGCACAATCTTAGTGCCATTTTGTAGAAGCCATTAAGTAGTAAGCATGCATGATGGTAGTCACTAATTGTATATAAGTTACTTAAGATAGAGTCAATAGTCAACAGTAGTAGTGTATTTGTATGTAATAAAGTTGCTTAAACAGAGCCCACAAAGATTTGTTTATTCATGTACCAAGTAGAAAGTGACAGGTTCCTCACCAGGAGAATCCAGGGTATGAATATCTTGTCTTACACAGATCACCTTAAGGTCCTATCTCTGTACTTAGTCTCCAAAAGGTAAATGAGAGATAATCTATTCCTGGCATATAAGACATCCTCAGATCCAAGTCTGACGGATCTTTTGTACATCTGCAAAACAAACAACAGCAGAAATACTAGATTCAAGAACATGACCTTTGTTTGCAATATAGGCCATGCTAGAGAGACCAGCATGTGCCTCAAGGGATCTCCATGCTATGAAATAACCTTCCCATCTACGTGAAGTAGAGTTCATCTCTGATCATATTAAACTGAAACCTTTATCATTTGGTGGCATATTACAGATTCACCCCTGGTCTAGCCCCCATGTCTGTGATGGACAGAGGTTGACATTAAGTAAATTAATCCCCATCTAACCTATCCCCCACATATCATTTCACTACCTATTTACTGACATACCCAACCATATAGATGTCCAGGCAACTCAGGGATAAAACTCTGTTGGGTTGCATTGCTAGGCTTGTAAAAACCCTGGTGGATGTTAGCTTAGTATAAACCCATGAACTGATGAATGTATTGGTGAAAACATATCTTCTGTGGACTGGCTTAAAGCCCTATCCCTGTTCTCAGTCTATATTGAGAGGTAATCTATGCTTGGCATATAAAGCATCCTCAGATTCAACTCTGATGAACCTGTTGCACATTCACAAAATAAATAGCATCATAATTACCTGATCCTGGGACCTAAACCTCATCTGCAACAGATAGTGCATATTGGAGACAGAGGTATTTGTCTCAGAGACTACCTCTTGACTGGAACAGGCTTCCCATCCATGTGAAGCAGAGATGTTCATCATTTCCACTGTCTCAGTGACATTTTGGTGATTATCTACAAAGATAACCCAGTACTAGCCAGCTTTCAAAAGCTCAGACTCCCTTTCCTCTGTCTTCCTGTGAAAGCTGATTGGCTGAGTTTATCCTGAGAGAGAAGCCGTCCACAGCAAATGAGTGTTCAACCATTTTTTGCCATCCAAAGAAGATAGTCCAGACTCTTCATAGGATCCTGTGCTGATTTTTCTGACTTACTGCTCAGATAAGCCATTCCTCTCATTTTAGGATCAAATTTATTATTTTCTATATTTATTTAAATATATATATATATATATATATATATATATATATATATATATATATATATATATATATATATATATGTTAGTCAAATGTATGAACGTCAAAATTGCGAACACGGGTATAGCAGTACACAATATAACAAACGGAAAAATATTTGAATGGTGAGAAAGCTGAACCACATGTGTAGTTCGACAAAACAGTGAATGGCATAATGTATTTGACAATGTTCACAGCGACATATTCAAGTCGTAATGACAGCATATGTAAATGGGAATACAGGAGATAAAGTGTAAGTGTAGTGTCACTGATTTGAAGCTGAACAGTCTACGGTAGCCATGAGATATTCACAGTTACCTGATCAGGACGACAAATTCTGCTCCACAAATAGCATTATACATGTGGCATTATTAAAATTGTGATGTTGGCTATATGTATTATTGTATAACAGTTATTACTATGTAAGTGAGTGTAAGTGTATCATTCTACAGTTCTAGTGTTGTAACCCATGTTAACACCGTTTTATGTGTAGTTTTAACAAAATGTTAGTTCTGTACACTTCCCTTACTTTACATCCAATGGCAAGTAGAAACGTGAAAAGGGCATAGCAGCTGATTGGCTAAGGATTGCAGGAAACATGTAGGACTACAATGAAGTGGGAAATTTAAAAGGGCAGTTCAGATGGGACAATCAGATAATATGAATCTAAAGTTAAAGGGAAGATTACGAATGGTAGTGTGAAAACAGAAAGTGCTGGTAAGGTTGATAATCAAAGTATGATATGCCTTATTAGCGATGCAGCATTTTTTGTCTGTGATGTTGTTCTGAACATTCTCTCCTCAGGGAAATGGATGCTGAAATAGATGTATGTGTCCCAGGTGCCATTAATGAAGTGTATGAAACTATCAAATCACAAAAAGGGAGGGATTTATTGTGTGCAGAGGGATACCATTATTATTTTGAGAAGAGACATAAGAGTAGATTATACTGGTATTGTGTATGTAAAGCTCATGACAAATGTAAGGGATGTTGCATAACAGAATTGACTATAGATAGCAATAAGTTACTAAAGTCTAATGGGCATTTCCATGCACCTGATGTGATTAAAGTGGAGGAATGTAAGGTACAGTGATACTATTAAGAGAAGGGCAGAGTGTTCCATTGAGGATCCTTGTAAGATCATGTCTGAAGTATTAGCCAATACCTCTACATGTGTGGTTAATACATTACCCAATACATCAGCACTGAAACAATCAGTAAATCGGATTAGATAAAAAAAAACGCAGAAGCATGTTTACTGGCGAATTTGTTATAGAACATACTGTTGTTGCGGAAAGTAGAACTGGTGCAGTATTAATTACAACTGAAGGTAACCTTCGTATGTTGTGTGAATCAGAGTACATATTAGTTGATGGTACATCCCCCATTAATACTGTGGAGTGCAAACAAGTGTACAGTATACATTGCTGTCTATCACAGAATGAAAGTAAATGTACCGTACCTGCTGTTTTTGGTATAATGCCCAGTAAATGTGAAAATTGTTATGACCAGTTTTGGGAAGCAGTTATATGCTTATGTGAACGCTTTGTGTTAACCTTCAAACCCCGTATGGTTCTGTATGATTTTGAGAAGGGTGCAGTGAACTCAATTAGACATCATTTACCTGATAGTACAGCCAAAGTCTGTTGGTTTCATTTGTGCCAGATCATATGGCGCCAAATCTAGAGATTAGACATATCAGCTGAGTTTGTAAGTAATATGTGCTTTGCAGTATTGTGCAAACAAATTCCTGAACTCACTTTTGTTCACCCAGATAATGTCCTCAGCACAATGATTGAAATTGAAGATGACATGCCTGATAAAGGAAAACCCCTGTGTACATTATTTAAGGATAACTATATACTTGAGAGGCCCAGGAGATATAGCATGAGGGCGGTGACCACTGAGATGCTTCCTCCCCTATTCGACGTTAACTTTTGGAAACAGTGGGAGACATGTTCATTAGGTTATCCAAAAAGTCAGAATGTTGTCGAAGGATGGCATAGATGTCTTAGAAGTCTGCTCGGTAAACAAAAGCTCTACATGCTTGATGTACTGCATGCTATCCAACTTGAGCAGAACCATGTAGATGGTCTATGTAGCCACCTACTGAGATGTCTACCATCATCTCTGAAACGCAGGAGGTTGATTGAAAAAGAGGCTACATTTGCCAAGCTGTCAGCCCATAGGGAAAGTCTAACAAATTGAGGTAACATAGAATTGGTTGCTCAACATTGTTCTTTCTAAGTTATTATTGCAAAAACATTGACTGCACAGTCATTCCAGTATTGTATACTTTCATTGTCTACACTATATGTTATATTTCTCTTCTGCATCTAATACACAAACCCACATATCGCTATGCATTTTTGAGAGAGAGATTTCTGGTATTCATTTATCCCTGACTCTGTTCTCATGTCCCACCATTATGTATTAGGACTTCATTGTTTGCATTGGTATTTACTGGTGCAATATAGCGTACTGACCACAGGATGCCTTATATGGAAAGGAACATTCGTTTGATTACTGGGAAAGTGCAATAGGAGAAATGGCCTGTCTGCATGAGGTGTGTAAACAGGTTAAATTGTGGAATCAGCAAGTACAGTACAATAGCACTGTTGAATTATGGATAGCGTCAAAGTGGAACATAATCTTACAAAGCAAAACATCTGAGGAGTATGCATTGTAAGGCATATCATTGCTTATGTGCGAGATTCATCATTCTTGCTTTCGGTAGATTTATGTGGTACCTTTATATTCTTTTGTGTCACCTTATCACAAATATGCAGACATTGTGTTGGTGTCCAGAAGTGGAACGCATCACAGAGCGATTATGTATGGATAACAAGGGTTGTAAAGACTGGTGAAGAGTTGGGACTGTATTTCATCATTTTCAATCTGCCAATTTAAATAGCGTATATGTTATGTTCTTTACATAGACATGGTAGGAAGCTCAGAAATACACTTATGGGATATTTACTTTACATTGTTAGGTGTCATGGCTATTTCAGATATCGAAAAAACCTCTCCGACACATTCGACATTTTAAATAATTGGCATAAACTGAATCTGGCAATGTTGTACGGTAAAACCAGTGTTCGAGTAAGTGTTATACAATCTTTTAATAATAAACCATCCCCGGGATTCAGGAAGCTGTTTTTTCCATGCAGGAACAGTGTAGGAGCTCCTGCATGGAAAATGGCTGCTGAGCGATTCAGGATAGTGCCGTTTTCACATGCACAAGCGGTTCTACACTGTTCTAGCATGGAAAACCAGCAAATACGCAAATCACCTCATCTGCTATTAAAAACCATGCAAATGAGGTGATTTTGTGATTCACCAATCTGCAAGGACTCTGTGCTAGAACAGTGTCAGTGCAGAAATGTATTCAGAAAATAACTGAGTACATTTCTGCAATTGACAAAACAGACGCATGACAGCTCGTGGGAAAGCATGTATTATGTACATTACACATGCCAATGGCCAAATATAAGGCCATCGGCATTAAAAAGAGCGTAATAATTATGAAAATTAAACTTTTTTTTTGGCCTATCTCAGCTGTTTAAGCATAAGGCAGTGTGGTGAAATGGGGTCATGCCAAAAAAAAAAAAAAAGAAATGAGAAAAGTCAATTTTAAGTTAATTCTGCATTTTGCCATTAGTCATAGTCAGTGGCATGCAGAATCTAAACAATACCAGGGAGCACTGGTTGCAAGGGAAAAGGGTCTGTGTTAGTGCAGTAACTAATGACCTGCACACTGGGATATGCAAATGATGGGAGTTATACTGAATCACAGATTTCTTCAAAGTGTCAGCTTGTACCTAAACATGTATGTGCAGCAATACAACAGTGGGAGTGTAAGAGCTGAATGACTTCATAAGGGAGTGTGTCATGCTTGCCGTAATCTCATTGGAGCTCTGTGGCCCGTGTTTGCCCTTAGCTAAGCACAGCAAAGGAAGGGGGGTGTCAGATGTGCCTGAGCAGTGTGTACATAGCCTAAACAGGTGTGTGCACTGCGCATCAGGTTTTAAACAAACAAAAAACACTGTTTACATATTAGCACTGGGTATGTGCAGCGTGCCTCAGGGCTTAAAAAGGGAGGAACTGAGGAGGGAAACAGCAGTAGGTAGGCAATCGAGGAGAACTAGCACAGCTGGCAGGTAGAATGTATCAGAATCAAGCAGTCAGACATGCAGCAGCCCAGCGCACTACTATAAACTATGCAAACACCTTCCAGACTGTTTTTTGGGGAAATAACATTAGGAAGACAATCAAGGAGAACTAGCATAGCTAGCAGGTGGAATGTATCAGAATCATTCAATTACCCATGCAGCAGCCCAGCGCACTACTATAAACTATGCAAACACCCTACAGACTTGTTTTTCCCACAAACTCTACACCACTGGTATACACAGACAGGGCATTTTTAACTGGCAAAACTAACTAAAAATGTTAGAGGCTGCAGCTGCTTTACTCCATCAATATGTGCTAGAAACTGAGGGTTGTGAGGAGGAGAATGCTGACAACTGACCCACAGTGAGGACGAAGAGAAGAGTGTACAGACCCAGGGTAACTTACTAGGGCCTATATGAGCTGGAGATAGTGGAGCACTATAGGGTGGACAGGGACATTTTACACCACTGGATACCAAGGTATGTGTAGGGTTAAACATACTAGCCACAGGTAACTTCCAAAGACCAACTGGAGATATCATGGGGGTCTCACGGTCATCAGCATCCAGGGTACTCCACCAGTACCTGGATGCCATAACACCACATGCCAATGAGCACATATATTTCCCCACCACCCGTGAGGCATTGACCAGAAGTATACGTCTCTTCCACCATATAGCAGAATACCCAGAAGTAGTTGGTGCTATAGACTGCATGCACATCCACATCGAAGCACCCCCTGGTGAGCGGGGAAGGGTCTACATAAACCACAACTGCCAAGCCATGTGCGATGCCCAGGGCATTATTATAAATGTGTGTGCTGGCAGCCCTGGAAGCTATCACAACTCCCGCATCTGGCATTTCTCACAGCTATATCAGGCATTTGCCAGGGGGGACATCCCATATAGCCATCTAGTGGGGGATGCTGGCTATGCACTGGAGACGTGGCTGATGACACCCATCAGAAATGCACACACACCCAAACAAGAACACTATAATGAGGCACAAACACAAATCAGGATCATTGTAGACCATGTGTTTGAGATGCTCACATCACGGTTATGCTGCCTTGACATATCCGGTGGAGCCTTGCAGTACTCTCCAGCTACATGTACACAAATGTTCATAGTATGTGCCATGCTACACAATATGATCCTGTGGAAACAGCTGCAGCAGGAACAGCATGGGGCAGGGCCACACAGCCCCCCACCATTGCCAAGGCCAGCACAGGCACAGAGAGACTCGGAGGAGGAACATCCTGAGCTTGCCCCTGTAGGCAGAAGGTGTAGTGCCCAGTATGCCCATGCCTTGGCAAAGAGGCAACGCATAGCACACACACTGACACTGTAGGGATCCAGGGACTGATACCTCTCTCCAATTCACACAAACAGTAAAAGGGATGCCAAACATGACACTACCTGTGCTTTACCATGTGTAGGGAGTATACTACGTGCATCCGACATAGTCAGTCCTCCAGCATCATTCTCAATGCTGGCCCAGCAACAAGCTAAGTCACCCTTCCTATCAATTACTGAATGGAGTAGTATGTTCTCATACTTGTATGTGTGATATGGATGCAAGCATGCAAGGGAATTGGGTGGCTGAATGGGATAGCAGCAGACAGCAATATGGGACAGCAGGAAATTCACAACAAATACTGGTGTCAAGATACTAGGCAGCACTACACAAGGTGACAACTCCCACTGCAGTACATGTGATGGCCCAAAGAACTGTGGGTGTCAATAGGTCACACACATGGATGTCAATGAGGGTCACATACTCACCACCAGCCCCACCCAACAGGACAGGTGTAGATGACCATAAAGAAAGGCTGGACTAAGGCCCCCAAACTATGGCAATGGTGAACAGGCCCCCACCAGACCTGCACAGACATACTCCAACAGGTCTGGCAGTTGCATTTTATTTCTGAAGGATAAGCCATTAAGATCTAACATGTGTACTCTACTGATATGCCCCTTTCTGCATGATAGATCACAATACAATATGAAATGGAAGCCAGCAGAGTAACTGAAATACCAGTACAGTCATTGCAAATGTTTAAAGTCTTCAGGTGTGCACCCCCCCACAATCCCATGTAGAAATGCAGTAACATGTAAGTTTGAGAAATAATATCACTGGAGCACAGAGTGCCAGAGCTGTCCCAATCTACATTGTTGCATGTGTACAATATGCAGGGGTCAGTGTGGTAAGTTTGTCATGTGTTTATTATTGCCTGGAAGTGGTCAGCATGTGCGCTTGGATGGTTATGTCTCAGTAGCCTAGGTACAGTACAGTAGATGACAGGACCATGTTCCAATAACTGCAGTGCCAACCACACTGCTTCTCAACTACACCCATGTCAGCAGTTGCACATACTCACTGTCTAGATGTCAATATCTGTCACCGTCGAAAATATGGACATGCAATAAATGGGGGCCCATACATAGAAACAGTACACAGGTGGAAGTAACCTACACAGAGTGCTCATAAAATAACTGTCAACTTCATACAAATTTGGAATTATACATAGAGGTTAGCATCACATTAGTTGTCCCTCTAGTATGGAATACTGGTAGTCTGGACAATCACTGGCAGACCACAAAAGGCAGTTATAAAGTGATGAAAGGCTGCCCATGTCCACACACAAGCCAACATAAGGGGAATGTTCCAGATATATTTGTGAATCAGGTGCAAGTAGCTTCCATACCACACATGCACCCAGCTCACTCCATCAGCCACAGGTTTATCACAGGTCATATCCTTGCTGTAGGGAAAGAGTACAGCATGAGCCCATCTTTGTACAGGAATACATACATGATGCTGTATGCTGAATAGGTGTCCAATGCAGGTATGTCCATAGCTGTAAGCAGCAACTCGACCACATCCAGACCAGTGGATCAGTATGAACAGGAAGGATTGACAGGAACACCTCAACCACTCACTACTGTCATCCCACAGTAATCCACTGGCTTTCAGCCTGGGAACGTATGACTGACAGAATGTACTGGCCTGCTACAGATGGCCTGCAGCACTCTCAAATGGCCTACAGTTCTCTGGCAAAGGCCCATGCCTCACCCATAGTGCCAATGTATGGAATGTCAGGAGGTCTTAACTAACATCCTAACACAGTAGACAGAAAACAAATGCAAGACCATGTTGACAAATGCCAGTAGCATGCCTCCCCATGTCCTACTGCAAGGACTGTGGACCAGGCCATAAATACTACTGGGATAAAGGCCCAACTATAGGGTTACCTCTGACATATTTCTTACATAATGTTAGGAAGAGGAGAGAATAACAGAGGGGGGTGTAGAAGCATGGATGTCATGGAGTGTGTGAAGTCTGAAACGCTAATGTCCATCCATACTACCCCCTGACTGCAAACCCATGAATGAAGAGCCACAAAACTGCTTATAAACCACAATGTGAAGGTAAACTGACCAGATATATGAGTCCTGCCTCTGGATAACCTGGGTGTAACTGTACAGCTGAGAGGTATGGCCCCAGCAGGATATGGCCATTCCGTGAAGTTGAGAAAAGCACAAGGAGGGGATCCCAGCCAGCATACTAACAAGGTGCTGGACCATTTACACAGAACCAGCAATCTATTGTCTGTAGCTACCCCTCCACAATGGCAGGAGTGTGCCAGAATGTGTAGTCTATATGTCTCAGAATATTGGTCTCAGCTTCATTCGTCTTGTATTTCCCTGGTAAATAACTGTGAGCAGAGAATAATAACTGTCAGTAGTTGATGACATGACACATCACAATGTAAACAGTACATATGTCAGAAAATCTATGCTGCAACCAACCATGTTGCACAAGCAGCACAGACAGCAATAGTTACAGTATCTCCTATATGTTACGCCCATTGTGTCTCCATATTTGCAACCTATCTACAGATTACCTGCAGAAACAGGTTGCTAGGTGTAGCTGTAGCACACAAAACTCTGAAATGGAGTCCAACCCTCCCTGGAATGGATGTACACACTCAATATAGAAGGTCATACTGGGCATGCTCCCACACTTAGAGAAATGAAGCCCATGTCTGAGAACACAGTGGACTACAGATATCAGTTATTCACAGATGTCTGTGCACACACACCAAATTGTACACCATTGATACTACACACACACACACACACACACACACACACACACACACACACACACACACACACACACACTGGGTAGGAATACTCACACATATCTAAGGCCAACATAATATAATATGTCAAACATACACAAACAGAGACAGGAAGAGAGAGACAGACAGTGATAGAGAGAATCCCATTATGAGGCCTTTCCCACCCAGAACACAACCCACTGGCCTATATCACATAATGTGCTGATGTCATTCACTGTAGAAATTCCTTTGGTTAGCCTTCAGCCCTATAGTCTCAGTGGTGCACGTGCTAACTGTGTAACACTACAGTACAAATAAGTATCCATGTAGCAGTTGTAATCTCAGTCCTGTCAATTGTAAAGTTGTGTGTGAGTGTGTGTGTGTGTGTGTGTGTGTGTGTGTGTGTGTGTGTGTGTGTGTGTGTGTGTGTGTGTGTGTGTGGCCATTCACTCTCACTACACTTCCCTTACCCTTCCTTTAGCACTGTTGCTGATGTCACTCACCTTCAAAGATACCGTTGGACAGCTCTCCAACATATAAGCTCTGTGGTGCTTGCGATGACAGTGTGATACTATAGTGTAACAAACTAGTTAGGTAGGAGTTCTAATCCTGGTCCTGGCAACTGTGAAAAGGTGTGTGTTTGTGTGAGAGAGTATGGGTGTCTTTGTAGAGACTTGATTTTGTGTCCAGTCACACTCACTACACTTCCCTTACCCCTCCTTTAGCACTGCTATTGATGTCACTCACCTTAGAGGCATGTTTAGACAGTGATCTACCTATAAGCTTTGTGGCACGTGTGATAAATATGGGACAATGTAGTAGCAATAACTACATTGGTAGGGGTTTGATTCTCATTCCTGGCAAGTGTTTGTGTGTGTGTACATATATGTATCTGTAAAAACCAAAATAGCAGCACGCTATTAACTGAAAAATCCACAAAAAACAAAACACAAAGTCAGCACGGAGAAATACAAGTTCTGTTTAATTCCACAACTGCCAAAAGTAAGCGCTTTCATCTCCTACACTGGAGACTTCTTCAGACTAATGACAATCAACATAAAAGTTCAATTTAAATACTGAAATAGTAATCAATTAAACAATTAAAAGCTGCAATAGCTGTTAAAACAACAGTTCACATTAAAAGTACACACCATACTTTTCTACACCTTCCCTAATGTCTCAGTCCCTTTCTTTTTAAATACATCATAAATTCTTCCCTATTATTAAGCCCTGGGGGAAAACAAGCATTTAACCTAACCTGCCAGCAATATTCGAGCCATCCTAATTCTTCTTCTATATTTATAATTTTAACATTAGGATGCACTGAATCTAGAACTAAGCACATGAAATTAATTTTACATTTGTGTTCGGCATAATGCTTCCCCATAGCATTTTTATTGTCACCTTTACTTATAGCATAATGATGTTCATAGCTTCTTCTATATAGCTCTCTCTTCGTTCTTCCAACATAAAATGAGCTACATTCCATACACACTAGTAAATAAACAACATTCCTAGATTTGCAAGTAAATCTACCTGGAACCTGCACTAATAATTTGCCAAGTGTAATTTCATTGCTATCTGTATACAAGTGCTGGCAGTAATTACAATTATGGCATTTAACCATTCCTTTTCTCTCTGTGTATTTTTAATGTGAACTTTTGTTTTAACAGCTATTGCAGCTTTTAATTGTTTAATTGAATACTATTTTAGTATTTAAATTGAACTTTTACGTTGATTGTCATTAGTCTGAAGAAGTCTCCAGTGTAGGAGACGAAAGCACTTACTTTTGGCAGTTGTGGAATTAAACAGAACTTTTATTTCTCCGTGCTGACTTCGTGTTTGTTATATATGTATCTGTACCTTAAAGATTTTGACCCCATTTACACCCAGTACACTTCTCAGTGCCTGACTTTAGCAGTCCTGCAGATATCATTCAGCTTAGAAGTACATGTTGCAACACTAAACCATGTAAGGTCAGTGGTGTGTGTGGTAAATGCATAACATAAAGGTCTGAAAACATAGATCGGGGTTTGAGCCTCACTTCTGGCAAATGTAATTGTGTGTGAAGCGTAAAATCTTTTGTGAAATCTCTCATCCACTACATCACCCAATGCCATTATTTACAAGGTCTGGTGATATTCCTCACCTTAGAAGTACCATGGGACAACATCCACTCTATAAGTTCTGTGAAGCGGGTGATAAATGTGTAACACTGTAGTAGGAATACATAGCTAGGTAAGGGTTTGAAACTCAGTACTGGTGTGTGTGTGTGTGTATGTGTGTGTGTGTGAGTGTGTGTCATCAGTATCCACTGTGGGTGTTGGTGTGATTGTGTAATAACAGGATCCATTGGGGGTGGATTTTGCTAAATTATTATATTGAAGACCTAGTATATGTCCCAATGTCCACATTACAAGGCCAACAGTTGTCAAACACCATAGATACTGGTTTAGACAATCCACAGCCCTGAATGTGTAGTACCATGTGCAACGACTATGTGACAGTATGGATTAGTTAACAATATAGGCAACCCTTCTAATACTCAGAGACCAGTCTTCTCGCATGAATCATACACAAACACACTTGGCCAGGCAGCAACCACTATATCAGTAGTTCTCCTGCAAATTGCCTCACAGATAGTACCCATGGTGTGATTGCAGTGGACTCCATGTCAAACTGATGACCAGACATGACTGGTGTCACACAGGGTATGGACCCACGTCCTCTCATGTTTGGGATCAGCCCTTCTGAGGTGCAGGAGAACAGAAAGGCACCCTGGATGATAATGTTTGCATACAACAGTAAGGTGGGTGGTAGCATTCCCAATCCATGTGATGTTGACATCACACCCGAAGGCCACTTGACACCTATGATTGTTGTCAGAGCCCTGGACATTACCTCAATGCAAGAGATGTGCCGCCATTACCTTTGGGAACACCATGGCTCACATGAAGTAATACATTGGTGGTAGTCCACTGAACAGTGATGTTGTTATAACAGAATGGGGAATACAGGTTGACAGTCAACTGCCTGTTTTCCACAACAGTGCCACTGACATCAGAAAGTACTTTGATGTGTTACATCGCCTGACTGTGTGTTATCCAGCAAGTAAAATACATAGCACCCTGTTCCATCCCCTCAGTAGCCCAATCAATGTGTACAGTAGCCCTTTTGCCATGTTCCCCACTGGACACCTGCAACAACTGTAGAGTCTGCAAACGTACCCCACAAAGGGAATACCATGCCTTGTACACATGTCCTGTATGAACAGACTCCAATAACTCCACTGAATCCCTGTATCATATTGTCTATATAGGTGCAATCACTACCTCAGTTACATAGCCATGTCTCACCAAACAAGGTTAGGAATGCTACTTCTGAAGATACCAAGCTATCCACACTACATGCTCCAGAGACCTCAAGAACACTTCCACACTTAAAAGAACATGCATATGGGACATGTGCACAGCCTAGATACTGCCCATGTTATGGAACATAAATCACATACATGTGAAGCAGTGCACATCACTGGCCACCCACAATAGAAATCTGGATGAGTGGATGGGGAATACAATACCCACCCCTGGGTACCACTACAGTGACTATACTCCTGAGCCATGCTGGGGACTATTTTCATGTGGCCTGATGCCAGGGTATTCCCTTGGGCTAGCCTTGTAGAGTATACAACTCAGCACAGCTCCTCGTGGCATCCTGCAGAGTGATACAGGCAACAGAGAGACCTAAGAGAGACTTTTCTAGATTTAAGTATTTTTTTTCTCTGTTTTTTGCTCTGGCTGCATTTTCCCACCTAAAAAGTGAGTTTCTAACTGATCTGTGCTTGAAAAAGTTTTAATTGTATTGCCTTCCTGCTTTTTTTACAGCTTTGCACTTGTTATATATCATTCTAAGTAATTTTTGTATTGTATAACTGTTGTAGGCTACACACTAAAGTGTGCTAGCCTGTTTATAGCATTTACAGTGTTTTCTATGTGTTTTTCTGCTGTTTCCTGAAAAAAAAACAAAAACAAAAACAAAAAATATTCTCTTTTCCCGCCTTTGCTGAACTAGATTAGTCCAGATTTCAGGCTTGCTGAATTCCGGACTGTAGTATAGGTTCCTGTGTTGCCCATATCCTTACTTGGATAGGAGGAAGCTTCTCTGTTCACCAGTGAGAGTGGGGAGCTTTGAGCAGCCTATCTGTCCCTGGAGGAGTCGTCGCAGCCCAGAAACTAGTAGCTTATTTGCCGTTTTGGGTCAATTCCTATCTCTTTCAGTTTCCCTGCTTTAAAACCTGCAATTGCATGGTTTTGCACCAGTATACAACTCAGCACAGCTCCTCGTGGTGTCCTGCAGAGTGATACAGGCAACAGAGAGACCTAAGAGAGACTTTTCCAGATTTAAGTATTTTTTCTCTGTTTTTTTGCTCTGACTGCCTTTTTCCGCCTAAAAAGCGAGTTTCTAACTGATCTGTGCTTGAAAAAGTTTTAATTGTATTGCCTTCCTCCTTTTTTTTACAGTTTTGCACTTGTTATATATCATTCTAAGTCGTTTCTGTATTGTATAACTGTTGTAGGCTACACACTAAAGTGCGCTAGCCTGTTTATAGCATTTACAGTGTTTTCTGTGTGTTTTTCTGCTGTTTCCTGAAAAAAAAAAAAAAATATTCTCTTTTCCCATCTTTGCTGAACTAGATTAGTCCAGATTTCAGGCTTGCTGAATTCTGGACTGTGGTATAGGTTCCTGTGTTGCCCATATCCTTACTTGAATAGGAGGAAGCCTCTCTGTTCACCAGTGAGAGTGGGGAGCTTTGAGCAGCCTATCTGTCCTTGGAGGAGTGGTCTCAGCCCAGAAACTAGGAGCTTATTGGCCGTTTTGGGTCACTTCCTATCTCTTTCAGTTTTCCTGATTTAAAACCCGCAATTGCATGGTTTCGCCCCAGTATACAACTCAGCACAGCTCCTCGTGGTGTCCTGCAGAGTGATACAGGCAACAGAGAGACCTAAGAGAGACTTTTCCAGATTTAAGTATTTTTTTCTCAGTTTTTACTCCGCCTGCCTTTTCTTGCCTAAAAAGCAAGTTTCTAACTGATCTGTGCTTGAAAAAGTTTTAATTGTATTGCCTTCCTGCTTTTTTTACAGTTTTGCACTTGTTATATATCATTCTAAGTCATTTTTGTATTATATAACTGTTGTAGGCTACACACTAAAGTGCGCTAGCCTGTTTATAGCATTTACAGTGTTTTCTGTGTGTTTTTCTGCTGTTTCCTAAAAAACAAACAAAAAAAAAAAAAATATTCTCTTTTCCCGCCTGTGCTGAACTAGATTAGTCCAGATTTCAGGCTTGCTGAATTCTGGACTGTGGTATAGGTTCCTGTGTTGCCCATATCCTTACTTGGATAGGAGGAAGCTTCTCTGTTCACCAGTGAGAGTGGGGAGCTTTGAGCAGCCCATCTGTCCCTGGAGGAGTGGTCTCAGCCCAGAAACTAGGAGCTTATTGGCCGTTTTGGGTCAATTCCTATCTCTTTCAATTTTCCTGATTTAAAACCCACAATTGCTCAGTTTTGTGCGATTTTACGCATAGCGTAGCATCGGGCAACGCTGCTTAAACAGGTTTAAACTATTCCCGGCTCCACAATGTCTAATCTTCACTTTTTCCCTTAGAACTGTTCTAACTCTCAAAGTAAGCACTCTATTTTCATTCTAAAGCCCTGCACTTGCTCTTATAAGTAATCTTATAAGTAAATACTAACAAACTAAAGCACTACACCCTCTCATACTCTTTATAAGTACTAGGCTCCCTATTGGTCCATTCTGATCAGTCAAAAATCAGTTCCTTATACTTCTCTGGCATGTCCAAAGGTCAGTTTCAGGTTTACTCTCCAGTCCAGCTAGTGAATTTAGGAATCTTGAGGCAATGCTACAATTGCCTTATGTACACAGACCACCCTCTCCTCCTCCAAACAAGCTCAAATATATGTGAGAGATGCAACTATAGAGCTAAACTGGAAGCTGAGCTCTCTCAACCCAGGACTGGCACAGTCAGGAGGAGAAGGAAACCACACACACCAGAAATCCAGTCTCACATAGACCTATCGTATCAGCAAACTAAACACATAAACAAACAAAAACATACTCGAAGGCTCTAAATAAAAATCTGCCAAAGCAGCAGAGACCTCCAAAGCAGACATCCAAGTAACCACTACCCCACAACAATACCCACGTATCACATATTTCACAAAGTCAGTGTGCCACACAGTCACAGCACTTAAGGCTAAACAACACACCTAATATACTTGTAATAGGTGACTCTATTGTCACGAATAAATCTCCAAAACACACAAAATCACTGGTAAAAACAGATGTCCAGGAGAAGAAGAATTGTTCCAAAGATGCTGAAATTTATTAAACACACAACGAATAAACACTCCTTACTGCAACTGCGTGTTCGTCCTTCACAAACCAGGACTTCATCAGATTACAATAAAATGAATCAATTAACACTTTAAATATACATAAATAATTAAAATTAAACCAATCCTACAAAGTGCATCTCAATTGAACAAATCAGAAATCATCCTACCTCATCAATATTAAACTAAAAATTTGCCATATTAACCCTGACAGTGCAATGTATAATTAAGTATTCACTATGTGTGGTGTTGTAAAATAAATATTTTAAAACTTGTTATTCTCTAAAAAACTTGTTTATATTAAAATATTAAAAAGTTTAAAAATGATTTGATAAATGTATAATGTTAACATGTATAAAAATGTTTAATAACTTATATTACTTTATTTCCATCCCTTTCAGCCTTTTCTACTTTTTTATAGTAATGCTGCCATCTATTGGATATATATTTCTGTGCACATACTGTACCCTGCCTATGACATGGCGGATGTGTTACCACACTGCCATGCCCTGTGGTCTTACTGCAGGGCCACATCCTAGTGACACACAGATGCCTAGAACAGAAATAGGATACAGCATGTGAGAACACATTTACTCAGTACTTCACTTGTAGGGGGAGAGGGGTAAAGCTGACACTGAATGTGTTGCCAAGACCATGGCTAATATCTGTTGTTTCAGGATAGGAATTAGTATTGTGCAGTAACTCACAGCACTTGTGTTTAATGCTGTGGAGGTTGTTGATGTAGCTGTCAAAGACTGTTGTAATTGTTGTCAGTGTCTGTTGCATGTCGGCAGTTTTAGATGCCTGTAGGGGATTCCATGAGGGATCCAAAATTGTGTTTGAGGCTAATAAGGGAGTTCAACAGTCAAGGGACACCACCTTTCTCTGCAACAGTGAGCTACTTCTGATGTATACTTCAGTAATAGCAGGGGACCATCACATTGTCTCCCAGTGTTTGGGGAACAGTGTCTGGGTTCTGTTGGCTCTGGCTGGTACCATGCATTCATGTACCTGTTTGTACAGTGCATATGTGTATGATTCCACAGTCATGCAGCTATTTCCCATTGCCACGGGTGCAGTGAAGACATCCACCCCTGTTTTCATGACTGCAGAGTCAGCTTTGGAGAGGTTTTGCAACGTGGTTACCTTTGTGGAGGGTGTGGCTGGCATGTTGAGTTCCATGTTGACTATAGCATGTGTGGATCTCACCATGCAGGGACTGACATCTGTGGATGAGCAACAATCCCATATTTAAATCGTAAACACAAGTCAAGGTTGTTGCAACCTCTACCAGGGGTCAGTATGAGCTGGTCCAGGGCATTGGAAATGATGAATGCCACAAGTGTTGGGCCACTGTGTTGGCGCTTGGCTACTTTCTCCCAGTGATGGAGGGGTAGTTGAAGACTCATGCTATGTCAGTGTTGCATTGGACCATCATATATGGTAGGGTGTTGATGAATGTGCATTGACAGTCTAGGGACATAGTTGTGAACCCATAGGTGGCTATGGTCTGGATTGCACTATTACCCCAAGGCAGTTGTACCGTAAGTATCTCCAATGTGTTATGCTGGGATACTAGTCTGGAGATGATCCTAGCCATAATGAATATGGAGACAACACCACCTGTGGAGGTGTGGAGTGGTCCATGTTTGGGGGCTGACAGCTGTGGAATGTGTCATAGCCTGATACTGCAGGTCTGATGTCTGCTGCTGTGAACAAACTATCAATTACAGCAGACATGTGTCCTCCACTCTGAGTGCTTTGAGTGACTGCATCCTGCAAGGTAGATGTCTACTGTTTAGCAGCATGACCCTGAGATTGCGTACATGTCTAGCTGTTATGGTGGTAATTACATTAGGAACACTGCCTAATAAGGTATCATATGGTGGCAAGACACTTAGCCAGTACCTGGGACCCCAGCGCTGACAGATGTAGGACATCTGTGGCAAGTCATTGGGTTCTGTCAATCATGTCATCCCAAGCAGAGAGGTACTGGATCCCCTGAGAATGACACAAAACATGTAAGCCAATGTTGCAGTCAATGATGGTAATGCAGCATCATTCTGGGTGACAGCGGTACACTGCTTTGGGCTACTGTCACACCTGCCTGGACCACATAATCAGGGAGTTCAACCATGTCACTTGTCATGTAGTCCAGGGAGGTGTGTCCCAAGTCATTCACACCTACATGGATACAGAGTGATACTCATAGTTGCTGTGGAGTGCCATGACTGACTGTGTAATGTGTTGGATGTTGGCTTGTGATAGATATTTGTCTGTTACCTGCTCCATATTCAACATAGTGAGTGGGATATGTGTGTGCCCCAGTACTGAGTTACCCATAATCACTGTATTGTGCAAGGTGGTTAGCCTTAGGAGCTTATATTGAGGGGCACACTGTGTAGGTTAAATATGTGTCCCCTGATATGTGCCATGTTGCTGTGTCTGATTGGGTATCTGTCTTGCTGGTATGTACTGTTTGGGTAAATATCCATTGAGTGTCTCTGGGAAGGTGGGTGTGTGGCTTTTCAGTGCATGGCATGACAGTCAAAGTGGGTGTTATGGTGAGCTACATGTTCCACACAGTGTGGTGCAAGTGTTGATCTTATCCTTTTGACCTGCTAGTCCAGTCTTTACTGGAGAGTGCATATGTCCACATTCGGTGATATATGGGTAGCCCTCAGAGGTCTAAGTGTTTTGAATTTAGAGGGGAGGGTTGTCTGTGTACATGAGACAGTTGCAATGGTGCCTCAGAATGAACAAGTGCACCAGGTTAATGGGTGAAAGCACAGAAAACCACCCTTCAAACATGCTAGGAGTGTTGCACATAATTAGTGAGTACGGGGACTACATCTGTGATGAACGAATACTGCTGATGGCTCCCAGGTGTGCCACACTTCTTGATACAATAACCTGGTGAAGTGCCAAGCCATAATGCTAGTTGAAGTGCAAGACAGAAAGAAATAGCATGATGTACAGGTGGAAGAGAAGGCAGACTGTCTGTCACCTGTAGTACTTTACCACAGCTGTGCAGCTATCAGCAGTTTTGGCCATGTGAAAGTTCAGTAAGCTTTGTAGCTCATGCGGTAACTGAGTAACACTATAGTAGACATACCAATACTGGCAATTTTGTGTGTGTGTGTGTGTGTGTGTGTGTGTGTGTGTGTGTGTGTGTGTGTGTGTGTGTGTGTGTGTGTGTGTGTGTGTGTGTGTGTGTGTGTGTGTGTGTGTGTGTGTGAATCATGTACTGTCTGGCTTATACCATTTTTGACCTGTGTACTACCCTTTACACTTCCCCTCACTCAAATTTTGTAGTCCTGTTGATGTCATCCACCTTAGAAGTACCTTTGGAATAGGTGGTAATGTATAAGCTCTGTGGTGCATCTGATAACTGCGTAGCACTATAGTAGGAATACCTAGATAGCCGGGAGTTCTAATCCCAATGCCATCAACAGTTTGTGTGTGTGAGGATCATATCTTTTGAGGCTTATACCATTTTGATGCCTATACCATACACGGCTAGTGACCACCTCCCGCTGCCATTACTTTATATAGTGTGGTAACAGCATCTGCCTCACATGTAGCAGGTTAAACCATTGTACAGTCCTCTGTACAGATGTGTCTGGAATATACATATGTTTGCAACCTATACATGTTCGGAAGTGATCTGTGTGCTTTAACAATGCCCATGTAAGTGATATTGTAGTCAAATAGGCCACACTGAAAGTACTGACACATATGGCAGCATGAGGTATCATACCTGTCTGAAAAATCATGCTGATATGACAGCTGCCACCCTCACAGGTGGCCAGCCTTGCAGGTGCAATACATGACTCCAGATGCTTGGTTTTACAAGTGAACTGTTCCTGTTATGGATCACATTAAAGGTTGGAAGAGGTATGGGCTGACATATAGTGGTCATAATTAGTATGTAACACCTTGCATCTTAACAGGGGTGTGTACACAATTTATATCCACTGTATACCACTAATGTGTCACACATGTCCCTACCTTAGGCCATTTGTTCAGCCCACTTTGCTGGCCTCTGTCCAGACGTCTTGACACTGACAAGTTGTGAGGTATGCTACAGGATTGTTGAATTCACATCAGATAGACCCCAATGGTGACCACTGTGATGCAATACAGCTCACCCCAGCACAAGTGAACATGCACAAAAAGCAATATAGCTATAACATAAAGCAATATAGCTATTACTGAAGGCTGTGCGCATGGTAAATTGCATGCCCTTCACATTCCTGGGGTATTGCCAGGAAACATCAGAACTATGTCATACTCACCAGCTTCAGGCCACTGTCCCATATGTAGACCAGAGGGTCCTAGGTGGTTGTGAGAGGGAGTTATTGTCAGCAGACTCCCATGTGGCCTTGGTACAGGATGGATGCAGCTTGCCTGCACATCTACAGTACTAACCTCAATAATACACAATGTCCTCTCCTCACCATAGATGTGCACCTCTGTGCATTAGAAAACCCCATCCACAATTACAATCGGACCTGACACATGGATGTAGATACAATACAGATACATGCATGTCTGATATGTTAGTGTACTAATCCCCACTGGCCACTTACCTGCACCCTCCTCGTCCAGTGTGTGTGCGCAACCCACCTCCACAATGCTTCCCTCAGCTTCACGGCTTGTGCATTGGGCGAGTGCCCCACATTTGGCGAGGAGCTCCTTGGTGGGTGTCAGTGGGGGCTGGATGGCTGGGACCCCACCTGTGGCTAGCTGGTACCTCACTACAGCAGCAGCCCATTGACAGGCATGGTGGATGAGGTCGGTGGCCCAGTGCTGCAAATGCTCATAAGTTCTGCTGTGTAGGCCAGCATCATTTACCCTGTGGACCACACTGTTTCACAGGGCAGTCCTCTTATGCGCATTGTCTGCCCTCCGTCCAAATAACAGGGCATAATGTACAATCACATATTGGGTGGTGATGTCAGTTTCCACAACAGAGAATACTGGTAGGGGAGCCCTCTGCATCTCACCTGGAAGGCATAAACAGGAAAAAGGTCACAGGACCTCTTACAGTTGTCAAAGTGCACATCAGCAGTGGCTATTACTTGCAAATCCACACTACACCATAACCCTCCAAGCTATCATGGCTATAGCAGCTTGCATTACACTCATGGCCCTGAGCTATCTTATTCCCCCCAATATTGGGCACATGATTTCATAATCCTCTATTCTCCATTCATTTCTGTGTAGAGGTTTGACAGTGGCCATATTCCATGTGTGTGGATGGTAACAGGTCTATGTTTGACTGTGGTATGTGATGAAGCTGTGAGCACATGCCTGAGTTCATGTAGGAAGCAGACAGTGATGCTATTATGCCCCATGGAAATATGCTGTTGTTGCCATCAGTAGGCAATATGTACATGCTCACCATTGCTGAGTGGATGAGTATGGTTGATGTGCATATCCCCCTGCACAACCGGGGTGGACAGGGTAGCGATTTTTCCACCTAACCTGTGTGATGCAGGTTGCCTATATCCATGGCATGTGTATATGAGGTGTTTTTTACCCCCAGTACAGGATGTCTCATGTTGTTTCCTCTGAGACTTACAACATATGTGGAGACACTGTTGCAATTGTCTTTGTTGGTGTGGATATGTCTGATTTATAGTCATAGTTAGCCTTACAGGGAGTCACCTGTGGACTTACATGGTTGCTCATATATAGGTGGACTTGCTTCCAAGTTGTTGCCCGCACCTATATGTCCCTGTATAGCCAATATAGCAACCTATTATGTCATTTGTGTATTGCTGCTGTCCACCAAAGGGGATTACTCTACCTTGGTGGAGGCTGGTTATACAGGTCAGGTACTGCTGAGTCCAAATAAATATAGTGGATATAAAGGGCACACACCCTTGTTACAATGCCTGGTATTTGTACAATTGGAACATGACACCACAGTAACTCATTTCAAAACAATTCTCACCTGTAATGTGACCTATAGCCTGTACAATTCAATTGAAAACATAACAATCTGGTCTGTGAAAACATATGGAAATAATCAGTGCAATAAGCCAGTTGAATGAGTGTGCACACCCTTAAACTGATATGCTGTGTATGCACCTCTTGATATGGTAACAGCATTCATTCATCTTGGTTTGGACTCTAACATCATGGCACATCTTCACCTGGCAGTAGCTGCTTACCTTCCTAGGAACACCTTTGATTGTATTTCAATGGAATTGTACAGGTTAGGGGTCACATTCCAGATGATAAACATTGTGAAATGATCTTCTGTGGTCTGATTGTCATACAGAATGCAAACCTGGCATTCCAACAGGGGTGTTTACACTTGTGATATCCACTGTATATAGGTGTTGATATAGCTGTCAGTGGTAGGTATGGACAGAGGGTCATAACACAGTTGGACACTTCTCAGATTACTACCTGACAATCATGCCTACTCTAGTACCCATATCATTGTCAGGGCAATGCAACACCCAATAGCTGTACACATTTATGTCTGTTGTATGCATTGACAGTGATATTACACACATGTGCAACATATACAACCTATGTACCTGACTGCTTTAAACCCATGTGATTAGGTTTGTGCCTTCCAGCTGAACATATGCATACATAAATGTGCTCAGGAGATACCTGGTATACATTTCTGTTCTATGTTAGTATGGCACACTATATTTACAGTCTTGCTGCTCAATCATATTTCTATTATGTTACAATGTCATTGCTCACAGACCTGCCAGTGGTTTGGCTGACATAACACAGGTATATGTGTATGTGACTATAGATATCAATCACAAATGTGCTTATTGTCCAGCAAAACACTGTACAATTGAATATTAATTCAATATATCATATGCAGTTCAACTCACATGTCTGCAACAGTACTTTACTATGCACATGCCCTATATAGGTCTCTCAGCTTTACAAGACAAATGTGACATACTTATATTCTCAGGTAACATGGATATGGACAACATCCCATTAAATGCCTAGAAGTGGCACAGTCACAACTGTTTGACAGACACCCCAGCAGTTGTCATATATGAGCTGTCCTTTCCCAGGGTGAGTCAGGCTCCTGAGCTGTGATCCTACCTCACAACCTCTTAGATCATCATATCTGGACAAAGCCTAAAATGATGGGGGGATAAATAGGGACAGATTTTAAATATTCCTGTTACAAACTTAGGAAATTTGTAGAATGATACTTTTTGGATTATGGTGAATATTCTTAAGGATATGGAGTCTTAAACTCAAGTGTTTGTCATTACTTGATGACTTTAATCCTCAGCTATTTGCCAGAAAAGTACAGATTTAAGAGGAACAGACAAAAATGTGATGATAAAATGTGGACATTCTGTGAAGATCTGTACAGTGATATAGTACAGCTCTGTCCACCAATTATGCAACTTTTTCAGTGTGTGTCAATAATATTTCAAGTATCTGTTGTTAGTTTAGCCTCTGGTGATGGGATATATGGAAATTTAGGGAGATGTCATACAGGTAGGTCAGAGGTGGTCACTTGTACAGTAAAGTTTCTTATGAGGTGAAAGGCTGTGTTTATGTTTGTTCTGTACATATATGTTTTTACAACTAGACTGTTGGACACTTTATTATTATTTACAACTATTTTATGTATGAACATGTGAGGTGTTTTACTGATAAGAAAGATGATCATGTGGATAGGCTGTAGATCCAGAAAGATGACAGTGAAAAAGCTAGTTATTTATGCGAAATAAACATTGGAAAGTAGAGTGATTTCCATGGATGTCAGTTCATAAAGAGACACATCAGCATGATGGTACTGACATATGATTTCAATTGGTTGTGAAATAACAGGCTGGGTATTTAAATAGTGGTACTTTATGTTCGTAGTAGTGCTGAATTAAGGCCAGTAGGGAATGTGTGTCTTTAAATTACAGGTTTTTGGTTAATTGTCATCATGTTTTATGCATGTATAAGGAATAATGTTTTATACAGAAGCCTTTTGCATGTGAAGTCGGTTATTTAATTTTTGTTTCTGTTGGGCATAATTTCTATTTTCAGTCTTGTTATTGGAATATGGTTTTTATGTTTTGCCCTCTGGTGATTGTTTATTTTTATTTTTAAGCTGCTTTAGATATGTTTTCTCCCACTCTTCATATTTTTGCCATACTTTGTGTGGTTTGCCCTCTCTATTTTTTCTTTTTTTAACCATCAGGCTTTGGGTTGCTTTCCAGTTGTCATTTTACCTCAGTGTATATTATATATTTTATTATTATTTTTACCTGCTCAGCTTTTATTTATTCCTATTTTATTATTGTCTCTATACCTTTATTTTGAACCATTCTCTTATCTCTTTGCTTTAATTTATTTTTCTTTTATGACATTGTGCCCCACGCTTCCTCTAGACTTCCTGCTAGTCTCAGCTTGCTTTGCCTCCCCCACCCAGCACCCCCTTACCATACCCTTTATACCTACCCATCCCTTTTACAATTACCTTTATTCCTTCTACAAGACCCCTTCCTGTACCACCAGCCAATTACCCTTCCACTTCCTGCCTATTGCCTTAAATCCAACTCACCCCACTTCAATCTTCTCCCTACCACTCAACCTAATCTCTACCATCCTTGTACTCAATATTTCTGACCATATATCTTATAATTACATGTATCTTTATCTAATATCTTTACACTACCCACTCTCTTCTATCTCTCTCTCTCACACTCCAATCTCTCTCACAAACTATCCAAATACTTCATATTTGAACATCTTACTATATCTTTTTACTTCTCTCCCCTCATCTCCTAATAAATTACTACATAACTTGCTCCATTAAACCTTCTGAACAAAGCTAAGTCAACCCCTACAAAAAGCTACTAGCAAATTTACTAGCACACTCTCCTCATCTAATACTACAGTGTTCCTCCTCAATATCCCTAACTTTGGAATTAGATATTCTCCCCAATCCTGGCACCTCTTCTCCCCAAAACTACTCCTACACTGCCCCCCAACCCTAAATCCAACAGTCATCAACCTCCAAATACAATCTCATTGCCATCTTAATACTTAACCTAAGTTTATTGAATCACTGCACCACCATGCAAATATCACCTAGATTAGTCATCCCATCATCTCAATACTTTCACCAAATCCTATTCGAAACCTGGCTCAAGCCATCAATCTCAAACCACCAAATTCTAGCCATGGTCGATCTGACATCTTCCGATAAAAAAGGTGTGTAATTTCATCCCCACTCAAACTCTACCAACATTCTCTGGTACTACCTTCACCCTTCCATTTTATTGACTTCCTCCTACCCAAATTATTATGACTCCCTCCCAGCTTGAAATTATACAAAACTTGCAATTGCCTCTCTCTACAAAAATTTGCAATTGTCTGCAATCGCTGATCCCATCCCCTAATCTGGTTCTCCTTTGAATATATCTCACTTATCCCTCACACAACCCAGACACTGATGAGGATTACAACAAACTTACAAACTCCTCCCCACCTCACAGTCAACACCTAGGAGGCGGAAACAATCCACCAACAATCTCCCCTCCGCTTCCATAAAACACCCATGGTTGCCCCATCATAGACTGGACTGGATCCCCATCCACCCTACCCCACCAATTATAGACCATTCCAACTAATTCCACCAGTGATCCTGTCCTCATCACCTCTTAAGACACTACTGATATATTCGTCACATCCACCTACCCGTAAAGTTCAAAGTTGAAAACTATCTATCAACAATTCATCCCATCAATTTTAATCAATTCTACACCATAGATTGTCCATCGTATAAATTGGTCCCTAAACGATGGAAACAAAGCACTTTCAATAGCATCTTCTAATATGCATCTCTCCCCTAGCTCCATCTAGGGAAGATCAGAGTAATCAAAACCACTATCCCTCAAACTTGGCTCAGAGACGGTTCTATCCTTATGAAGAAATCAAGATGCTTGGAAAACCAGGACTAAAAAAAACTAAAAAAACCACATTTCAAAAAAATACAGGCACTGAGGAAACTTTGCAAAACATACAACTAACAACAAAAAAAGTTATACTATGCTGCTGGTCAGTCAAACAACATCCCAATCTTTGAAATTTTGGTCAACTCTAAAAACAATATCCTTCATCCTGGAAAGCCCTCTATTCCCTCCCCATACCCTAACTCTTCCTCTCAGGAAATATCTACCCTCCTGAATAAACACTTTATCTCTAACATCCAAAATCTGGTAACCTCTAAGCCAAACTCTACTTCGACACCCACCTCTCCAAGTCCCACTAACACAACTTTATTTTCTTTTGAACCAGTTACCATTACTTACATGAAATATCTACTACTCAAGCTAAAATCTTGCTCTCCTTCCACTGTCAATATATCTCCTACATTCCTCAAACTTGCTGCTGACTCAATTGCTTGTCCTGTATCTATACTAATTAATTGATCTATTCTGGAATCAACTGAACCAACCCATTGGAAATCTTTCTTCACTATCCCTCTTCATAAAGGTGAAAACTCCACTGACCCCTCAAACTACTGACCCATTGCCAGTCTGTCCCCCATCTCCAAGATATTAGAAAAATGTATTCACTCATAGCTTATCAATCACCTCCTCACACACCACTAACTTACCCCTACCCAACATGGAATTTGTCCTTACCACAGCACCAACACTGCCCTCCTCTCCTTCACTCATATCATTGCAGAGGCCCTAGACAACAATAAACTCATTTCCTGTCTCTTCCTAGATCTCCCAAAGCCTTCAATACTGTCTCTCATCCTCTACTACTATCCAAACTCTCAAATCTCCACCTATCCCCCGCCGCACTTGCCTGGTTTAATAGTTACCTATCTGGCAGGGAACAATCTGTCAAATGACTCTCATCCTTCTCACCTTTTCTTCCCATCTCCACTGGTGTTCCCCAAGGCTCCATCTTGGGACCCCTTTTGTTTAACATCTTAACCAATGATCTTTACACCTCATGCAAAGAATCCTCCCTTATTCAGTATGCCGACAACTCCACACTTACATCCATCTCAAATAACATTCCTGAACTACACTCCCTGACTCAACAGGCCCTACTATCGACTGAACAATGGCTCTCTCACAACCTATTGATCCTAAATCCCAAAAAGACCAAACTCCTACTTTTCCTTCCCCATTCTTTTTCTCATCACAAAACCTCCTTTTTTATTACATCTTCTAAAAATACAAACATCTAACCTGACACCCACACAAAACTCCTAGGGGTAATTATCGACGATGAACTCAAGTTCAACCTACACATACTCCAATGTATAAAAAACAAACAAACCAGAAACTAGGTCTGCTATATCGGAACAAAAAATTCCTAACCCCTGAATCTAGACTTACCCTGGGCCAGGCACTCCTCCCCCGTTTCTCTTATACGCCGCCCCAGTTCTTACCAATATCCAGGCCTAAAATCTAAACAAACTGCAACAGACTTGCCATAAAATAGCCAGATTCATTACTAACTCCCCATACAACTCACACCACTGCATTTCTTTAAACTCTCTTAAATGGCTTGAACTTCCCCAGTTTCTGCTATCTTATCAATTTCATATCAGTTATTGTGCTACACTCTATTCTTTATAAACCCTCCTTCTGCCCATCTCTATCTTCCTTAGTCTCCATCTACATCCCATCCCAGACCCTCCGTACTTCTAACAAACAATTACTTGATATCCACCACCCAAAAAGGTCAGTAGGCAAACTACTCTACAAACACTCCCTTGCCCATGCTTGGAACAAGCTTCCCCTTGACTTATGTTCAATCTCCCACACCTCACACTTTAAAAATGAACTAAAAGCTTATTTTCTGAATTCCAGAACTTGCCCTTGCCATGACCCTACCTGGTCTTCATTCCCTTTATGTACCCTCAAAAGGACCATATTTAGTACCTCATTACACCTCTCTCTCCAATGTGTCTACTATGCATTTGCACAATTTTATACAAACAAACAATGTTTATTGTTGACCTATTGAACTATATCAATGTAAAACTACTTAGCTTTTTTTTAATGCAACTTTAACTTTATGCATGTAACCCAACATATGTGAATCGTTTTGCTATAACTGCTATTATATCACTATTGTTTAAAATTGTACTTGTTTTAAAATGTATTACTGGAGCTTTTCTCCTCGGGTCTCCACTGAAAATGGGCCATAAGCCCAGTTGGACAAACCCAGTTAACAAATGTCAATAAATAAATAAATAAATAAATAAATACAATAATAAGGCTGTCAGCCTAGCCAGATAGAATTTTGTTGATAATTCTGTCATTTGTAAATATTAATATAAGCCACAGGCTTGTTCTCTTAAATGGGAAAAAATGGTGTTAAAGGTGGAACTGCAAAAATGAAACAACAGCGCACTCTGCTGTAAAAAAGCTGATAAGTCAATTCTTTGATGTCAAAACTTGGAGCTCAGATGTATAGATAAAGGAATTCTGCCTATTGTTTTGAGGTCAGAGTTAAGGGTTAGAATTTGCATGTATAATTTCTTTTATTGCTCTGATTCCTGACCAGCTATAAGATCAAAAGGGCTATTAACCTCTGACAGCCTGTTAGCCTGGGAACCAGAAGGAAATTATGTAATCTGAAATTAATCAGTGGTACTGTTTTATAAATTTAAGGACAGAAAGAATGAGAGCTTTAAAGCATTTGTTTTGAGAACATACAACTCACCACTCTGCCTGTGTCTATATGTAAGTGATAAGAACTGTGTTTTCTCTTAGATATAGCAAAGAAATAGGAAGATTAGACTAGTTTGTTTTTCTGCGATGTCAGAACTTTTCTAATGTATTATTTTAAGTATTTCTCTCTGATCTCTGAACTCTCGACTAGCACTGTGTAGCAAGAAGTATTGTCTTGGGTTTTTATTATTTATTCTTAAATATTTTTAAACCTTTCAACTGTGGCTGTTTTGTGTAGAGATAATTTAAGCTCTAAGAGTACATTGCGTGTATATAGTGATACTGTACCAAGTCACTCCAAATATGTCTTGACCATTCAGTCGCACTTACCATTTGGATAATAATATTGCACAGTATAACTGGACACCCTTTCAGAAGGGCCTTTGAGTAGCTGATAAATATTAGTTAGGTGGTGGCAGTGATTTCTACGGTATAGTCTGGGTAAAAGGGGCACAGCTGGAGAACCTGCACCAGCCTTCCCCAGGAGTGTCTGTGTGGTTGTATAAACTATCTCAAATTGTGTGTGTCAGCTACTTGGGCAGGGATACAAAGCACTGGTTGGACAGAAAAGGTTTTAGCTTGCTCACTAGGCTGAGATCTGGACCCTATAGCTGTGCCAGTGGGGAGTCTTATTGGGGCCCTGGAGAGAAAGGGAAAAAAACAGCCCCAGACTGACTGTGATCTCTGTGTGCTTTTAAGGGAAATTGTACTTTACTCTGTGCGTATTTATTATCCTTTCCCTATATGGACACCCCTCACGGGTGTTAGTGGTGAGGACTGAGGCTTTTTGATTGCTGGGCCAGTGCATGGGTGTCACATATTAATTGTATAGCAGTGATGGGATATCCACACCACATATTAATTGGTTGGAAAATACTAATTTCCTTGTAGTGGTGTGGGTAGAGTGAATTCCAGTAGCTTGTGTACAGTGATCACTGAAGGTGTTTTGTACTCTAAATCAGCCATGCAGTGAAATATTAGAGTTCAGATCGTTTGTTAGCTTTGTTAGTCAGGGAGAGCAGGTAGCATGACAGCAGAGGAGTACGGAAAGCTGACAAGGAGCCAACTGGCTGATATGTGCTAGGCTAGGGGACTGGTGCATGGTAACCTGACTAAGGCAGACATGATTGCAGCTTTGGTCACAGCTCCATCAGAAAACAGCAACCAGGAGGACGATCAGACTGTCAGTGGAGATGTACCACCCTCAGAGAATGGACAGCTCAACCTTTCCGCAGAGGACTTAAAATTCCATCTGGAGCTAAAGAGACTTGAGTTGGAGGTCAGGCATTTGGAAATACAAGCAGCTGAAAGACTGAGGCATCTAGAGAGTGAGCAGAATGAAAAACTATTACGCATGGAAGCAGAGTAAAAGGAGAGGCAGAGGCAGCATGAGAATAAGATGCTGACTCTTCACCAGAGTCATGGAGGTACTGGGGAAGGGAGTAACTGGACCAGAGAAGCACAAAAGGTCAGAAAAATTCTTCCACAATTTAAAGAGGGGGATAATTTTGATAGTTTCATTCATATGTTTGAGAGGGTATATAAACCATATGATGTTGACCAATGTCTTACTTCAGATGAGTTGGTGAAGAAGGGAGGCCTATACCTAGCAAGCAGGGCATCGGTGCACAGGAAAGGGACCCCCAGTACTGCTCATGGGTCTAAAGGAACCAATGGTGGGCAGCGCAGACTGCCCCAACAGAATCTCCCATTAGAAGGGGAAGGCACTAGTACAGGTACATGTCCAGGACTTAGGGTTAAATGTCTTGAATGCAACCAGTGGGGCCATGTGGCATACATACAATTGTCCATGGAGGCAAAGTGGGGAACAAAAGGTGAGAGAGCCAGTAAGTGAGAAAGACAAAATGCCAAAAGTAGGTTGTCTTGAGATAACAGGGGTACTGAACCACCATCCTGCAGATGTCCTGATAGGGAAGGATTTGAATGAGGCAGTACCATCTGTTTATGCAGTTACACATAGTCAGGCTAGGAGACAAGCATGTGGGTCTTGTAGACTGGAGGAGACCCAGACAGACTGCATACTTGCAGCCAGGACTGGTGGGATGGTTACTACAGGGAGGGAGCTACTCTGTAGCAGAAAGACTAAAGGTGAGGCACTGCTGCTTTTGGGTACTGATATTCCCTTGGACAGAGTGACTCCAAAGGTAGAGGTGAGTAGTAGTACCCAGGCTGACAGTGAGGCACCACTGTCAAAGGATGCCAGACTTCCCGTGGAAGCGGAGCTGGGAAGGGTTACAAAGAGAGAGAGTTGAGACAGGCTCAGCTCTCAGACCCTACATTGCAAGGTGTGAGGCAGGTAGCTCGAGAGGCACCTGATTCTCAAGGGAAGGGCGAAGCTGTATACTGGGAAAAAGGGTTACTGAATAGAGAGTGGACCCCTGATGGAGGGCTAGAAGGTGAGAGAGTACAGCAGTTGGTAGTGCCTACAGCCTACCATCTGGCACTTCTAGCCATAGTCCATGATATTCCCTTTGCAGGTCATATGAGCATAAAACGTACAAAGAGACACATTATGCAGAACATCTATTGGTTTGGAATTTCCAGACATGTAACAGGGTATTAATTGTATGGCAATGATGGGATATCCACACCATATATTAATTGGTTAGCAAATACTAATTTGCTTGTAGTGGTGTGGGTAGAGTGAATTCCAGTAGCTTGTGTACAGTGATCACTGAAGGTGTTTTGTACTCTAAATCAGCCATGCAGTGAATACTCAGAGTTCAGATCACAATTGTTTTATTTCATTTGTTAGCTTTGTTAGTCAGGGACAGCAGGTAGCATGATAGCAGAGGAGTATGGAAAGCTGACAAGGAGCCAGCTGACTGAGATGTGCCAGACTGTCAGTGGAGATGTACCACCCTCAGAGAATGGACAGCTCAACCTTTCTGCAGAGGACTTAAAAATCCATCTGGAGCTAAAGAGACTTGAATTGGAGGCCAGGCATTTGGACATAGAAGCAACTGAAAGACTGAGGCGTCTAGAGAGTGAGGAGAATGAGAAACTGCTATGCCTGGAAGCTGAGGAAAAGAAGAGGCAGAGGCAGCATGAGAAGGAGATGCTGACTCTTTGCCAGAGTCATGGAGGTAATGGACTCCAGAAGCACAAAAGATCAGTAAATTTCTTCCACAGTTTAAAGAGGGGGATAATTTTGATAGTTTCATTCATATGTTTGAGAGGGTATATAAACAGTATGATGTTGACCAAAGGCTCTATGCATGATTCCTGACCCCCTTACTCCATGGTAAGGCTGTAACTGTGTTGTGTAAAATGTCTGACATTGACTGTTTTAATTACACTACAGTTAATAACTGTTTGTTAGGATTGTATAAGCTAACACCTGAAATGTATAGGAAAAAGTTTTGTGAGCTCAGAAGCAAGACAGCTGAAAGTGTATGTGAATATGTTGCTGAACTGAGCACTTATTTTCATAGGTGGGTAAGTGGATGTCAAGTCACCACCTTTGAAGGCCTGGCAGACCTTTTGTTGAGGGAACAAGCCCTTAGCTCTTTGCTGAGGACATGAGGATATGGTTAGCTGATAGTCTTACTTCAGATGAGTTGGTGAAGAAGGGAGGCCTATCCCTAGCAAGCAGGGCATCGGTGCACAGGAAAGGGACCCAGCAGTACTGCTCATGGGTCTAAAGGAACCAATGGTGGGCAGCGCAGACTGCCCCAACAGAATCTGACAGTAGAAGGGGAAGCCGCTAGTACAGGTACATGTCCAGGACTTAGGGTTAAATGTCTTGAATGCAACCAGTGGGGCCATGTGGCATACATATATATGTCCATGGAGACAAACTGGGGAACGAAAGGTGAGAGAGCCAGTAAGTGGGAAAGACAAAATGCCAATAGTAGGTTGTCTTGAGATAACAGGGGTACCGAACCACCATCCTGCAGATGTCCTGATAGGGAAGGATTTGAATGAGGCAGTACCATCTATGTATGCAGTTACACATAGTCAGGCTAGGAGACAAGCATGTGGGTCTTGTAGACTGGAGGAGACCCAGACAGACTGCATACTTGCAGCCAGGACTGGTGGGATGGTTACTACAGGGAGGGAGCTACTCTGTAGCAGAAAGACTAAAGGTGAGCCACTGCTGCTTTTGGGCACTGATATTCCCTTGGACAGAGTGACTCCAAAGGTAGAGGTGAGTAGTAGTACCCAGGCTGACAGTGAGGCACCACTGTTAGAGGATGCCAGACTTCCTGTGGAAGCAGAGCTGGGAAGGTTTACAAAGTGAGAGAGTTGAGACAGGCTCAGCTCTCAGACCCTACATTGCAAGGTGTGAGGCAGGTAGCTCGGGAGGCACCTGATTCTCAAGGGAAGGGCGAAGCTGTATACTGGGAAAAAGGGTTACTGAATAGAGAGTGGACCCCTGATGGAGGGCTAGAAGGTGAGAGAGTACAGCAGTTGGTAGTGCCTACAGCCTACCATCTGGCACTTCTAGCCATAGTCCATGATATTCCCTTTGCAGGTCATATGGACATAAAATGTACAAAGAGACATATTATGCAGAACATCTATTGGCTTGGAATTTGCAGACATGTAACAGGGTACTGCAGGACCTGTGAGCAGTACCAAAAGGTAGGCAAGGCAGGAGAGAAGGTGAGAGCTCCTTAGACGCCTTTGCCTGTATTTGAGGAGCCATTTCTGAGGGTAACTATGTATATTGTGGGGCCTCTGTGTATCCCAAGTTCCACAGGGAAAAAGTATATCCTAGTGGTAGTGGATTATGCTACACAATATGCTGAGGCATTGGCTCTGTTCTCCATTGAGGCAGAGAAGGTGGCAAATGCTTTGTTAGAGGTTTTCAGCAGGGTAGGTTTCCCAAAAGAAATACTGACTGACAGGGGTGCCAATTTCATGTCAGACTTGCTGGCTTGTCTGTGAAGTACTGTGGGGTGAGGCACCTGAAGACCACCTCCTACCATCCCCAGACTAATGGTCTAGTTGAGAGGTTGAACTCTACGATCAAGTCCATGCTGCAGGCATGTGCAGACCAGTTTAAGAGGGAGTGGGACAAATATTTGCCCCGTCTTTTGTTTGCTTACAGACAGCTTCCCCAGGAATCCACAGGTTTTTCACCCTTTGAGTTGCTGTATGCGCATAGAGTGAGGGGACCTCTAGATTTAATTTGAGATTAGTGGGAAGGTGAGTGTGAACCTCACAGGGAGACTGTTTTGGTATATGTCCTGAACCTCAGGACAAGGCTCAGGGAACTCATGGGCTTAGCCCAGGAGAACCTGTCAGAAGCCCAACAACAGAAAAAGGTGTGGTATGACAGGAAAGTTTGAGCTAGGGAGTATGCTGTGCAGCAGCAGGTAATGGTTCTCATTCCTGTCAGACACTGCAAGCTGCAAGCAGCTTGGGAGGGACCCTACAAGTTGGTAAGAAAGATAAGTGATGTTAACTACATGGTGGAACTGCTAGGCAGGAGGCAGGGGCATAAATTGGACCATGTTAACATGATGAAACCTTACCATGATAGGGAGGCCCTTGTGTTGAGCATTTGCAGTGGATTGCAGGAGTCTGAGGGAGATCTGGTGACTGATATCCTCAATGAGGCTCAGACTGACACCTCAGTGAAAGGGGTAGCAATGTCCCAGTAGCTGTCTCCTACCCAGGTTCGAGAAATCTGAGCAGTGTTACAGGGGTTTGGGGACATGTTCACTGGGAAACCAGGGTGCACCCACCTGGTGAAGCACCAGGTGGATGCAGGCCCCCAAAGACCTATTAGGCAGGCCCCTTATAGGGTGCCTGAAAGAGTCAAATGGACTCTGAGGCAGGAGATACAGGAGATGTTGGGAATAGGAGTGATTCAATAATTCAATAGTCCTTGGGCCTCCCCAGTGGTGCTGGTGCAAAAGAAAGATGGCAACACCAGATTCTGTGTAGACTACAGGAAATTAAATAGTCACACAGAGTCAGATGCTTACCCTATGCCTAAAACAGATGATGCCCTAGAGCAGCCGGATGGGGCTATGTATCTTACAACCATTGATCTTATCAAGGGTTACTGGCAGGTGCCCTTGATTCCCAGTGCTAAAGAGAAGTCACACTTTGTGACTCCTTTTGGCTTGTATGAGTTCACAAAAATGCCCTTTGGGATGGAAAATGCCCCAGTGATTTTCCAGAGGCTGGTAGATCGTATCCTAGTAGGAGCAGGAGCTTTTGCCCTTGCTTACATGGATGATATTGACATCTATAGCCATTACAGGCAAGAGCAGCTTCAGCATGTCAGGGAGGTGCTGGACAGACTACAGAGGGCAGGGTTGATCATTAAGACGAGCAAATGTCAGGTGGGTATGGCAGAGGTCTCCTACCTGGGACATAGAGTAGGGAGTGGTAAGATCAGGCCAGAACCTGCCAAAGTAAAAGCCATTCAGGCATTGCCTGCACTTGTTACCAAAAAGCGGGTGAAGGCATTCTTAGGGACAGCAGGATACTACAAAAAGTTCATCCCCAGTTATAGTACCATAGCTGCACCCCTCACAGATCTCACAAGGAAAAACAGGCCAGATAAGGTAGTATGGACTCAGCATGCAATCAGGCATTCCAGGAGTTTAAGGAAGCTTTGGGAGGACCCAATGTGTTAGCCAGTCCGAATTACAGCACGTAATTTGTTGTGCAGGTGGATGCTTCGAACCATGGGGTGGGGGCTGTACTTAGCCAGATTTTTTCAGAAGGAAAAGAGACCACCCAGTGGTTTATCTCAGTCATAGGCTCCAACCTAGGGAGGAATGCTATGCAGTTGTAGAAAAAGAATGTCTAGCCATAGTGTTGGCACTGGAGAAACGTAAGCCTTATCTGTATGGAAGAAAATTCACTGTAGTGACAGATTACAACTCCTTAATATGGTTACACAGAGCCAGCCAGCAAAATGCCAAGTTGCTAAGATGGAGTCTAGGATTGCAAGCATATGATATGTCAGTGCAGCACCGCAGTGAAATTAGCAATGCCAACACAGATGGGCTCTCAAGACAGGGAAGGGGGTATGGTATGCTCCGATACACCAA
>NC_056743.1:1487604486-1487674486 GCF_019279795.1 Protopterus annectens | reverse complement strand
TACAATACTTTCTCTTTGCATTTGTTTAATACATGGGTAGTATCCCAGGTTATATGCAGTGCACTTGCATGTTACACCAGCTACAGTGCATTGGTTGACAAATATAGTTTAACACATATTGTATCATTACGTTAATACTTTTAACAGTGCTTTTCCAAGTAAGAGTAGATTGCAGATTGTAGTACTGGAACCATACACCCCTGCATGCAAAGCTGGACTCTGAGTACTGACTATCTTGTTCTTGGTGTTTGAGGAGTATGTTTTTATGAATCTGCTTTTGGATATTGATCTGATATGTTGATATTCACTGTAGATTACTATGTTTTTTGGACATGTCATTGAGGACTGCTGTCATGTAGTACTGGCATACCTTTCAGTTTCAGGTGTCTATCTTTCAAAACATTCATCCTAATGCATAATGCTCAGTTCAGTAGGGAGAAAGCCTGAGGTGAGGCTGTGCTTGAACAGGGCACACAGGTGAGGTGCCAAGTCACTCTGTTGTTCATGTAAAACACAGCCAGGATATTGTCAGGTCCCATAGAAGCTGTATTCTTAGCCTTGGAAAGTGGTGTTTGAACCTGTGCTGCAGTAATACTGGATGCCTGGCAGTGTACTGGTATTGTGATTGGTCCTTTTGGGAGGGGGAGAGAGGGGTAAAGTATGCACTTAATATGTCAGCAAGTATAGTGGCAATATTTGTTGGCCCAGTCTGGGAGGTACCATTCTCTAGTAGCTCAGAAGAAATCTTGGTATTGCCATTTAGATTCTTTACATAACTGTATGAGACTTTGTGGTTATCTTTACTACGTGCTCCAATTCTGTTCTCACAACTAACTTTGTAGTATTTGATGAGGGATCTCAACTTGTAATTGAGGCTGATAAGGGTTTATTTCCAGTCTTGGGACTTCACCTTATTCCATATCGGTACCCTCCTTCTGTTCTGTCCCCTTCTAGGGACACCAGATCAGCTTCCTTTTTTTGGAGGTGACGGTCCTGGTTCTATTGGGTATGGTGGTGTTCATGCATTTGTGTACGTGTTCGTAGTGCATTATTGTTTGATTTAGCTGTCATGCAACTAATCTCCATTTGCATGGAGCCGTGCAGTTAGCCACCTCTGTATTTATGAAGCCATAGATAGCTTTGGAAAGGCTTTTAATGGTGATTACCTGTGCAGGGGGGTGGAAGGTCTGTGGATTTCCAAAGGTGATTAATTTGTGCTCAGATATAACAAGGGAGGAGTTGACTATTGGTGTAGAGCAACAGCCACCCATGTTAGCAAGGACCAGGTTGATGTGATGGGCATGTGCATCGGTACATGGGTTCATAGGTGTGTACTAGGCTAATGGCCCTGGAGCCTTTACAAGCCTAGCCCATAGGATAACCCTGGCATCATGCCACCCAACCTTAGTTTCCAGTGCCTCTGTCGAGTAGAAACACTGGAGTGATCCCTGGGGTGAATATCTTATTTCCCATCCACTCATCAAAATTTCTCTTGAAGAGGGCCAGTGAGGTACTCTGTTCAATATGTATGGGAAGTTTATTCCATAGCATGGGCAGTCTCTGGGTTATGAAACTGTCCCTCCAGCACATTCTGTTGATTGTGGTAATGAGGTTCGATGTCTCTGGAGCATGTGGTGTGGCGGGATTGGGATTTCTTTAGATGTAGCATTTCTAACAGAGCTGGGTCAGACATGGCTTTATAAGTCAAGCAGAGATCACCTCTAAGTAGGCGATATGAGATAGAGAATATTTGGAGTTTTTTGAGTCTGTCTATATAGGACAAGTGATTAAGGCCTAAGATCCTTTTTGTGAGGTACTTTTGCAGCATCTCCAGTTGCATGTGTCTAGTGAGGTACATGCCAATTGGGGCATTGTATTGCCATGGAAGTTCTTTACATAATTATAGAAGGCCTTGTGGTTGTCTTTACTATATGTTGCAATTCTGTTTCCATAGCCAACTTTAGAGGATTTGATGAGCGATCTCAACTTTTTGTTGAGGGTGATAAGGGTGTTTTTCCAGTCTTGGGACTTCACCTCATTCCACATCAGTTTCTTCCTTCAGTTGTAGAGTTTGTTTATGGCAAGGAACCACCGGGTTGGCTTCCTTTTTTAGAGGAGTGCGTCTTGGTTCTACATGAGTAGCTTTCCCAGTTAATGGTGGGCTAGTTGAAGTTAACCATTATGAGAGTGCTAGGTTGGACACTAATATTCTCCAGGGTGTTTCGGGACATGGAATGTGAGTCTTGGGACATGTTTGGGTACCTGTAGCAGGCTACAACCTGAACCACTGTCTTACCCAATGTTAGCTATGCCTGCAGGATCTGCATTGCATAATGCTGGTCTACCACTCTGGAGGAGTATGCATCCTTAATGAATATGGAAATACCACCACCTTTGGAGCTTCAGTCCAAGTTCTGCAGCCAAAAGTTGTGGAATGAGTTATAGGCTGGTAGTGCAGGGGTGCCTCCTGCTGCCTTTAACCAGGTCTCTGTTACAGCATAGGTGCCATAGTTCCTCATTTTAAGGAATAATTCCAGTGAGTGTATTTTCATATTTAGACTTACAGTGTACAGTAGCATAGCTCTCAGATTGCATGTGTTTGTAGCTGTCATATATTTCTGCATATTTATGTATACATATACATAATATATGTATGTAGTTATTCACATTTCTCTCTCTCTCTCTCTCTATATATATATATATGTGTGTGTATGTATGCATGTATGTAGATATAAATGTATAAATGTGGATGTGTGTGTGTGTATATATATATATATATATATATATATATATATATATATGTGTGTGTGTGTGTGTGTGTGTGTGTGTGTATATGTGTGTGTGTATTATGTATAGCTTTGTCCACATATATGCATCTCAATTAATACATACATGTATATATAGAGTACCTGACTGATTCTATAGACTCCTTTCCCTACTGTTGAATGACTGTACTAACTGATATGTTTGGAATGTCATCAATATTTTATAGAGCTCAGATGGTGTAATGGTACATTGCTTTGATTGTATTTTACAGGGCCCTGGGTTCTTGACTTGGCAGACCTTTTTATTTTGTTGCAAGGCAGAACAGCTCTGCTGTGGAGAAAGGAATAAGGGCAATAATTAAAAGGGGTCCCTGGTTTGGGCCTCTTCACCCCCATTTAGACAGCCTTTGGGCAGATTTGTTGCAGTAAGAGGTTCAGAGTGTGGATCTGATGTCTGACTGCACTAAATATATCTATCTATATATATATATATATATATATATGTGTGTGTGTGTGTGTGTATGTACATACATTTTCCCTACTGTTGGATGACTGTGCTGCATGATATGTCTGAAAAAATGTCAGAAATATCTACAGCTCAGATGGCTTAGTGGTAAATTGCTGTGGCTATGGTGCGCAGGGTCCTGGTTTCAAGACTTGCAAGGGCTGGTTATTTTGTTGCTGGGCCGAACAAGGGCTGTTGGATACAGAGTTATTAAGTCACTTTTAAACAGTTGTAAGCGGGTCTGAGCAGGTTTGCGCAGTGGTAAGCAATGCTAACTGCTGGTTAACTATGCCGACAGACTGTTAGCCTTAAAAGTGCTTAACCTGTGTAGGCGTCTCTTAGCACCACACAAACAGGCTTAGTCTGCTTACTTCTGCTTACTCCCACTTACTCCCACTTACACCTGTGCTAATTTAAAAGAAAAGAAAAAAAAGGTGTTAGGAAAGTGGTGAAAAAGGCAGCACAAAGAGGGAAAAACAATATTAAAGATAGCTAGGGATGTGCAGGATGGGTGTAGGGAAGGTCCATAGCTGTCCATTTCCTCTACAGCAACAGCTGTGCATATATACTGAATTTGGAAGGAAACCTGGACACTCAAACCCCTGAGATAGAGGGGTGAGGACAACAATAATGTGTTGTGAAGCCAATTAGACAAGATTACATGTGTCCAGTGGGCACATGTGCAAAATGCACAGCTATGTATGGGGCAACATTTTTTTTTGGGAACAGATTGCCCTTTTTTTTTAGGTTAGAGTGGGATTTTGGGGAAGGATAGCAGGTATATTGGGGAGGTATGTTGGGTAGTAAGACAGACAAGACAGCGTACAGGGGTGGCATATGACACATGTGGGGGATAAACACCTTGGACAGGGAGGGGTGTTTGGTAGTAGGAAACCCACAAGCCCCCAAATGGATACAGTGGGACTGAGGTCCCCTCCCATGGGCAGTCACCACTGCACCTTCATGGCCCTGAAGGTGGCTGTGCTGAGGGATGATCAGGAGGGGCAGGCTGACCCTCTAATTGCATCATGTGGCCCTCAAGCTGGTGTATCAGATCTCTCAATTCCTTGTAGAGTTCGCTACGCACCAGACCCTGGACCTGGCTTTGGGTGTCAGGATCCTGTCCACACCCTCACCCAGGGTGGGATGAGCCCCATCACCTGAGGGGGTTCCACCCAAAGGTGGTGCAGGACCAGCGGATGAGGAGGTCCCTGGCTGGGTCCCAGATATGCTGGGGCCTGGTGCTATGGCCAAATGAGGAGAGAGAGGCGGATCCGCTGGGATCGGCCTTCCCAGATGTTCTATGTTGTTGCAGTTTTAGAACTTATGTTGGTTAGTAATAGTAAACACATTCCAGGATTAGTTATAGCAGCATGCATGAGTATTCCCATTAACCCAAAACAACAGATTTGGAATAGTTGCATAGCAAACAGAACACATGCATATATGGAAACACAGTGAGCATTACACCAGCATGGTGCTTACATTAATAGCAACAAACCACCAATGATATTATTTGAATAAGGAACATTAATTGGAATACATTTCAACATATGTAGAACAACAGGACACATGTCCCAGCAGTAGGTTTGATGGAAAACATACCCATTCATTTATGTGTTTAGATTATTGGTGTAGATGTGGCGGGGGAGAGAGAGAGAGACATCAGTTCACAAATGTAGATTCTTGCAGTGGTTACAGCTTTAATGATCATTGTTCTACTCATTACTCTGCAGGTATTATTACAACAACCTATGGCCTTTGGTTGGGCAGTGGTATGTTTGTACACAGTGTATAAGTACAGCCTTCTTATAGCTGCTTTATACTTTTTCTTACCTGGAAGACCTGTGGAGGTAATGTTTGTTAATACTACATGACAGTTTCTACCCATATTCACATAGTCAGGGTTACATATGTGACTCATAGTGTGTGTGTGTGTGTGTGTGTGTGTGTGTGTGTGTGTGTGTGTGTGTGTGTGTGTGTGTGTGTGTGTGTGTGTGTGTGTGTGTGTGTGTGTGTGTGTGTGCTACTGCCATACTCTGCCTTGATTTCTATTGGTCTCCCTGATTCTTGGTAGCAGGCACCAGTAACTTTCAAAGCATGACACATTTGAATATTTTTTGGGGAAGAGCACTTGGTGTATGCACTTATCTTACTGTCATTTACAGCCTTGGGGTTGGACCATGGGTGTTGGACACAGTATAACTACAGTCTTCTTTTAGCTACTTTATACCTTCTCTTACCTGGAACACCTGTGGAAGGAATGTTTGTTAACACTACCTGTTTCTACACGTATTCACAAAGTACTAGTTGAAGTTATGTATACAGCTTACTACACTGCCTGGATTTGAACCATGGCTGTTTCTGGTAGAAGTACAACAAGCTTGCATTTCATCAGAAGGAGCTATTGAGAAACTGCTGTTTCTTCCTTGAATGATTTCTCTCTCATTCTCTCATTGTTGTACATTCTGACCTTGTAATTACAACATTCGTATACATACATTCCTATACATACCTTTTGACATAGCACAGTGTGGAAAACAGTGGTTAATACAACATTACTATTCAGATATCAGATTGTGGTGCATGACATTATTAATATCAGTTAATCTTATGTCTTACAGAGGCACTAACTTTGTCAGATGCAGATGAGACTTGATTGTTTAATGCTTTCAGAGCTATAGCTGCTATGCATAACCTGTGCACATTTCAATTCATACCACACCACAATAAACACAACCAATCCAGGGTTTTGAATTTTATTGACAGGCATTTATAGTTTTAATCATATATAACCTATATGAGACTATTACTGTAATATTATCTCATTTATTCAGTACAAACCATACCTATTTTAATACTGTCAGGTGACATTCTACTCCTTTATATTTAATTGGTATGAATACTACAAGCTAGATTGTTACTCACCAGCCTCGTGATGCAGCTTTTGCAACCTGCTGACATGGGCTTCCTGGTTCACAGCCCACTCAGCTGGAGTTGTAAAGAAGATAGAGAAACATTTATGCATACCTATCCATCACATACACAGGCTGGACTTTGGTAAACAGTTATTGATATGAATACTTACATATGCCAGGGACATCACCCCTCTGCCATGCTTCTTGGACCCACTGGTCCAAGAGCTCCATCTTCCTTCGCTTCAAGTCGGCATAGTGGTGCCAGACCTGCTCACTAGTCCAAGGGATGCCAGTGGCACTGGTGAGGTCATGGGCAAGACTTTCCCAGGACTCTGCTTTATATTGGCAGCCCTGGTACTAGTCCTGCAGCAGTCTTACATCATGTTTTTTAACAAGGAGTTCTATCATGACCTTGGACTCCTGTATGCCCTAGCGCTGCACCCAAAAATGCATGCCTTTTCCAATACCTGCCATACTACCTATAGTGGGAAGCTGCAACCAATTATGAGCTGTATTTCCACCTGCAAAGTTTAAATATGGCCAATTTCCCACCCTTTGCCATGATTGGATGGTTTTGAATATGCTAAACTAAGCTAAGCTACGGGCAAACCTGCTTAGCTAAGGTTGGCTGTGTTTATAGGAGCATTTTCAGCACTGCTTAGCAATGGGCAAATCCACTTAGCTGGGCTACTCATTGATTAGCATTCATATTTTCACAATGCTTACACCAGATCAGCATAGCTGTGCAATGCTTAACATTGCTTATGTTTTATTTTATGGACTGTCAACTGTATGGGATTAATTCCTAATTCCTGACATATTATAATTTTGGTTACCTTCCCTGGCATCCCCCAATGTGCTTTCATTACATTTATTCTTGTGTGACTATACTGTATGGGTACTTGTGTTTATATGGGGGCTTCACAAATTTATTACACTGACACCTCACATCTGGACCTATTACACTATTCTAATTAACAAATATATGTTATTTACTACCTAATTATTAAAAAAAATAAATTATGTACTGCTTTCACATGTAAAATGTGAATTTGTTTTACTGGGGATCGAAACAGGAATGACTACTTGGAAAGTGAATGCTCTAACCACTTCACTATTTACACATTGCTATGTTTTGGAGTACATACCTATTTAGCTCCTTATGATGTGTAAGCTAGTCTGAACAGAGCTGCGCACTGTGCACACCTGCTCAGCTACACTTAAACTTTATTGCAGACTGAAAAAAAATTTTAAACTCGTGTTTTATTTTTTTATTGTAGGGGTATGTACATTGATTTTTGCAACATTATCTGTGGGGGGGGGGGCTGTACTTTTACAATTCTGATGACATGCCAGGCTTTGCATTTGAGGTATGCTCCACAGACACTAACAGTGTCCGCCATACCTCTCGACTGTACAGATTGTCACACTCTGCCCAGATATTTCCCTTATATTTTTGGTCCATTTTTCATAGTATTGTGGCTTTCTGGCACATTAGTGTTACAGCATTAGGGACTGCATTCAGAAATAATGACAGACATTTGGGTTTTACACTTCATACCCTTTGTGTACTTCATGCTACTGTGAAGCCTGTCATTCTATTGACTTTGTACGTTTGTGAGAGCAACATGGGTGGCGCATTGGTGCAGTGGTTAACATTGTCACCTCACAGCAAGAGGTCCTCCGGTTTGATTTTCAGCTGGGGTGCCTCCTGTGTGGAGTTTGCATGTTCTCCCAGTGCTCATGTCGGTTTCCTCCGGCTACTCCAGTTTCCTCCCACATTCCAAAGACATGCATCTGGAGCATTTCTCCCCGGGCCTCAGCTGAAAACAGGCTCTGTGGAACCTAGTTGGACTTTCCCGGTCAACAAATGATAAATAAATAAATAAATATCTCACATTTGTCCATGGGTTTGTCCAGATTACTTGTCCGGTTGACAAGTAATGGTGTCCGAGGACACTCTCGCTATATTTAGATTGCCGTATGGCAATTATGGAGTGCAGGGGTTGTGTTTATACTGAGATTGCTGCTCTCAAACACACCCCTGTGCTTGTACACACAGCTTGTGTCTATTTAAGAGTTGACCAGTGCTCCTTCAACAATATGCAAGGCGAGCTGCTGCTCTACACAGACATAGTCGGTTCCGTGCAAGAATAACTTATTCTTGCACAGAACCTTTGAGAATACTGGGGCATATATATGCATTAATATTTTGTTTCTGTCAGTGTTTACAGCAATTTCTGTGAGAATTTGTGCTTGACGTTGTGCTTATTTGGCTTCTATATTTGACAAATACTGGATTTACCATTTTTGAGGAAACAGTAGACTAAGCGGGAGAAACACACAACAATAACCCCAATTAGGGTGCTGTGCCCACAACATCCACACCCAACTATGTATACCAACTCCAGTATCACTGTACAGTATTGTATTGTATTCAGTATTTGTGTCAGAAATTTAGTGTGTTTGTTTCCTGTTGGAAACAAGGGGCTGTCTCATGTAGTCATTACTGCAAATTAATTGTGCCCATCTTTACTGTTGTTGCTCTGCTTTATTTTCATCTTTTAACAGAAAAATATTGCATAACTAGGATTTTTTTCAGCAGTTATAGATTATTTACTATATGTATGTATCTGCTCAATTTGTTTTTAACATCTGATCTCAATTTCACTGTGAACAAAGTTATTTCAATGTACTATTGATATTTTACTCTATGACAAGAAAATGTAGCTTAAATTGCTAATACCCACTATTTTATCACATTTTAACATGGTTAAAGTGTGAGGAGCTATTTGTTAACACTGGCTTGGCACATTGGTTGATTTGGTGTTTGGACCTTATGTTCTGGAAACTCTTTAACTTCTGTCAGCTGTAAAAGACTTCTGAACACATTCCAAACTACGTATGTGATAATAGGACAGTATGGCTGAGTTTAGTTGTATGGGGCATTCTTATCGCTAGAAAGATTAAGTGTTTATTGTGATACATTACTCAGTCATCATCATCATCATCTTCTTTCGGCTGTTCCCGTTAGGGGTCGCCACAGCAGATCACTTGTTTCCATTTCTTCCTGTCCTCTGCATCTTGCTCTGTCACACCAACCACCTGCATGTCCTCTCTCACCACATCCATAAACCTTATCTTAGGCCTTCCTCTTTTCCTGTTACCTGGTAGCTTCATCCTTAGCATCTTTTTCCCAGTATACTCAGCATCCCTCCTCAGCACATGTCCAAACCAACGTAATCGTGCCTCTCGGGCTTTGTCTCCAAACCTTCCAACCTGGGCTGACACTCTAATATACTTATTCATAATCCTGTCCACCCTCGTCACACCCAGTGCAAATCTTAAATCTTTAATTCTGCCACATCCAGCTCAAACTCCTACCTTTTTGTCAATGCCACTGTCTCCAACCCATATAACATAGCTGGTCTCACTACCCTCTTGTAGACCTTCCCTTTCACTCTTACAGGTACTCGTCTGTCACAAATCACTCCTGACACACTTCTCCACCCACTCCATCCTGCCTGTACTCTCTTCTTCACCTCTCTTCCACACTCACCATTACTCTGAACTATTGACCCCAAGTATTTAAACTCATCCACCTTCGCCACCTCTGCTCCTTGCATCCTCACCATTCCTCTATCCTCCCTCTCATTCACACACATATATTCTGTCTTAGTCCTGCTGACCTTCATTCCTCTTCTCTCTAGAGAATATCTCCATCTCTCCAGGGTCTCCTCCACCTGTTCTCTACTCTCACTACAGATCACAATGTCATCTGCAAACATCATAGTCCACGGGGACTCCTGTCTGATCTCGTCTGTCAACCTGTCCATCACCATTGCAAATAAGAAAGGCCTCATTACTCAGTACTGTCAGTTTATTAGTCTGACTGGCATTCTCTTACCTGACTTGATGGATACTAACTCTGGTACCCCTCATCAAATCTGGTTGCACCTAAAAAAAAAAAAAAAAACTAGAAATATGCCTTGCCCTTCGATTAGTGAATTATTTGGGGAGGCCAATGCTAGAAACACAGACCATGTAACTTTTGCCTCATCTCCCTCCACTGTAGCTTTGCTGGCCACTATAGAACAAGTTTTAGACATATCCTCAGTAACTGTCCCAGTATCTGGCAAAAGTATGGGAAAATATACCATTTAGGTGCAGGAGTGGTCTGGGATATGAGACCCCTTGCCAGACATAATACTCTGTCCACAGACATTTTATATAGTAGTGAAGTTCACAGGATAAATAGAAGCTTCATCATATAGCTGATAAGCAGATTGCAGATGTTTATAAGGATGATGTTTATAAGGATTTTCTTTGGCTAAGAATGATCTGCAGACAATTAATTCTGGTGGTTGTGTTCCCCACAGAGACCCTTCTGTTGTTCCAAATAATGATGAGGAATCTGATGGGGACAATGTTGATGTATCTGTTGAAACTGAGTCCAGTCACTCTGATTTTTCAGAAGGTGAACCTGAGTTTAAGTCCAAATGAGTGTTCTCTTTTCCTCAGGTGATTGCTAGATTTAGTAATGTTTTTGTTCAGGAGCAGTCAGGAACTACCCCAGAAATAGGCAGGGTACGTGACCTTATAGAGGACATGATGACCAATTCTGTGGCTATTCTCCCTCCCTTACCAGCTTTGGAAGAAGTTTATAAAGCTTCTTGCAGGACACCAGTATCTATTCCAGCAGTACCTAAAAAGGCTCAGAGAAAATAGAGTTCTTCTCATTATTAAATAAAACTCCCAAACCGATAAAACAACCAGTGAAAAAGCAAAATGTACTAAGAAAAAACAATAACACTGGCTGTAACAAGGCTAAAAACAAGATCATTTAATGGAGTAAGCCATTTCACTGATACACCGCTTCTTCAGACTGCAATCAAACAAACAGCATCACATTTAAATACTAAAACAATCAAACTAATTATGACATCATGCAATTAAAACATAGCTTACTTAAAGGAACACTGTATAGCAACTCTTAAAAACAATAAAATCAATGCTTCAGTGGCTTTGCCTTGAGAAAGGGTTTAAGTGAAACCATGCTGTTCAAGTCTGGAGGCTTATCAGCATGGAATCACAAAATCCATTCTTGTTCAACTAGTTCAGTAGCATTTTTAAATTCTCCCCCTCTCTTCTTAGCAGCTACAATCTGAAGTACTAAAAACTTAAATGTGTGATCCATGCCTTCCTTCATGTTATGCATAGCTAGTGCACTGTTTTCTTTCATATTCCTGATGTCTCTAAGATGTTCTAATATCCTGTCCTTAAGGCAACGATTTGTTTTACCTACACAGAAAGAAAAACATTTAACACAATAGCTAAAATAAATAACATTACAGGTCCTACAGTCAGCATAGATATTGGGGTCAATCTTAAAACCTAGGCCTGGATGTGCAAAAGGTCCTCCCATGTGTATATGTCTGCACGCCATACAATTTCTGCATGCATAAGTACCTATTCTCTCTGACCTAGGAAACTTAGTAAAATCAGCAGTTCTGTAACACAAATGGCTTTTCAAGGACCTATTATTGCGAAAGGTAAAGTTTAGTTTTTTCACCTATCACCCCTTTGAGCCCTTCCACTGTCCCAGTTCTTATTAATACCCTCACATACCACACTAATGTCAATAGCAAAGGTTAAAGGCATCCATAGCACATTATTAGTGCTACGTCCAACATCATTCCTACTAACTTCCATCTGTAATAGAACAATATTCTCATTATAATAAAGTTTACATGTATCAAGCCTGGCTCTCCAGGCCTCAAGTATGCATTTATCAATGTCATACCTTTTATATCCTCTCTCAATTAATTCTGATTTAAGTTGATCCAGTGCAAGTTGCAACTGGTTGTCATCATTATGTAGATGCATCATCCTAAAAACTTGTCCTTGTATAATATTCTGTTTAGTGTGTTTCAGATGCATACTATTGTTGTGCAACAGGTTGTTCTTCCTCACTGGCTTCCTGTACAGACTAGTCCTGATAGAATCTACATGATGCTTGCTGACTTTAACATCAAGAAAGTCTATTTCATTAGGAGAATATTTGTGTGTAAACCACAGAAAACTCGTAGTTTCATTCAGATATACGATTAAATTAGTAAGAGCTTGTTCAGAACCCTGCCACAACAAAAAAATATCATCCACAAATTTTATGTACCAGGCAATGGATCCACTAAATAATTCACTAGAAAGTATGTACTCATGTTCCCATTTGACCAAAGAAAAGTTGGCGTAGCTATTGGAACACCCAGTGCCCATAGCCAAGCCAACCATCTGTAAATAACGTGCCCCCCCAAAAAAAGAACGTTGTTATCCAATACAGTGTCAAGCAATGTACAAATCAACCACACTTTATTATTCTCCATTCCCTTGTCAAAAAGCAACTCTCTCACCTTCTCTATACCCTGTTCATTGGGAATAACAGTAAACAACGACTCAATATCTAGAGTCACAAAATAGCAACCATGCTCAACATCTCTCCATTTGGAGCTGAGCATATTCAAAAAGGTCTTTGTATCTTTCAAATCTGTTGAAAAATTATCCAAAATTAGATGTAAATGTTTTTCGATATATATGGAAAGGGGTTCTGTGGCCCATCCTTTACTAGAAACAATAGGGCGCATTGGCAGATCTTTCAAGCTCTTATGTATTTTTGGTAATCCATATACTGCAGGTATCATAGCATGTTCAACAGAAACATAATTAAAGATGGACTCAGATATCATACCAGTGATCAAAAGATCAAATACTAAAAAGGATATTCTATCTATAATCCCTTTGACCATATTCATGGGGATGCATTTGCATGTATTAAGATTATCAAGTAAAACCAACATCTGTTTGATGTACAATTCCTTATCTAACAGCATTATACCCCCTCCTTTATCTGCGGGTCGTATCTCAATAGAAGGTAGTTGTTTCAACTCTTGTAGTGCCTGGTATTCATGATAGGACATGTTAAAAAACTGAGGTTTAACATTGCTAAAAAATGCTTCCCTTATCTATCACAGATTTCTACAAAGATAACTATAGTAGCATTATTCGGTGGAATATACAGATTGGGCTTTTTAAACAAGCACTGGGCAGTCATATCTTTCTCAAGCACGGCTTTCAAAGTTAAAGTTCTGCCAAACAGTCTTAGATCTTTCAGTATTTCAACTAGATCTGCTTTCTGAGCCGGAACAAAGTTCAGTCCTTTATTAAGCAATGACAATTGCATATTTGTAAGCATATATGATGAAATATTAAAGACTAAACCTGTTTGAGTCTCTTGCCATTCTTGTAGTGCCCGCCTGTGCTGTGTATTCTCCTCATTTTCCCATTCCTGGTACAACTTCTGCAGTGACCCCTTATCGGTAGTGGATTGTGGAGTGCAAAACGCTCCTTATTGTTCACCACTAATTTAATTCCATCACTAGTAGCCTTCGGCACTGGTTGTAACAGTTTTGGTTCTTTTTGTCTAACCACCTGACCATCTAGTAGTAGCAAAATTGCAATGCTATGGTCTTCCCCTCTAGTTTGGCTTAAAACAATGTTGTTAGTCATTCTAGCATCTGCAGTCTGTTCAAACGCTCTTCCGTTCTTCTCAGCTGTTGCTTCAGGTTGAATGGATGATGTCAAGCTCACTCGACCAATCACATCAGCCACTCCTGCAATACTGGCAGCTGTAGATCCTCTGGCAGTTTCACATTGCAGAGAATTAACATTAGATCTCTCCCTGGCCCAGGAATAAAACATTCCTGGCCTTAAGGTCATTTAAGTCCCTCTCGAGCTTGCGTGTTTTAGTGGCTAAAAGCCTTTTTTCATACATCTGGATACTGTCATGTAGCACATCCATCTTGTCACCTAATATGTCAGATGCAAATGTGTCATACAACTCATTCTGCAGCATATTAATGTCATTCAGCAATTCATGCTCTTATGGTAGAAAAAAGTCTGTTAATAGCTGCATGTACTTAGCACTACATTCAAGATTTAATAACTGCCATTTTCTTAATAACTCTGGAAAAGTTTGACTATATGTCGGCATGGTGAGCACTCTTAACACTCTAGGTGCAACACAATGCTTAAGTGAAGCTTCAAGATGAAAGCGCTACCACTCCAGGCACTTAAATTTATAAAGTTTATTTTCCACGTTTTTATATTTGGCCAAACAGTCGCTGTAACGTACAATATCAATCTCAGCAGCATTGTCCATTGCAGATAGATCAGTTGTCAGCAGCGGATTTCTGCTGGAGCCCAATAGAGTATTAAAGCTTTCAAAGGAATATTTTTGCATTCCTGCAGCTGCCTTCTGTAAAGAATCAGGCGATATTCCATTCCCGGCTATTTCAGCCATTCCTTCTGCCACGTTCGCTTTGGAAGAATAACAAGTAAAAAATATTATTAAATAAAACTCCCAATCTGATAAAACAACCAGTGCAAAAACAAAATGTACTAAGAAAAAACAATAACACTGGTTGTAACAAGGCTAAAAACAAGAGCATTTAATGGAGTAAGCGCTTTCACGGCTACACCACTTCTTCAGACTGCAATCAAACAAACAGCACCACATTTAAATACTAAACTAATCAAACTAATTATGACATCATGCAATTGAAACATAGCTTACTTAAAGGAACACTGTATATCTGAATGAGAATACGAGTTTTCTGAGGTTTACACACAAATATTCTCCTAATGAAATAGACTTTCTTGATATTAAAATCAGCAAGCATCGGTTAGATTCTATCAGGACTAGTCTGTATAAGAAGCCAATGAGGAAGAACAACCTATTGCACAACAATAGTATGCATCCGAAACACACTAAACAGAATATTATACAAGGACAAATTTTTAGGATGATGCGTCTACATAATGATGACAACCAGTTGCAACTTGCTCTGGATCAACTTAAATCAGAATTAATTGAGAGAGGATATAAAAGGTATGACATTGATAAATGTATACTTGAGGCCTGGAGAACCAGGCATGATAGATGTAAACCTTATTATAATGAGAATATTGTTCCCTTACAGATGGAAGTTAGTAGGAATGATTTTCTGTTTCTCATCCACTCGTCAAGGTTTCTCTTGAAGAGTGTTAGTTCATAGGTTCATAGGTTTATACTAGGCTATCTGCCCTAAGGCATTTATAAGCCTAGCCCAAATTTTTGTGGCTTACGCCACCCCTTATATGAAAAAATACTGTGCCCATTAGTTTGTTGTGCCTCTGTCCAGCAGTGACACAGAGATGATTCCCGGGATAAACCTACGATCTGCCATCCACAGGTCAAGATTTCTCTTGAACAGAGCCAGCGAGGTGCTCTGCCTCACATGGATCGGGATTTTATTCCACAGCATAGGGAGTCTCTGAGTGATAAATCTATCCCTCCAGCCCATCCTATTTATATCCGTGCTAAGGTTTAAGTCGCTTGCTCTAGTGGTTTTGGTGGATTTGGATTTTTTGAGGTGGAGCATGTCCATTAATTCCGGGTTGGACATGGCCTTGTATGTCAGGCACATGTCACCTCTGAGCAGACGGTATGCAACTGAATAGAGCTGGAGTTTCTTCAATCTGGCAGCATATGACAGATTTTGGAGTCCCTTTATCCTTTTGGTGAGGAATTTTTGGGGTCTCTCCAATTGCTGCAGATGTCGGGTGAGATACATCCCGAATGGGGCATTGTACTCGATCATTGGTCTGATAAGTGAAGAGTACAGGGAACAATGACCTCACTAAATCTGGATGTGAATCCCTTCATGATCAGGTGGGCAATGTAGAAGGTCTTTCTAACCACTTTAGCAATGTGAGTGTCAAAAGAAAGGCCACTGTCAACCTGGGTCCCCAGGTCCCTGATAACCTCTTCTGTGCTTAGTGGATTGCCACCTATATGGTAGCTTGGGGTTACCTTGTTTTTCCCAAAGGGTATGACTATACATTTTTGGCGTTTAACTTCAGGCCATGGCTCTGGCACCAGCTATCTGTTTCCGTGAGTCCCTTCTGAAGGATATCCGTGTCCGATGCACTTTCCACTATGGCCCAGTTTGCAGGCGTCTGCAAACTTTGTCAGCCAAAGTCCTCCCATGTTGGCCTGTACTTCTGAGAAGTAGATGTCAAACAATAGGGTGCCAAGGCCCGAGCCGTGTGGGACACCACTTGTGACCGGCTTGGAGTCTGACATAGTGCCAGCAACTCTAACCCTGTGGGTTCTGTCCTTAAGCCAGTTTGCAACCCATCTTGTGACATATGGGTTTACATTTAAGCTGGTAAGTTTTTCTACAATACCCGAGTGGGGTATTGCGTCGAAAGCCTTTGCAAGGTCAAGGTAGGCTGTATGGACTGCCTTTCCCTCATCAATGGCCTTGGACCGAAGAAGTCGACCAAGTTCAAAAGGCATGATCTGCCCTTGACAAAGCCAAACTGGGTCGGGTCCAATGTCTGCAAGTCCCCTATATCTTTGTTTATGAGCTCCATTATGATCCTCTCCATAGCTTTGCAGACTAGACTTGTTAAGCTTATGGGGCGGTAATTACCAGGGTCCATAGAGGCACCGCCTTTGTGGAGTGGGACCACAGTTGCCGTCGCCACTCCTTGGGCACGTATCCTGTGGTAAGGCTGAGATTAAACAGCTGCCTTATGTGGGTTTAATTCCTCATTTAGCTCGTGTAGCACACAGCTGGGGACACCATCCGGTCCCATTGATGCTGTGTTTTTAGCTTTAGAGAGCAGCTTTCACCTGCGCATTTGAGATGTCTGGGAGGCTACACTCTGCTGGGATAGTTATCTCTCCTTTAGGGGAGAGGGGTGAAGTTTGCACTGAACCTGTCTGCCAGTATGTTGGCAATGTCTGTGGGTTCAGTGATTTTTGTATCATTTTGGACTAATTCTGAGCATATCTGGGAGTTTCCACCCAGGTTCCTAACATAGCTGAAAAAGGCCTTATGATTGTCCTTTGAATCCATGGCAATTTTTCTCTCAAAATTGGCCTTAGTTGATTTTATGAGTGCTCGTATTTTTTTACTAATAATGATCAGGGGTGACTTCCCTTTTATTGATTTTGTTCTATCGTGTAATAGCTTTCTCCTCTTATTGTAAAGTTTGTTAATGGCTGGGGTCCACCAGACTGGACGTTTGCTCTTTGTGGAAAGAGTCTTGGTTTTATTTGGGATTGCCTGATCCATGCAGTCCTGGAGGTGTTCATAGAAGGCATTTGTAAGGGCTTCCGCAGCTTAGGTTGTGGTTTCCACTGTCTCAGGGGCCTTGAAGGATACCACACCAGTCTTGAGTAGTGTGAAGTTTGCTTTAGAGAAGTTCTTCACTGTCGTCTTTTTTGTTTGGGGTGGGGGCGGGATGTGGATTTCCAATGAGATTAGTTTATGATCAGATCTCACCAATGAGGGATATACTTCCGGTGTGGAGCATTTTGTCCCCATGTTTGTGATAATGAGATCTAGTATATTTTCTCCTCTCGTGGGAACAGTGACTAGCTGTTCCATGGCATTTGAATTTATGAACTCCAGGAACCGTTGGGCTAGAAAGTTAGGGCTTGAGTAATGTTCCCAGTCTATATTCGGGTAGTTGAAGTCACCCAATATGATGGTGTTTGGAGATACATTTATACCCTCCAGTGTCTTCAGGAAGGCTGTGTGGGGTTCCTGAGTTTGAGAGGGTGGCCTGTAGCATGCTACAATTTGTAGAGCAGTTTTGCCTATGGTTAGTTGCACCTGGATGGTTTCCGAAGCTTTGTGCATTGCCACCAACCTGGAGGTGTGGGTATCCTTTATGAATATGGATACACCCCCTCTTTTTGTGGTGTGGTCCGGGTTTTGGGGCCGGAACTCATGATATGAGGTAAAACCTAATAGTGCCGGGTGTTATCAGGAGCATTGAACCAGGTTTCAGTTACAGCACAGACATCGATGTTCTCCATACTGAGAAGGGCCTCGAGTGCGTGCATTTTGAGATTTAGACTTCTGGCATTGAGCAGCATTACCCTCAGTTTCTTCCTATTTTTGTTTTCTAGGGTGGTAGGTTTAGAATTTGAGCCTTGCCTAAAAAGGCACTATGGGGTGGCAAGAGCCTTAGCCAATATCCGGAATCCCAGGGTGACAGGTGCAAGCCATCCCTTGAAGCAGCGTGGCTTGTCAAGCATGTCATCCCAGGCAGACAGACACTGGATCCCCTTTGAATGACACCAGACATTAAGCCAATTGTTAAAGCTGATCATCTTGTCTCTATATTGTGGCATCATTCTTGGTGAAGGAAGGATACTGCTCAGGGTCAGTGTCATACCTGCCTGGGCTACATAATCAGAGAGCTCCTCTATGTCTCTTTTCATGTAGTCCAGGGAGGTGCGTCTCAGGTCGTTCACACCAGCATGGACAATGACTGTCATATTTGTACTTGCCGTGGAGTGACCCGAGTGCTTGTGTTATGTGGTGGATTCTAGCACCCGATAGGCAGCTTACTGTGACCCTCTCCTTGTTCAGCCTGGTGAGTGGGACGTCAGTGTGTCTGACTATGGAGTCACCTATGACAAGTATGTTTGATGTTGTATTTGGCCTTAAGGGCTGTGACTGCTTTGCACACTGCTTTTGTGGTTTATGTGTTGCTTGTGGGGTGTCTTGAGGTAGCAGTTGTTTGGGTGTCTGCTTTGGAGGCCTCTGCTGTTTAGGTAAATTTTTACTCAGAGCCTCCGAGTATGTCTTTGTGTGTTTATGTGTTTGATTCAGTGGTGTGGTAGCATTATGTGAGGCTGGTTTTGTGGTGTCTGTAGTTGCCTTCTCCTCCTGTCTGGTCTTGCCAGTCCTGAGTTGAGAGAGCTCAGCCTCCAGTTTGGCTAAATAGCTGCATCTCTACGCAAGTATTTGTGTTATGTGGGAGGAGGAGAAGGTTGTCTGTGTACATGAGGCAGTTATAACATTGCCTCAAGATTCCCGATTCACCAGCTGGACCGAGAGGAGATTGACAACTGACCTTTGGACATGCTAGAATAATATTGGGAATTCCTTAATAATTGAAAACAAGGGCCAGTGGGGAGTAAGGGTGTAGTGCTTTTAATTTTTAGTGCTGACTTATATAATTGCTTTAGTGAGCAAGTGCCAGGTAACTTGAGTGCAATGTGTTACAAGTAACTAAATGCAAAAGCGACAAACAGTAATTTTCTTTCAAGTGAAACAAGGAAATAAGTACAGTAAGCAATGCAGATATCACTAGTGATCCACAGAAGCACTGAGAAGCCGTATTAGGTGGAATTAGCTTCCAGGAAATAACAAGCAAACAAACAACAAGCATATAAACAAAGCTAGATTCAGCAGGCCTGGATCTAGTCTATGCTAGAGCAAACAAGGTGTACCAATTTCAGTAAGATACAGTTCAAATATTCAGGCACTATAAACCTTTAACCAGAAATTCCCAGCTCAGAAGGGCAGAGTCCAGCCTCTTCTCCCACAAGAGTGCAGACCATGAACCTTCTTAATGTAAAATAACTGGCCTGAAGCCCAAGTGCCTAAACCAGAACTAATACAATTGGACACTGGGCTCTCAATCAGCAGTTCCAAACTTAGAAGGATGAAAGCTACCTGTCCTGCCACCACAGTGCTTGCCACAAACCTTCCTAATGTAAAACAACTGGTCTGAAGCCCAAGTGCTTAATCCAAAAGACTTAGAATGATAGCTACACTTTAATCAAGTTACAACCAAGCAGTAATAAATACAATTGAATACTTTAGAGAATGTCTGGATTAGTGCTCAAGTTACACAAACAATGCTAGATCCAGCAGGCCCGAATCCAGTCTATGCCACAGCAAACAAGGTGCACCAACTTCAGTAAGAAGCAGGGGCTCTGTCTAATTTAGATTAGAAGCCTGTTCCAAAGCATGAGGTATCTCTGGAGTAGGAATCTATCCCTCCAGCATGTCCTATTTATCATTGTTGTGAGGTTTAGATCCCTAGAGCATGTGGCTCTCGGGGATTTGTTTTTTTTTAGGTGGAGTATGTCCATCAATTCTGGGTTGGACATGGCCTTGTATGTCAGGCAGAGATCACCTCTGAGTAAGTGGCATGCAACCAAGTACAGTTGGAGTTTCTTCAGTCGGGCTGCATAGGGCATCTGTTTGAGGCCAGTAATCCTCTTGGAGAGGTACTTCTGTGGTCTTTCCAGCTGTTGCAGGTGTCTTGTAAGGTCCATCTAAAATGGGGTGTTGTACTCTATGATTGATCTGATGACTGATGAGTAGAGGGGCACAATAACCTCCTTTGTTCTAGATGTGAACCCTTTTGTGATTAGGTGGGCCACATAGAAGGATTTTCTAACCACCTTGCCAATATGATTATCAAAGGAGAGATTACTATCTACTTGGGTCCCCAGATCCCTTATTACATTTTCTGTATTTAAGGGACTACCACATATGTACCCCGGGTAATTTGTTTTTTCCAAAGGGGATGACTATGCACTTTTTGGCATTTAGCTTGAGGCCATGATTTTGACACCAGGTATCCGTCTTAGTGAGACCCTTCTGGAGGATGTCTGTATCAGCCAGAGAGTCAATTTTGGCCCCCAGTTTACAGTCGTCTGAGAACTTGATCAGCCATAGTCCTCCTATGCTTACCTGTACCTCTTAGAAGTATATACTGAACAGGAGGGGTCCCAGGAATGATCACTGGGGGACGCCACTTGTAACTGGTTTAGAGTCAGACTTAGAGCCTGCAACTTTCACCATGTGGGTTCTATCTGTGAGCCAATCGGCAACCCATCTTGTGATGTAGGGGTTTATGTTGAGGCTGGTGAGCGTGTTTATAAAACAGAATGGGGAATGATGTTGAAAGCCTTTGCGAGGTCTGTGTGGACCTCCTTTCCCTTGTCCAAAGCCTTGGTAACTGTCTCAAAGAAGTCCACCAGGTTTAGGATGCATGATCTGCCCTTAACAAAGCCAAACTGGGTAGGGTCTAATGTTTGGAGGCTCCCATTGTCTCTGTTAATGAGTTCCACGATGATGCGCTCCATAGCCTTGCAGACCAGACTAGTCAGGCTTAGAGGGCGATAGTTCCCGGGGTCCATCATGGCTCCACCTTTGTGGAGCAGGATAACTGTTGCTGTGTGCCACTCTATGGGTACATAGCCTGTAGAGAGGCTGAGTTTGAACAGTGTGTTTAGGTAAGGGATTAGTTCATTTTGGAGCTTGTGTAAGACACAGCCTGGGACACCATCTGGTCCCATTGAAGCTGTATTTTTGGCTTTGGATAGGGCTGATTTAACCTGTGTGTCAGTGATTGCTGGGGCTCTACATTCTTCTGGTATGGTTATGGGCCCTTTACGGGGTGAGAAGGGGGTGAAGTTTGTACTAAACCTGTCTGCCAGAATGTTGGCAATATCAGTCGGTTCAGTATATTTTGTGCCATTCTGCACTAACTCAGAGCAGATCTGAGAGTTTCCACTTAGGTTCTTGACACAGCTAAAGAATGCTTTGTGGGTATCTTTGGAGTCCTTGGCAATTTTTCTTTTGAAGATAGCCTTGGATGATTTTATGAGGGATCATAGTTTCTTGCTGATACTGATCAGGGATGTCTTTCCTTCTTGGGATTTTACTCTTTTCTGTTCTAGTTTCCTCCTTCTGTTGAATAGCTTGTTTGTGGCAGGGATCCTCCAGACTGGTTTCCTTTTCTTAGAGGAGTGAGTCTTGGTTTTGCTTGGGACAGCATGATCCATGCATTCTTGCAGGTGCTCATAGAGTGCCTTTTTAAGGGATTCAGCAGCTTGGACAGCATTGTCCTTTAGCATGGAGGCTGTGAACCTTTCCACCTCGGACTTAAGTAGCATGAAGTTTGCTTTTGAAAAGTTTTTCATGGTGGTTTCCTTGATTGGGGGTGGGGGCAGAATGTGGATATCCAGAGTGATTAGTCTATGGTCTGATCTAACCAGCGAGAGGTTGACCTCCAGTGTGGAACACCAGTCGCCTATGTTGGTGATGACCAGGACCAATATGTTGTCACCTCTGGTGGGAGTGTTGACCAGTTGATCCAGGGCATTTGAGTTTATAAATTCTAGAAAGAATTGGGCAAGGGAGTTAGTACTTGAGTAGTTCTCCCAGTTAATGTTTGAGAAATTGAAATCACCCAATATTAGGGCGTTTGGTAGGACCTTCATATTTTCCAGTGTCTTCAGAAATGCGGAATGGGGGTCCAGGGTCATGGTGGGTGATCTGTAGCAAGCTACAATTTGATGTTTTACCCATTGTTAGTTGCACATGGATGATCTCTGAGGCATCGTGCTGCGCCACTAACCTGGAGGTGTGGGTATCCTTGATGAATATGGATACACCCCCGCCTTTTGTGTTTCGGTCCAGGTTCTGTGGCCAAAAAGTATGGTATAAATTAAAGCCTGGTAGTGCTGGGGTGCTCTCTGGAGCCTTATACCAGGTTTCTGTTACTGCACAGATATCGATGTTCTCCATACTGAGCAGTGCCTCGAGTGCATGCATTTTGAGGTTTAGACTTCTGGCGCTGAGTAGCATTACCCTCAGTTTTTGGTTACTTGTGCTATTTATGGTGGTGGGTTTGTCTTTTGAGCCTTGCCTAAAAAAGGCACTATGGGGCGGCAAAAGCCTTGGTCAGTATCCAAAAGCCTAAGGGTAAGAGGTGCAAGCCATCTCTTGCAAAGCAATGTGGCTTGTCGAGCATGTCATCCCACGTGGACAGATACTGGATCCCCTTTAAATGACACCAGAAACTTAGCCAATTGTTGAAATTGACCATTTTTTATTTATACTGTGGCATCATTTTTGGTGTGGGCAGGATGCTACTCAGAGTCAGGGTCATACCGGCCTGGGCTACATGATCAGAGAGCTCTTCCATGTCTCTTTTTATGCAGTCCAGGGAGGTATGTCTCAGGTCATTCACACCAACATGGACAATGACAGAGTCGTATTTGTAATTGTTCTGGAGTAACCTGAGTGCTTTTGTTATGTGGCAGATCCTGGCGCCCGACAGGCAGCTAACTGTAACCTTCTCCTTGACCAGCCTAGTTGGTGGGACATCAGTGTGCCTGACTATAGAGTCACCTATTACTAGTGTGTTGGGTATGCTATTTTGCCTTAAGGGCTGTGATTGCATGGCACACTGATTATGTGAAGTATGTGATTCATGGTTTGTGATGGGGTGTGGAGGTGCTTGGATGTCTCTGTTGCTTTTGCAAATTTTTATTTAGAGCTTTTGAGTATGTTTTTGTGTATTTATGTGTGTTATTTGCCGGTGTTGGCTTAATAGGTCTATGTGAGACTGGTGGTGTGTTGCAAGTGTTTCCCTTCTCTTGACTGTAATTTCCAGTCTTTGGTTGAGAGAGCTTTGCCTTCAGTTTGGCTGCATAATTGCATCTCTCACATATATTAGTGTTTGGTGGTAGGAGGAGAGGGTTGTCTGTGTACATGAGGCAGTTGTAACATTGCCTCAAAATGCCCAGATTCACCAGTTGGACTGGAGAGTACACCTGAAACTGCCCTTTGGACATACTTGAATAGGTAATGTGAGCTGTTTTGCTGATTGGCTGGTAGGGACAAATAGAGAGCCTTATCATTCTGGGCAGTATAGGGGGATCTAGTGCTAGGGTTGATTAGTGCTTGATCTGAGTTTGCAGCAAGTGCTGGGCTGTGAAATGAATGGTTTGAGTGCTTAAGTTGAAAGTGTGTCTAGTTCCAACGGAAAAATTGTAGAGTAGACTTTGTGGAGTTGGGAATAGTTTAACCCTAGCTAACTGGCGCTGCCTGGTGCGCAAAACCGTGCAAATGTGGTTTTTATAGCAGGGAAATGAAAGAGATAGAAATTAGCCCAAAATGGTCAATAAACCTTTCCTTCAGGGACAGATACCCTGATCAAAGCTCCCCTCTCTCACAGGTGAACAGAAAAACTTCCCTCTATCCAAGTAAGGTATGGGCAACACAGAAACTTGTAATACAGCCCTGAATTCAGCAATAACCTGAAAACTGGACTATACTAGCTTAGAAAGGTGGGAAAACAAGTATATATTTTTTTGTTTGTTTTTTTTTCAGAAAACAAAGCAGATACAATCAAAAAACACTTTAAATGCACATAAATGGCAATTGCACTTTAGTGTGTAGCCTATAACAGCTAAACAGATTATTTAAACATAAAAATGACATAGTTCAAGTGCAGGCAGCAAATAAGTACAATATGTAGCAGAAACATGCTTTTTAAATCACAGAAATGCTAAACAATTGGTGTTTTAGGTGGAATTAGTTAAAGACAGCACAAAAATGCAAAAAATTATACTTAATCACTCCAAAGTATCTCTTTTGTCTCCCTGCTGCTATAGACCTCTGCAGGACACCTGGCAGGCACTTGCTGAGCTGAATACAAGTGCAAAAAAACACACAAATCAGTTTTTTATAGCAGGGAAATGAAAGAGATAGAAATTAGCACAACATGGCCAATAAACTACTAACTTCTGGTCTACAGCAAACAAGGTGCACAAATTTCAGAAAGAAACAGTTCAAATAAGCAGGCACAATAAGCCTTTAACCAGAAATTCCCAGCTCAGAAGGGCAGAATCTAGCCTCTACTCCCACAAGAGTGCAGACTACAAACCTTAATGTAAAATAATTGGCCTGAAGCCCAAGTGCTTAAACCAGAACTAATGCACTTTTAGAATAACAGACACTAAGCCTTCAGTCAGCAATTCCCAGCTTAGAAGGATGTAAGCTACCTGTCCTGCCACAACAATGAAGTCCACAAACCTTCTCAATGTAAAACAACTGGTCTAAAGCCCAAGTGCTTAAACCAAAAGGCTTAGAATAACAGTTATAATTTAATCATACTACTACCAAGCAGTAATAACTACAGCAGAAAAATACAACTAAGTACTTTTAAGAAGAAGCACAAGCAAAATAAGGTAATAAAGTGGAAAGAAACACAATTACAGTAAAAGCAGATTAATAAAGTGCATTTTTATAACAATAGAAAACAAGCAAACTGATTTAAACAAATTACCCAATTAACCAGTAAAAAAACTCAAAACTGAGCCCTGTTCCAGCAGTCTTCAATCAGACAAGTTCTAACTGCACACTCCTGCCACTAGGGTGCAGGGGAACCTTCTCCAAAAAGATGGCCTAGATTAGTGCTCAAGTTATACAAACAAAGCTAGATTAAGCAGGCCTGAATCTAGTCTATGCTACAGCAGACAAGGCACATCAATATCAGAAAAACAGTTCAAATAAGCAGGCAGAGTATCCTTTAACCGGAAATTCCCAGCTCAGATGGGCAAAATCTAGCATCTCCTCCCACAAGAGTGCAGACCACAAATCTTCTTAATGTAAGATATCTGGCCTGGAGTCCAAGTGCTTAAACCAGAACTAATACACTTTTAGAATAACAGACACTGAGCCTTCAATCAGCAATTCCCAACTTAGAAGGATGTAAGCTACCTGTCCTGCCACAACAGTGCACACCACAAACCTTCTTAATGTAAAACAACTGGTCTGAAGCCCAAGTGCTTCAACCAAAAGACTTAGAATAACAGTTACAATTTAATCAGGCTACTACCAAGCAGTAATAATTGTACCAGAATAAACACAACTGAGTACTTTTAAGAAGAGGCAAAAGCAAAATAAGGTAATAAGTTAGGAAGAAACACAAAAACAGTAAAAGCAGATAAAGTGCAAATTTGTTTTTTTTTTGTTTTTTTAATATAACAATAGAAAACGAGCAAACTGATTTAAACAAATTACCCAATTAACCAGTAAAAAACCTCAGAACTGAGTCCTGTTCCAACTGTCTTCAATCAGACAAGTTCAGGGCCTAAGTAGGTATGCCTACTCAAATGTTCTCTCTGTATTAGGCAGGATGAGCTAATGAGACTAGACTAGGCTAGAGCTGGGATAGAGTTGAACAAATGGGAATGGTATGAGGGTCTGAAATCAAAATATGATCTCACTGTACTCGGTTGAGTGAGCAAATGAGATGGGCCCAGGAGGAGTGGTCAAACACAAATTTACAGGAGGGGCAGTCAATTCCAAAGCCTCCAAGATTAATACCACAACAAGAACAGAGGAGGTGGGTGGGAAAACTAACTGTAGACAGAGAATGAGAGCTCACAATTTTCAGTGAAACAAATAAATAAGCAGATCAATGTAGTACTATTTTTAACACAATATTCAATGAAACAATAAAACAGAAAAAATAAAATGCAGTACCATCTTATAACACTTTTGTAATAAAGTTGATGTAGGTATGTACAAGCTAACCAAACAGTTCAAGTATGCAGCTATTCAGCAGAAATAATTTCAGAGATAAGGGACTAAGACTTTAAGGCACAGAGAAATCCTCTATGCTAAGACTTCTACACTGAATATCAATGAAGTGAGAAGAATAAACCCACTAACTGCAGACAGAGAGAGAGCTCACAATTTTCAGTGAAACAAATAAATAAGCAGATAAATGCAGTGCTATTTTTAACACAATATTCAATGAAACAATAAAACCAAAAAATAAAATGCAGTTCTATTAAACTGACAATAGACACTGTTTAATAACATGGGCTTGTGTATAATAACACTACTGTTTTAAGTTGTCATAAATGACATACACTATGTTGAACAGCAAGGGGAAGCATGATGATTTTCTCATATAAGTAAATGTGCATAACAAGTCATATAATTGCTTTAACTTGAATTGTCGTTTTGTAACCCATCTTGACCATACATAATATTTCAGCTGTTACCAAGGAAACTAATGTTTTATATATGACATCAAACTGACAAAGTTTCTCAAGGGAAACAATAGAAGCCTGAACTAGGAATTTCAAAGAATGTAATGATCACATTCTGAACAAGTAGTATTAAATTGACAATAATCACTCAGTTTAACCTTTGCTGATTATACAAAACAGAAATTTGTCATTTAAATCTAAAAACTTTCAGTATATGCCATAATATGGCAATTTATGAATATGGAAAGGGCACTTGTAATCATTAACCACAATAAGTGAATTTATTGTTTTTAACTTATAATTTCACTCATTTTCTAATAAGAAATGACAGATATGAAAATTCTTATTTGTAGGAAATGGGGGGAAGTAGGATGCACTGATTATTAAAATGCACTAACTTTCATCAATGTTCACATAAAACAAACTTGATGCTTTAAGTGAGTTAGCAACAAACAAAGTGATTACATAAATGCTGGCAAACAATGAAATATAACTTCTGATATATCAAGTAAAATACATTGTATTATAAACATTAGGTATAAATATTATTACCATCTATTTATATTAAGTAATATGTTTTGAAAGACTTCAGCAATAAGAGTGTATATGTTAAATAACTGTGTGCTATAATCTTTTATTAAGGTTTTATATATGATACATCCTACTTTATTATGATTGAATTGCTTGTCATCTATCTTTCATGTAAATATTAATTGCTTAGGTTCATAGGTTCATAGGTAGGAACTAGGCTATCTGCCCGAAGGCATTTATAAGCCTAGTCACCCCCTTAGATTAGTTCTCTGTGCCTCTGTCCAGCAGAGCCATTGAAGTGATCCCTGGGGTAAACTTTCTGTTTCCCATCCACTCATCAAGGTTTCTCTTGAAGAGAGTTAGTGAGGAGCTCTGCCTAATGTAGATTGGAATCTTGTTTCAGAGCATGGGAAGTCTCTTGGACAGGAATCTATCCCTCCAGCACGTCCTATTTATTGTTGTAGTGAGGTTTAGATCCCTGGAGCATTTGGCTTGAGTGGATATCATTTTCTTTAGATGGAGCATGTCCATCAATTCTGGGTTGGACATGGCCTTGTATGTCAGGCAGAGATTACCTCTGAGTAGACTGTATGCAAATGAGTACAGCTGGAGTTTCTTCAGTTGAGCTGCATAGGGCATCTGCTTGAGGCCAGTGATCCTCTTAGTGAGGTACTTCTGTGATCTTTCCAGTTGTTGCAGGTGTCTTGTAAGGTACATCCCAAATGGGGCATTGTACTCTATGATGTGTCTGATGAGTGATGCATAGAGGGACCCAATGACCTCTTTCGATCTGGATGTAAACCCTTTTGTGATTAGGTGGGCCACATAGAAGGATTTTCTAACCACTTTGGCAATGTGATTATCAAAGGAGAGGTGACTATCTACTTGTGCCCCCAGATCCCTTATTATGTCTTCCATATTTAGGGGGCTACCACCTATGTGGTAGTTTGCGGGTACTTTGTTTTTTCCAAAGGGGATGACTATGCACTTTTTGGCATTTAGCTTGAGGCCTTGGTTTTGACACCAGGTATCTGTCTCAGTGAGACCCTTTTGAAAGATGTCTGTGTCAGCCAGAGAGTCAATTATAGCCTCTATTTTGCAGTCATTTGCAAACTTGGTCAGCCATAGTCCTCCTGTGCTTGCCTGTACCTCTGAGAAGTATATGCCAAACAGGAGGGGTCCTAGAACTGAGCCCTGGGGAACACCACTTGTAACCGGTTTAGAGTCAGACCTAGCTCCCATAACTCTTACCATGTGGGTTCTGTCCGTGAGCCAGTTGGCAACCCATCTTGTGATGTAGGGGTTTATGTTCAGGATGGTGAGCTGGTCTATAATACCTGAGTGGGGAATGGTGTTGAAGGCCTTTGCAAGGCTGTCTGGACCACCTTTCCCTCATCTATAGTCTTGGTAACTGTCTCAAAGAAGTCCACGAGGTTTAGGAGGCATGATCTGCCCTTAACAAAGTCAAACTGGGTAGGGTCCAGTGTTTGGAGGTTTCCAATGTTTCTGTTAATGAGATCCATGATGATGCGCTCCATAGCTTTGCAGACCAAGCTAGTCAGGCTTATAGGGCGATAGTTCCCAGGGTCCGTTGTGGCTCCACCTTTGTGGAGTGGAATAACCATTGCTGTGTGCCCCTCTGTGGGCATGTAGCCTTTGGAGAGGCTGAATTTAAACAGTGTGTTTAAGTGAGGGGTTAGTTCATCTTTGAGGATATGTAGGACACAGCCTGGGACACCGTCCGGTCCCATTGATGCTGTGTTTTTGGCTTTGGAGAGGACTGTTTTAACCTGAGTGTCAGTGATTTCAGAGCACTATATTATTCTGGTATAGTTATGGGCCCTTTTGGGGATGAGAGGGGGGGTGATGTTTGCACTGAGCTGGTCTGCCAGGATGTTGGCTATATTGGTCGGTTCAGTGTATTTTGTGCCATTCTGCACTAACTCTGAGCAGATCTGAGATTTGCCACTTAGATTCTTGACATAGCTAAAGAATGCCTTGTGGTTATCTTTGGAGTCCATGGCAATTTTTCTTTTGAAGCTAGCCTTGGATGATTTTATGAGGGAATGTAGTTTCTTGATGATACTGATCAGGGATGTCTTCCCTTCTTGGGATTTTACTCTTTTCTGTACTAGCTTCCTCCTTCTATTGTATAGCTTGTTTATGGCAGGTGTCCATCCGACTGGTTTCCTTTTCTTGGAGGAGTGAGTCTTGGTTTAGTTTGGGTTTGCACGATCCATGCATTCTTGTAGGTGTCTGTAGAGTGCATTAGTAAAGGATTTTGCAGCTTGGACAGCGTTATCCTTTCGCATGGGGGCTTTTAAACTTCCCACCTCGGTCTTAAGTAATGTGAAGTTTGCTTTTGAAAAGTTTTTCATGGTGGTTTCTTTAACCAGGGGTGGTGGCGGACTGTGGATATCCAGAGTGATTAGTTTATGGTCAGATCTAACCAGTGAGGGGTTGACCTCCGGTGTGGAACACCAGTCACCCATGTTGGTGATGACCAGGTCCAATATGTTGTCACCTCTGGTGGGGGTGTTGACCAGTTTATCCAGGGGAATTTGAGTTTATAAATTCTAGGAAATGTTGGGCAAGGGAGTTTGTGCTTGAGTAGTTCTCCCAGTTAATGTTGGGTAATTGAAATCACCCAATATCAGGGTGTTTGGTAGGTCTTTTATGTTTCCCAGTGTTTCCAGGAATGTGGAGTGGGGGTCCTGGGGCATGGTGGGTGATCTGTAGCAAGCTATAATGTGAATAGCAGTTTTTCCCATCGTTAGTTGCATGTGGATGATCTCTGAAGCATCGTGCTGTGCCACTAACCTGGAGGTATGGGTATCCTTGATGAATATGGATACTCCCCCCGCCTTTTGTATTTCGGTCTGTGTTTTCTGGCCAAAATGTATGGTATGAGGTATAGCCTGGTAGTGCTGGGGGCTCTCTGGAGCCTTAAACCAGGTTTCTGTTACTGCACATATATCAATTTTCTCCATACTGAGGAGTGCTTCAAGTGTGGGTAGTTTGAGGTTTAGACTTCTGTCATTGAGTAGCATTACCCACAGTTTTTTGCTACTTTCACTATTTACGACGGTGGGTTTGTCATTTGATCCTTGCCTAAACAAGGCACTATGGGGGTGGCAAGAGCCTTGGCCAGTATTCAAAAGCCTAAGAATGACAGGTGCAAGCCATCTCTAGCGAATCAGCGTGGCTTGTTGAGCATGTCATCCCAGGCTGACAGACACTGGATCCCCTTTGAATGACACCAGAAGCTTAGCCAATTGTTGAAATTGATAATTTTTTCCCTATACCGTGGAATCATTCTTGGTGAGGGCAGGATGCTGCTCAAGGTCAGGGTCATACCGGCCTGGGCTACGGTATCAGAGAGCTCCTCCATGTCTCTTTTCATGTAATCCAGGGAGGTACGGCTCAGGTCATTCACACCAACATGGACAATGACAGAGTCATATTTGTACTTGTTTTGGAGTGACCTGAGTGATTGTGTTATGTGGCAGTTCCTGGCACCTGACAGGCAGCTAACAGTAACCTTCTCCTTGTTCAGCCTAGTGAGTGGGACATCAGTGTGCCTGACTATAGAGTTACCTGTTACTAGTGTGTCGGGTATGTTATTTTGCCTTAAGGGCTGTGATTGTGTGGCACACTGGTTTTGTGAAGTATTAACAATTCTTCATTTAAAGAAATACCTTAATTTATGAAATACATATATGAAATCATATATAATGACTTTGACATGGGAAACAGTATTTTAAAATTTTACAAAATATTGATAAACTATAAAACAACACCCAAAACCTCATATTGTAAATATATAACAAAAGGACACACAATACAGTTAACTGAAGATATTAAAACAAATATCATATTATTGATAAAATATACATCCTTTACACAATATTGGAAAGTTTTTAATTGGAAATGCTTGCACAGAGCATTCTTAACCTCAGACAGAATCAGTAAAATTAGTTCTTCCATAAAATGAATATGTTGGAGATGTGAGTAAGTACACAATGCAGACTGAAACCACATTTTATTTGATTGTGTTAAAATTAAGCCATTTTGGAATGGTATTAATAACTTTCTACAAACTTTATTTAATGAATCATTTTATTTAACTAAAGCTCTTGTATTATTAAATGTGAATGAAGGTCCTCATTGGAATAGGTCAAACATGTATCTAGTATGGACTATACTTGCAATTTCAAGGAAGTGTATAACAAGACGATGGAATACAAACACAATACCAACTTTGGAAGACTTCTACAGCCTACTGAAGACCACAGCATTATATTATTGGAAATTAAAATTAAAGAACTAAGAATTTATCCAAAGCCATTTATCAACAACCCTTGGGGGAAAGACTTATTGTTGATTGACACTATACAATAATTGATCAAACACTCTGATAATGGATTGGACATACTTATAAAGTAACTGTATACATTACAATCTGTTATAGTGTCAGGCTAATGTAAACAGTGTACATAATTATTTAAGATGTTATGTATAAATACTATGGGATTCATTCAAATGTATATGAAAAACAAAACAAATTAAGGAAAAAAAAAAGAACTTGCGGATGATTTAAAAGCTGAATTTTTGAATGCATCTTTGAGTTCTGAATTGATATTTGAGCCCTCTGTTACACAGATTCGGAAACAATGAGATGAGAGAGGCAAACTAATGTATGGAGTTTCTAGGATGTTTCATGAACACCATTTCTCCACAAACAGGGTATCTTCCTTCATGGGGCAGACAAATAAAACCCCAACCAAACAAACGTCAAAAGAGGTTCCTTTCAGAAAAAGAGTCAGCTGCCTGCAAAGGAATGGAATGACTATGTCTGGTCATAGAGTACCTATACTCCCCTCCTGCCCTTTCATTTATTCTTTCATCCTCCAGGCTCTCTCTCAATCCTACAGCCTGGCCATGAGTACTCTCAGACAAATGGGTTCTGAGAATAATGTGGAGAGGATATGCTTGGCAGTGGATAGAAAATGTCCCCCTTACAGGGTAATTCCCCCACTCCCACCAGACAGAGCTGTTTCCCCAATGCTCCATCACATGATGGAAGCAGGGATCATAGAACTGGTGCCTGAAATACACAAAAGCAAAGCATTTTACACCAGAATCTTTTTGCTACCAATAAAGGAGCATCTCTGGAGACATATCCTTGATTTGTCCTTTCTAAATAGCTTTGTAAAAGTTCTGAAATTAAAAATGCTGACCTTTCAGTCAGTCCTAGCATGCCTTCCCGTCCATTGTTTCATAGTGACTCTACATCTCACGGATGCTTGTTATTATATTCTCCCAATTTCAGGAAATTTTTGAGATGTGCAGTGTCAGGCTTACATTATCATTTTTTTATTTGCAATACTATAAAGTGTCTGGCCCCAGTGGTTGCTTATTGCAGAACCCTAGAAGTCCACATTATTCCTTATTTAGACATCTGACTGATTTGTGCAGATTCTGTATCCAGGTGCTTTGAGTCCTTAGACAAGGTTACATCCCTCCTTTCCCACCTGATCTTCAGATTGAACCATCAAAAGGATTTCCTTACTCCCTCTCAAAAAGGTGTTTTCCTGGAGAATTTGATAGACATAGTAAAAATGATGGCCTTCCTATCAGAAGATAAAGTTCTGACTTATTAGGTCATTTTCTTGTGTTTCTCTCTCCTAGCAATGGAGTCAGCAAGATCGTTTGTCAAAATTCTAGGCCTTGTGGTAGCAATAATCCTCATGACATCACATTCCAGACTACACATCAGAAAAATTCAATGATACTTAAAGAATTGTTGGAACCAGTACCTAAATTTCTTGGATTTTCAGGTGCCAGTACTGGGGCTTATGAAACAGGAGCTGCAGTAGTGGAGGGATCAACTGTCTCTGAATCCAGAATTCCCTTTCTCCCTTCAGACCCTAGTCCAGTCTGTCCAAATGGTCTCTTCTGATTTTGCATGGGGAGCATGGTCCATGGGAGTTCAAGTATTCAAGTACATTCAGGTACAAGGCGTGTGTGTGGGTTTTAGGATAAACAAAAGCACATAAAGGTAAAAGAGATGTTGGCAGTGATTCGTGTCTTAAAAAGTTCTTCAGCCCTTATGGACTACAAGGTCTTTTCTACTAGTCACAGACAACACTATCATGATGTATTAGCTGAACAAGCAAAGTAATACAAGGTCATACCCTCTTTGCCAGTTGGCAATGATGACCGGCAAGCTGCCTCTACAGTATTCTCTGACTCTTCAGGTCTTCTACATTCATTCAGAGTAAAACATAGTGGCAGGCAGACTAAGCAGATCCTGGACAGACCCTCACAAGTGGAAGCTCCATGTAGAGGTTTTCTAGGACTTGATTCAGAAGTGGGGAACACCTCAAGTTGATCTGTTTGCCTCCTTTGAAAACAAACAACTCAAAAACTTCTGTTCCACTCATCCCTGCAGCCATACATGGAAGACAGATACTGTTATTCCTGTGGTTAAGAATGTTACTGTTTGTATTTCCATCCTTTCTAATGATTCTCAAGGTGCTTTTAAAGATTCAGAAATAATTAGCAGCAATCATTATGGTAAACCCTGTTTGGCCCAGGCAATGTTTTTTTTTCTTTTATTAGAATTCACTAAGGACAATTACCACAATCCTCCTGACAGACTGGATCTGTTCACACAGCATCAGTGGTGAATGACACCCCCCATTTGGTGCAATTGCAGCTGCCAGCCTTGACAATTCTATTTTAATACCTTTTAGGTACTTATTGCATGAGGATCTTTAGCAGGTATTTAAGGAGGCAAAAAAATCTGCATCTACAAAATCTTACGTTTATAAGTGGAAGAGGTATTGTAGATGATGCCTAGTCAATAACAGAGGTCCCAAAAGGGTTTCAACCCTTCTGGTTTTTAAATATTTTTGTGAACTACTTAGAGATGGTTTGTAATATGCTATTATGAAAGTGTATCTTGTGGTCATCTTGCTTGTCTGTGCATGGATCCCTCTCTTTCATTTATTTTTGTGGTAAAAAAGTTTATGAAAGGAGCTTGCATATGAGACCTCCCTCAAAAGCATATTCCTCCTCCTCGGGATCTCAACTTTATTCACGAAAAATTGACCTTACCTCCTTTAGAACCTACCTCTCGGATCAATTTATGGTTCATTACCTAAGACTGTTTTAGTCATTGCTCTGACATCTACAAGGTGAGTTTCTGAGCTGCAAGCTGTCGTGGAGGGACAACTATTTTGATTTTTCACAAGTAGAGGGTTGTGTTATGCACTAATCCATCACTCACCTGTAGTTTCTGAATTTACCTTGTTTCAGGCTATCACTCTCCTATTGCCCTATCCTGATTCAAAAACAAGGGAGAAAAGATGGTGCATACCTTGGACGTTCACTGGCAGGTCAGGTCCTACCATGGTAGAACAAAGCCCTTTAGAATTGCTGTTTGTCTACTATACATGGGCTAAGAAATGTCAACCTGTCTGTAAACAAACTATTGCGTAATGGTCAACCTGTGTTACTGTTTTCTGTTACTTCTACCATGGTAAATCTCTTTCATGGAAGATTAAGGTTCAATGGACTAAGGCCTTGTTCTCTTTGATGGCATATTTAAAAGCAGTAGACTCCAGAAGCACCCTAGAGGCAGCAACCTACTCATCAATACTTATGATTGCAAAACACTACAATCTGAATTTCCTTTCCAAGTTTCATTGCAGGCTTTGCTAGGCCCGTTCTCCAGGGGCTCCTGGATCCTTATCCTTCCACCTCCCAGGTAGGGTAACATTTGGGAATCTACCCAAAATGCCACTGAAGCAGTGGGAATGATGAACATAGTACAGTTGGGTGAATCCTACTTAGTAGATGTTCAAATTCCTCACTGCCTCAGTGACAGCACGCACCCGCCATTCCATAACTGTGGTGGGTTTCAGCTTTTTTGATTTGGTTGTTGCTGGATTTGTTTTTTTTTTTTTTTATACAGTATTTGTGATTCTGGCTTCGGGTACTTTCCTCTGCTTCTTTATGGAAGTGAAAAATCCCAAACACTCACTTCTCAGGATATGCTCAGCCAATCAGCTGTCACAGGAAGAGAGAGGGAGGGAATTCTCGACTTTTGAAAGCTGACCATTACTGCATTACCTTGGCAGATAATCCAAAATGCCACGGAGGCAGTAAGGAATTTGAATATCTACTGTTACAAGTAAATAGGCCTTACGCAACTGCATTTTCTTCCCCAGTCCAATTCAAGCATAACATGGACCAGTGGACAGGAAATGGAAATGTACTGTGGTATAGCATCTGCATCTCTGGTAGACAGTTGGAGCCTGTAAATGCTTGACCACCCATGCCCAAACCTATATATACCCCTTAAAATAACCCTGGGGTATGAAAGCACATACATTTGGGAAGCACGGCTAGGCTTAAAAAGTCCCCTATGGTCATAAGCCTAGTAATCACTTATAAACCTTATTGTGGATACAAATATTACTTTTTCATATACATTAACTTTGGGACTCTACAACAATGTGGAAATGAGTATCTTTTTAGTCTCAGAGTTAAAGAATATTGCTATATTTCAGTGATATTTGTCAATATATTGCACAATTATTCTTTGGTCAAATAACTGGCAATTAACAGCTATGGTAAGCTTCATCTAAATTACATAACTTAAAGTTATTAGAGCTATTTGCCTCACAGCAAGAGGTTCTCTGGTTCAATTCTTGGCTGGGGTACCTTCTGTGTGAAGTCTGCATGTCCTCCCTGTGGTTGTGTGGGTTTCCTCCGGGTGCTCCGGTTTCCTCCCACATCCCAAAGACATGCTGTAGGTGGACTGGATACTCTAAATTGGCCCTAGGTGTGAGTGCGTGTGTGCCTTCTGTGGAAGGTTGGGCAGTGGGCTGGCAACTCAACACTGTAAAATTCCACTGCCAATCATGAGCGGACAGGTGATCCGCTGTGGCGACCCCTAACCGGGAAAAGTCAAAAGAAGAAGAAAAAGAAGAAGAAAGTTATTAGAGCTATTGTCTATGAAGTCAGGATTACTGACAGTAAAAGACAAGCAAGTGATGAAAAGCAGCAGTAACTTTAATGACAACTGATGGCGGACTCATAAATGAATGTATATAAAGCAAAACGTGAAAAAGGAATCTCACAAGGAGGCTAACAGAAAGGATGAAGCTGTTGTGAGTAACAAAGCCATCGACTACTTGGTAATGAAATTCCAGAAAAAAATTGACACAGGTAACTGAAACATTTTAATAAATGTGAGCCTCCTACCCACTCCTCAGTCCAAAATCAATGTCTTGGCAGGCCAAGGAAAAAATTAGTTCATTAGCCACATATCAGCCATATTCTAATGAAGCAAATTTGGTGAAGGACAACTGTTGATAAAAATTATGTAGAGAATGACTGGAGCCAGTAACATACCTAGTAGCTGCGTGCCAGACTCACTTATCTTTTCAAGAGTCCAGAGGAAAAGTCCCATAAAATAGTTAAGTGGTCCCATAAAATGTATGGGAATAGTAAGGAGAAGATGGCGTCTGGAATTGACACCTGGAAGTTCTTGATTTTTTTCTATATCCTTTTTTCTCCTTTGCCATGCCAGTCTTCAAGGCTCCCATGACTGGACTTGAGCCCATTAGTTCTCCAGAGGTACTAAAACTCTAATCTCTCTGGGGCAGGAGCTGTCAGGAGGGATCATCATCCCAGCAGACATCAATGCATCTTCAAAAGCATCCAGATAACTGATGACATTTTTTATGCATATCCTAACTCCCCTCCCTTCAGTCCTTATATGGGCAAATGGACTGCCTATGCACTACAACTCATACATGCAGGTTCCTTCACACACAGGCAAAAGCTACCTCCACTGCCTTAGATGACAAACTTATACCATGCTCTGACCTAGGTTGGTTATGCCTACATAAGATTTGATCCCCATCCTCTGGCAAGATGCCTTTCTCATGAAACTCCAGGCATGTCCTCATTGCATTCACGTGGGTTTCCTCTGGGTACTCTGGTTTTCTTTAACATTCCAAAGACATGCGTCTTGAGCATTTCTCCTTGGACCTCCACTGAAAATTGGCTCTGTCTCAGTTGGACTTTCCTGGTAAACTAATATTAAATAAATAAATAAATGACTGACTAGAACCAAACTCCTCTACTCAGGATGGATGTGTCCATGCTCCCCTACTTATTCCTTTAAATGCCAAGCAGCTATTCAGACTCAAGTCATCTGCATCATAGTCAAGGCTTTATCACTCTGTGTCATTGGAGATACTGAAGTAATAGAAAATTAGTAAGACTATAGTGTATTATCAAGGACTTAGTATGATTTTGCCCGATTAGTATTCCTTCAGAGCTCAGATATGCAGGATGGAGAAATGTAGACAACTGGCCTAGAGGTAGGTGCCTGATACTTACATCTGGTAACTCATCATGAACTAAATGACTTCCAGATGAATAAAGGAAGGTTATGTCTGGTGGGTAAGGTAACAGAATTCACATCCCAATACTGTCTCTGTATCTTAGTGAGACAGACATCAAGTAGCAGCTCCGGGGCATCAAAAATGAACATGATGAAATGTTTCTACCAACGATGCAAACACTTATAGTCTGCTTCCAAGTACTAGCTAGTGATATCACTGGCAAGACTGACACTTGGTGTTTGCTTTCCAGTGTCCAGAGCAGTAATATATAGCAGAATGTTAATAAGGAAAGCAGATGCTGGTCTCTTTATGACTGAAAAGGATGTTTTTAATCCTACTTCCTGGTGTGCAGCTGAGCATATAACAGTTAACATATGAATATATCACTTATAATGACGTCACTTCAGCAGCCAGCATACAAAGAACTGACTGAAGGCCAAATCATGCAGGAAGAAATAAGATGTTAACTTATGTTTAGTAAGAGTTTTGAAAAAAAAAAATATATATATATATATATATATATATATATATATATATATATATATATATATATACACATATCACTAGGGACAAAATAAACACACATGAGTTTATTATACTCCACAGCAAGCCATTTATTATTAATGTACACACATCTAGTGCTCCTTGTCAGACATAAGATGAAAGTTCAAGTTTGTTACATAATGGAGAATAATCTTTTTTAGTTATCAAACAATGCAGCTATATTTGCCTCCCATTATCAGAGTCAAAGCACAGAACTGGGCTGTAATACTGAAAGTGAAGGCAAGCAGTTTTTAGATAATCTGTAGCCCTGAAATCACTTACAAACTGCACTAAGGTATGGGGAAAAGATAAAGAAATCTATTTTAACATCCACAAACTGCAGTTAGCAAGGACACTATACATTAAATGGGATCAGGGTGACTAACAAACCCTGAAATAATGGTCCTGTAGAGGTTGTAAAGAAGGCCTGTAGGTTCATAGATAATTACTAAGCTGACACTGGGGAAGGGGGTTAAGGCTAGCCATGCTTCTCAAAAGTGAAAGTTAAACCTTGTACCTTGTGTCTGCAAGGCAAACACCTTAGCCATTATATCAACCTTGTGTGTAGAATACAAAAATTAGAAAAGAAATGTCCATGGAAATAGTAAAGCAAAAGTGGTAATTTTCTATCAGTTACTCTAGATCAGCCAGCTAGCAGAAATGGAGCGTATAACAATTAGAGACCAGGTGTCTGTTCATAAGTACTTGATTCAGCTTAGAAATGGAGGGCTTGATGCAATTTCAGTCAACAAAGGAAAAGCTTTTGTCCAAAACTGCAGTGCAAATGCTAGCAGACTCTCAGAAAATGTCATCAGTATAGGATATAAAAAAACTAAGAAAAGGAAATGTTAGGACTGAGTTAACAAGAGACAGTCCTAACAAGAACAAAGCTCATTAAAAGACATGGAGGGATGACTGAAACACTAATGGAGAAGTAAATCTCATGAAGTAAAGAGAAAATGTAATGAATGGAAGTAGCTATCAAATCAGGAATTAAACAAATATTGACTGATTTTCAGAAAAGCGAAGCTAAGCGAAATAGGTAGTGAGACACTGTCATTTAACAATTGTATAAATAAGGGACAGAGCATGGAGAAAGGAAAGAGTAGAAAACAAGTCTCACATAAAAAGAAGATATTATATTAGAAAGAAATACCTCAATAAGTATCATGAGGCATTGCAGCTTGGAGTCATTTGCAAAGCTTGTACAAACTTTGGCAGCAGGAAAAAAAGAACAATGTAAGAAAAGGCATTGCGTTGTGAACAGGTGATGTGCAAGCAGCAGCGGAAGGACGGCTGTGTAGCTGAGAGGTTCTAATCCGAATGTAAAACCTGTTACTTGTGCTGATGCAGTTACACAATGTCAGAGCTCATTTCCACTGCTGACATCTCTTTATTAGCACTTCAAAAAGCCGTCTAGCTCTCTACTAGTATAGACAACAAAGTCATTTGTCACTAAACCACTGGCTTACCTGCATTTCCCCATATCATTTTGAGAAACCCACTCACTTCCAAATATTGTATTTATTAGAAGAATGTCTAGACATGGGCACTAATGGAGCTGTTGGGGCAATACCCCTGATTCTTAAGGACTTGTGCCCATTTCATTCACAAGCTACTAGTGAACATAATTAATGTGAGCTTGACTGAACAATATCATTTAACCTAGCCTTTACTGTATCAGTGCTGAAACTCTGGTTACACAATATTGCAGTGAATACAGGTGACATTTGTTTTCACAATCATCACCAACATATTACCAAAGCCTGTATACCTACAAACACTGGGGTATCCTAAGATGTATGCTTAAAAAATGTCATGGCTTCAGTTATAGCAAAGACCCATAGCAGCTCTATGGCTATTCATAGGCACAGATCTTACCAACATAGATAATGACAAGTTAAGTTTTGCTGTGATCCGTCACAAACGCGTCGTCTTCTTCTTTAGTGTGCTTTGTCAAAATGATTTTGGAGAAGATCTATTATCTTTGTATTCAAACCATGAAGACTGATCAGTCATAGGTAAAGACACAATGGCGTTTCAGTTAAAATATGTCTTACAGTGCCTCTATCAGAAACATTTTTGCATCAGCCAGCCACATCTGTTGATTTATGTTCTTTGCACTAAAACGGAACAACATTACATATCGCTGCAGAAAGCAGGCTGACTTCCAATCAGCCAGACAGCTCGATTCTCTTTTGCCTCCTTTGATTTTGTGATTTTGTCTAATGTTATTCACCTGTTGAATAAGGAACATCTTTGCCTGATAATGGACTCATTTAAAGGAACTGGTTTGCAGTTTATTTCTACAACTGGGTACTGGGATGTGATTCCAATACCATATCACATATAAATTAAATTAAGATATCTGTTGCTTCAATAATTGTCTAGTAATTTGAATGATTACAGCTCTTACTTTCTCTACCTCCCTTACTGTGCATTTTTGTTTTGTAATAATATACTTATCTTTTTGTTGCAAAACATTTGTAAACTTTGTTATGATATAGAGGCCATCCATTATTGGCATTCCTGAAATCAGTTGAAACACAACACCTCCAAAACGCAGGCCATAACAGCTCATGCTAGTTTGAGGGATTCTTCTGCAACCCCCATTTCCACCCTTCATCTTATATGGTGGCAGTAAGCTTCAGTTAATTGAAATGCATGCAACCTAAACATTAATATGGATTGTAGGCTAACACTCTGGGCTCAAATGTTCGCTGCTGAGAAACCATCTTGTTTCCATATGTGAAATGCTACTGGGATTGAGTGTCTTTTATCTCAATCTGACCTCTTGGTGGTTATTCATGCCTTGATGTTGTCTGCACAGGACTGTTGTAATAACCTATATCTGAAAATTCCCAACACTGAGCTTGACTAGTTATAGTTGGTGCTGAACTCTGCTGGCAGACTGTTACTGTCCTATTATGCCAGTTCTGCAAAATGCTTGTAGTTTGATATGGGATCATTTATAACACCTTTTTGGTAGAATACTTGTCCTTTCATCACTTGGATCTCACTTTTCTGGATTTTGTCTTCTGACTCTCTGGGGTTGCTGGTGGTTACAGAGGTATATCTTGACACATATGGTTTGTACTCCATTGCTTTTCAAGCACCTGTCCTCTGGAACTTGCTAACCCTGTGGCTTTGGTAGTCTTCAACTGATTTCTGCTGGGCAAATCATGATAAAATCCATCATTTGATGGGGTGGGATGACAAGTGTATTTTATTCCAGTGTAATGTTTAAGTTTTAATATGAATTCATCATGAGTGTTTCATTTGATTTGTCTTTGTATTTAATTTATTTGTTTCACCAAGTGTAAATATTGTTTTATTGTAAAACACTTTAATAAAGCTAAAGTTGAAAGTGATATCAAGGTTGTGTAAATTATCACTGCTGTTTTGGCTTTGATTATAAATTAAAAGTATCTATGGACCAATGTACCTATACAGTTAATAGATTTATTTATCTGTTTGTTTACCGGGAAAATCTGACTAAGTAATAAATATCCATTTTCAGTATGGGCATTATCTTCTGAATAGTTCTTTTCCCAGGCTGTTTATATCCTTCATTTATTGTGGAATACTAAGTTGTGGCATTTGATTTTCCTTACTGGTAAGCCACTTCTGTAAACAATATATATTCAGAATTAATAAAAACAGTGGACATTTGCCAGTATGCTGGTGATCACGTCTTCTTTTTGGTTGCCTTATCTTTATTAAAAGCTACATTTTATATTTTGACTTTGTCAGGTAAATTTAATGAGATGTTTTCACTAAATGTCCGAGGGTAGTGTGACAGCAGTGAGGTTTGTGGTGGGAGTGATGGATGCGTTTAAGGTGGAGGTGGGATTACATCAAGGATCAGCTCTGAGCCCTTTCTTATTTGCAGTGGTGATGGACAGGTTGACAGACGAGATCAGACAGGAGTCCCCGTGGACTATGATGTTTGCAGATGACATTGTAATCTGTAGTGAGAGTAGGGAACAGGTGGAGGAGACCCTGGAGAGGTGGAGATATGCTCTAGAAAGAAGAGGAATGAAGGTCAGCAGGACTAAGACAGAATATGTGTGTGTGAATGAGAGGGAGGATAGAGGAATGGTGAGGATGCAGGGAGTAGAGGTGGCAAAGGTGGATGAGTTTAAATACTTGGGATCAACAGTTCAGAGTAATGGTGAGTGTGGAAGAGAGGTGAAGAAGAGAGTACAGGCAGGATGGAGTGGGTGGAGAAGAGTGTTAGGAGTGATTTGTGACAGACGAGTACCAGTAAGAGTGAAAGGGAAGGTCTACAAGAGGGTAGTGAGACCAGCTATGTTATATGGGTTGGAGACAGTGGCACTGACAAAAAGGCAGGAGTCAGAGCTTGATGTGGCAGAGTTGAAGATGTTAAGATTTGCACTGGGTGTGACGAGGATGGACAAGATTAGGAATATGTATATTAGAGGGTCAGCCCATGTTGGAAGGTTTGAAGACAAAGCCAGAGGGGCAAGATTACATTGGTTTGGACATGTGCTGAGGAGGGATGCAGAGTATATTGGAAAAAAGATGCTAAGGATGAAGCTGCTAGGTAACAGGAAAAGAGGAAGGCCTAAGATAAGGTTTATGGATGTGGTGAGAGAGGACATGCAGGTGGTTGGTGTGACAGAGCAAGATGTAAAGGACAGGAAGAAATGGAAATAGTGGATCCGCTGTGGCAACCCCTAACGGGAGCAGCCGAAAGAAGAAGAAAAAGAAGTTTTCACTAAAGTTAAGGCATAATAGATGTCTTTGGTTTCCTTCAGTAGAATGTCTCAATATTCTGATGAGTTATGAAATGAGAAGGAATAAGATTACCTGCTCTTTGTCACTGTTAATCTTAATCTCTCTAGGTAAATATAAGGCATGTCTGAGGGTCCGTTTTTTATTTATTGGTAACTGAACAATCTCCTGATGTAATTGACCTACATTCAGCTAGAAAGGCAGATGAGATCAAGGAAAGGTGGAATTTTCACATACTCTCTGATAGCATTGATAAGGTGATATTGCCAAAAAAAAGTCTTCTTTTCGGGTAAGAAGAAGAGTAATTCTCTAAGATATCAGTAAGTGATGTGCAGGTCACATGGCTAAGTTCTACCCTCACTATGATTATGCAAAGTTTTCTACGGGGCACCTGCATAATTAATATCCTTATACAATGCAAGATGAAATGTGAAGTTTATAGCAAAGTTGTGTATAGGCATCAGCTATACATTTTTAATGGCCTTTACAGTAGGAAGGGGACGGGGCACATGTTTATATATAATCTCTGACAGCTTTGATGTCTACATCACATGGCAGGCACTCCAGAAAAGACATATATTTTGTGCTTTGAGTACCAAACCCAATTCATCTTGAAATTACCAAAATAAAAAGACATCCACGAGAAAATGTTAAACAGTGTGATCTATTCAGCACAGCAACAACAATAACAACAACAACAAATGAGTGATTGAACAAAAGGAGACAACTTGTTCATATTAGTAAATGGCTACAAATTGCCAGTATCACAGTTTGTCACTAATAAATACCCGAACCTAGATCCAAACCACAAACTACTAGAACTACAAAGTATGCGCAGGAGTATCGGAGACACTGATAAAAACTCATCTATTTATTCATGAGGATATTCCTTGAATTAAAAACACATCTAAAGTCAGAAAATATATAAAAACACAGTTTGCCGATAAGCATTTTTGCCTTCTTATTTCAAAACTTCATCAGATGACTATAGCCATAATCAAAGCCCATTTTATAGCCAAATAAAAAACAATCAAGTTAGTCACGTGTAAGGTGAGCCCCGCCCCGACCAGAAAATAATGTTAAAGAGCTGGTGTTTGCAATACAGGCATTTATGGACACATTTAACCTCTAAAATTATCTCTTGAGTGATTTTTAATTTTAATAGAGAAGCAATGGAAATGTGTTCATTAATCCCCAGTTGTACCACAGCATTAAGCCAGAATTGCCATTGTAATTCCAACTTTTCCAAATAAAGAGACCATGTTCCATTTCTTATATTTACTACTATTTCATCGACCACAAAAATTTGAAAAGCATGTTCAGATTTGTCAGCAAAATGTATTGCTAGGGCATTATTCAGTTTTTGTTTTTTTGATATCATATATATGCTCGTAAATCCTATCACAGAATGTTATCTCCATTTTGCTGATATAAAAGCTTGAGCATGTGGAACATAAGGCACAATAAACAACCTTATTTGAGTTGAAATTATAGTACCCTCTTAGTTTGATTAATGTTCCATTCACCACAAATTCATTGCTATGAAGGATAAATTTGCAATACAGGCAGCTTTCATATCTATTCATCCCATTTTTTTCATTTAATGGTTTAACTTTCCTCTCAAACAGACAATAAAGTTCTTACCCGTTTGGAAAGTAACTTTTGGTGTTGCACCCACTGATTCGGTAATTTGACTATCTTGAGCCAAAAAAACCCACTTCTTCTTTATAATGCTTATAATATTATATATATTTACAATATTAACAATTGGATAACTGTCATCTGAAAAAGTAGTTGTAAAACTTCAGTCATGATGTCATTAACAAAATAAGACGGATATCCTCATTTTAGGAACATGCATCTTTGAAATTGAATGATCTACTTATTGATGGTCAGACTTCCATTATGGATTATAATTATTTAAGTACAAGTAAACCAGTTATGCTGACCATCCTGGGTGTCCCCAAACTTCACAAAGATATTCAATAACCACCATTCTGTCTAATAGTAGATGCAAGAGGTTCCATAACACATCCAATAGTGAAATAGTTAGACATTAAATTTTAAATGCTTGTTAAGCGTGAACCTCATGTATCCAGGGACTTGTGGGATTTTTTACAAAAGAGTGGCAAAATCCCATTTAATGATGCCTGGTCCTTCATTACTATACATGTCAAGGATCTTTATTCCTCACCAGCTGGAGACTCAATGATTTATTGAATACTTATCTGATGATAATATTGAACAGAATGTGATCAATGTATATGAGATTTTACTTGAATTGGTGCTTAAGCACAACTATTTTACTTTTGGAAAGGAAATCTTTTTACAAGCCAAAGGAGTAGCCATGGGTTCAGCATATGGCAGATTTTGTTAATACCGTAATGATACAATGGGAGAAGAAATTTTTCTTCAGCTCTCTATTTTTCAAGAACTCTAAGTTTTACATAAGATATCTGGACAATATCTTTAGCTTATGGGAAGGTAAAAAACAAGAAATTGATAGTTTCATGGAAAACCGTAATAAAACAGTTACCTTTTTGCATTTCACCACACAGGCCTATGATAAAGAAATTGCATATTTGGAAGTGTGGCTCACGAATGATAATATCAATTGCTGTCTCATTTCCAGAATTCATTGGAAAGAGACATACTCTAATAGTTTTGTCCATTTTTCCAGTAGCCACCCTTTAGTTCAGAAGAAGGCAGTAATAAAAGGACAGTTTGTCAACGCTGCTCATATGGTCTCAGATGAATTTAATTTTTTGGGATGAATATGAACCTCTAAGAGGCATGTTCCTAAAATGAGGATATCCATCTTATTTTGTTAATAACATCATAGACTCATAGGAGATTACTAGATGTTTCAACCCAATTTAATATGATAGAAGTACTAGTCGATACCCAAGATTGCATTTAGGGAGGACTGTCTTGGTCACACTTTCAAAATAATCCACAAGATTTTTCAGTAAATATCTGCCCTTCATGAAGCTGAATTGGGTAGGATCCAGGATTTGGGGAGGTCACCTATGTCTTTATTGATACGTTCTTTGGCCTTACAGATGAGGCTGGTCAGACTTATGGGTCTGTAATTCCGTGTGTCTGTTGCTAAACCACCTTTGTGAAGGGGAATAACTGTAGTTGTTCATAGGCTCATAGGATCATAGGAGATTACTAGGCTAATGGCCTTGGGGCCCTTATAAGCCTAGCCAAGAGTTTATCCCCCCAAAAAAAAACCTCAGTCAGCACCTGCCACCCCTAAAAATAAGGAACAAAGGTGGAACACCTGGGACAAATTTGTGGTTTCCCATCTACTCATCAAGGTTCCACTTGAAGAAGGTCAGCAAAGTACTCTGTTTGACATGCAATGGAAGTCTATTCCAGAGACGGTGCAGCCTCCGAGAGACAAACCTGTTTCTCCAGCAGGTTTTGTTTATGTTGCATATTAGATTTAGGCCTTTCAAGTGGATAATTCATGAGGAGTTAGACTTATGGATATGGAGCATCTCTAGTAGGGCAGGGTCAGATATTGCCTTGTACGTGAGACACAGATCACCTCTGAGCAATCTGTGTGATGCCGAGTACAGTGATAGTGATTTCAGCCTGTCTGCATAGGTTCTGTTCTCCATTCCACAGGAAGAAAGCCTGTGGTAAGGCTGCATTTGAAAAGGGCACTTAGTAGTGCTGCTAGTTCATGTTTTAGACTATTTGGAAGACAGCCTGGATGTCATCTGGTCCCATAGAGGCCGTGTTCTTTGCCTTGGACAGGACTTTGAGGACATGCTCTTCAGTTATGTAAGGTAGGGTGGAGTTTGGGGGAGGGCTAGCAGTAAGTTAGGAGGGGCTATAGAGTGAAATTTTCACCAAACCTATCTGCTAGCAGGTTTGTTATCTCTGTGCGGCCAGTGTATGTGTGATAGTTGGTCACTAGTTCTGCACATGCTTGGATCCTACCCTTTTGGTTAGGTATGTAGCTGTAAAAAGCCTATCCATGGCAGTACTTGCTAGGTTTCTCTCAAGGGAGGTCTTGGAGGATTTGACTAATTGTTTTATTTGCCTGTTAAGGCTGAGGGGGTGCTCTTCCATTGTTGGGTCTTTCTCTTTGTGTTTATTGTAGAATTTGTTGAAACAGGAAGTCCACCATGGCAACTTGATTTTACTTGGGCTCTGGCTTTGATTCTATCTGGTACAGCTGAGAGTTATGCAAGTGATTGTACAGGGCTTTAGTGTAAGCATCAGATTAGTTACCACTTTCAGCTTGGGATAGGGCTTGGAATGCATTTATACCTTCACCTAGGAAGGTATAGTTTGCCTTGGTGAAGTTTTTTAGTCTGATTTCATCCTTTGTGAGTTTTGGTGTTAGTGCTAAGGTAACTGATTTGTGGTCAGTTTAAACTAATGAGGGTCCAAAAGTTTGCAGAGCACCTGTTTGACATGTTGGTGAGGACTAGATCTAGAATGTTTGCTCCTCTTATCAGGGTATGGACAATTTGCTCTGTGGCATTTGAATTCACAAAGTCAGGAACTTTTCTGCTAGCGTGTTGGGCTAGAGTCGGTTTCCCAGTCGATGGTGGGATAATTGAAATCACCAATAACCAGTGTGTTTGGTAAAATTTGGATTGTCCTTAGTTTTGTTAAAGTCGGCTTTGTGGGTGTTGTGACCCATAGGGTGAGATCTATAACTGGCTAGGAGTTGAATGGGGTCTTATCCACCATAACCTGAACCTGGAGTAACTCCATGGAGTTGTCTAACTAGATGGGAGGTGAATTTATCTCTGATATAGATTGAAACACTGCCTCCTTTGGTTTACACAAATTCATTTTACAGTCTAAAGGTGTGGAAGGCATTGTAGCCTTGCAGGGCTGGGGTACTCTCTGAGACCTTAAACCGGGATTCTGCAACTGCACAGATGTCTACATCTTCTAGTGACAGAAGTGTTTCCAGGGAGTGCAGTTTTTGGTTTAAGCTCCTAGCATTTAGCAGCATGACCCTTATTTTTGTTCTGATTGGCTAAGTTTACATTGGTAATGAAGTCTTGAATAAACAGAAGTGTAAATATTCAAGGTAGAGCACATTATAGTAATCAAGGTGGGACTACCTTTTAACCTTTTAGCAAAATAAAAGTGCACTAAGATAAAGATAATGGGCCAGGGGTCAAAGGCCCAAAAAATAACATTTTTTTAATATTGCTCTCATAAACTTGTAAAGTTGATAGAGTAATATGTTTTGCATTAGCATGCATTTTCTGAAGAATATGATGCCCAAAACTCAAATGTCTTTCATTATTTAGTGACTCCAGTCCTCAGTGATTTGCCAGAAAACCACACATTTTATGAGTAATAGACAGAAAATATGAGGTAAAAATGTGGACATTCTGTGAAATTCTGGAAGGCATGGACAGAACAAACTCAGTGCATTTATAGCCATCTGCAGTTCTGAAATTGGCAAAAAGTGCTTGACTTGGTCACTGCTCTTTAGATGGAAATACAATGCCTTGACAACAGCTGAAACCAAATACCTTAATATGAGCAACATGAACAATGCCCCGATCATGACCCTGAGAAAGAAGTTTCAACTAATAAGTCCTCCAAAGAAGAATTGTGAGGAATTGAGAGTGAGAATGTCGCACAAACAATAAAGCATACACATGCTCAACAAACAAAAAATCCACAACTTACTTTTAATTTCCAAACGCCACACAACGCCAAACAAACATATGACTTCATCAGAGAAGACACAACACACACACAATTACTTAAATAATAAATTAATTAAACACTTAACTCCAAATAAATAATTTCCAACACATTTAAAGAAACAGAATAAATGTCATAAAAATCCTCATTTTTTTCATTTGTAAAAAACTAGTTTTAAAACCAACCATAAAACACAATGTATAAAAAGTTGTACATATGCTAATCCCCTCTAGGGATAAACAGTGGAGAGCAAAATAAAGATTTTTAGTTGGATGGCAGCAGGAATTACCACTGCCTTGGTGTTGGCTGTTTTAAGTCAGTCAATTAAGGGTTCCATTCATGGATAAATGAAAAACAGTCTTCCAAAGAACTATCACTCGCACTCTGTTGAAAAGAAGAGTGGTAAAACTGAATACTACCATAATATGACTAGCAAAATGATGTTCTTACTTATAATGCTTATCAATTGCAGCAGCATGTACGTGGTGAATAACAAGGTAGCCAAAACTGAGCCTAGGGGTATGCCACAATTCACTTGGTTGGAGCCAGAAACATTTGGACTGGATACCACTAAATGACCTGACAGATAAGATACAATCCATTCCGGGGCTGTGCTAATTAACCTGCAATCCATCCTCAAATGCTTTTTCAGGATCCCATGATCCACCACGTTAAAAGATCCCAAGAATTAAGGAGGTCCAAGATTGAATGTTTCCTTTGATGCCTTACTGTCATGAGATTATTGACCAGTCAGTCTTGCTAAACTCGCTCACTGCAGGATCACTGATCATTTACCTAGTTTGTTCATCTTCATGCGCTGAGTAAAAATGATGCAGCTCACTATAGATTCATATTTCCTTCAAGGAGTCATTCATTTACAAACCTGCAAGGACGAGGGGTCAGCTGAAAGAGATACATGCATGAATGTATGTTAGCCATACATGATCACTAGCACTGCTAGATACCAGTAAAGCATGTCAAGTGAGGAAATGTTAGAGGGTCAGATGGCTTCCAAATTCATTACTATGCACTGATGAGGCAAGAGGATTACTAAACTTTGAGGGATTTTCCAGATGGTATTTTAGTAGGTAATAGAGCAATCACATCCTGAAAGAAAGCACTCATAATATTTTGCCAAAGGGGGCAAAAGGAATTGGATGACATTACAAATTATAGACAGATTTCAATGGTCAATGCTGATACAAAAACATTTGCTTGAGTTCTGACCATTACAGAAGCAGGAGTAAGAGCGACAACTTGGCTTTATGAAGGGAAAGTTATTCATGGATCACGCGACTATACCTCTCAATTGTACAGATTTTTGCAACATGTCCAGATTTTTGCCTCGTACATTTTGCCCGTTTTTCATAAAATTGTGGTTTTCTACCAAATTAGTGGCATATCATTAAAAACTGAAGTTAGAAAATAATGAAAGACATTTGAGTTTCAGATTCCATACCCTTCAGAAATTTCATGCTAATGCAAAACGTTATTATATCAACTTTCTTACTTTGTAAGAGAAAAGTTAAAAAAATTGTCCCTATTTTTGGATCTTTGTCCCACTTTCATTTAAGGTTTTGTCCAGATTTCTTGCTCTAAGAGGGTAAGAGGTAAGCACGGAAGTAAATTTCTGTACTTCATGGACTATGTGGAAAAGGAACAATAAGAAGGGATTTGACTGGTATTTGATATTAGAAAGCATTTGGTAAAAATGATGTTTTTTAAGTGGGAAGCAAACTTGGGTAACTGCTTAAGAAGAGGAGATAGAAATTATATAAAGAAGCTTATCCCTACACAAATGAAAGTCAGAAGACAAAATATGTCACCTCTCTTTGCCATCACTCTTCCGAAAGAACCATTTCTTTTTTAGTCTGATATTCAAACTTTTGTCTCGGATTTATTTATTTATGTATGTATTTATCTAGGTTTGTTATCCAAAGAAGAATTCTGATCCAATGGAAGTTTTTCAGGTTTATTCAAGGACTACAAAAAAAAAAAAAAAAAAAAGACTTAATGACTATAAAAATGTTCTAGCTATGTAAACATATAGGGTCAGAGTCATTTTTGTATTTATGTCTTGTTCCATACCATCCACAGGTATATAGTTAGCTCAGCGATTGCAACATCTACAACAGCCTAATCACTGATTTATTTAACGTTCTTAAAGTAATGAAGGATAGGAAAGAAGGTGTGCTTCACAACAAAGACAAACTATGTATCTTGACAAGACAACAAAATAAATCTCTCACTATCATGTGTTTGTAAGGTAAAGCATAATAGAATGCAAAGAAAAAAAACAGGAACATTCAAGTGTGGAGCTTGTTCTCAGTGCCTATATATTTGTAACAAAGAGACAATTTATTTAATAACTATGAAGAAAACAATAGTGGGAAAGAATTATTTTAACTGTAATACAGCTGGTATAACATATATTGCCCTTTGTGAAGGCTGTGAAGCATTTTATATAGGAAAAACTGAGCAAAAGCTTAAGAAAAGGATATATGAACATAATTATGACATACAAGATAAAAATTAGAATAACACATTATATAAACATACTAAGGAATGTAATGGGGCTGGGTTTTTATGTTTTTTTAAAGTTTTATTGTTTTAATACAAGTTGCAGTGGAGTTGCCTTATATTGGAGTTGTCAGTGCTGAAGGAGAACAGCACTGACAACAAGCACCTTGTGGTTTTAGCATTGTTGCTGTGGTTATTGGACTTATACCTCTTATTTGCGTTTATTGCTGAACTTCTTGATTTTCATTTAAACCCCATTATTCAGTCTTCCCTACTTTACTTAAAGGACTCTAAGGAATTTTTAAACCAAATCTAAAATTTTGTCAATGAAAACCACTATCTTCCTAATACTGTTCCTTGCAGTTGTTTTTTACGTGTTACTCTTGACATTGTAAACTTCTATCCTAGTATTCCACACAAAGAAGGTATTGGCTTAGTGGAAAGATACCTCACTGCACGTGTTAGGATGGAACCAGAGAAAGTTAGAACCATGTGTAGACTGTTACAGATTATTTTAGACAACTTTTTTATTTTCAATGAGCAAATCAATCGTCAGAAAAAAGGTGATGCCAAGGGACCTAAAATGGCTCCAGCATATGCCAAATTAGTGCTTAGTGCTTGGGAAGTGGTCACTCTTATTAACTTGGAAGGTTTCAAACAAGTCTGGCATTATAAGCGTTTTATTGATGATATATTTTTCTATGGTTAGGTTCCCACTCAGATGTTGATGCTTTCATTAATAGTATCAGGGATAACATCTCTTTTTTTGGTCAACAAGTGCATTTTTTACACATTACTCTGTCTACTGATGTCTTAAATGACTGTTTTTGCTCAATGATTTATCATGAAGACACCTTCAGAAACAATTACCTGAATTTCAACAGCCAACATCCTACCTTTATGAAAAAGAATATTGTAAAAGGCCAATAAGTACACATCAGCAGACTTGTCAGTGAAAACAGTATGTTTTTTAGAGAATGTGAGATTCTCAAAGGGCTTTTTTTTTTTAAATAATCTACCCTGCAGATTTCATCTACTCTTGCTTTAAACAAGTTTCCAGTTGTAGGCATTCTTGCCACTGATCCATTTTAAAGTATGGTCTTACTAACTTCCGCAAAAATCTGGGCAATGACAGTTCTCATTTTCCACTACCAATATCTTTGGATTCCAACATTAGACAATGTATCGTCACAAACTGGAGCATTATTGACATTAACCAAGAACTTTGCAGAGCTTTGGGTTCCACCACCTCATTTTGTTTTAAAAAAAAACTATGTCATTTAAATCTTTATTTGACGCTGAGAAAAAATGGTACAATTTGTCGATTCCTAATAATGCAGGCATGTTCTCATGTGGTCATTGTACTTGCTGTAAATACCTTTTATTAGGAGATCAGCTGTTTCTGTCAGCACAGATTTTACCTTAAAATTTAAAGATGTTTTCAATTGTACTTCCACTTGTATTGTTTACATTGCGATTTGCTGATACTGTGGATCGTTCTACACTGGTAAGACTATTTGTAAGCTTAGTGACAGAATAAAGGAACATTGCAGAGCTATCAGAATCTCTGACTTTAAAAAAGCTTTAGCCAAGCAAAGCTCTGTTTGTTCTCACTTTTCATATTTTAATTTTTCTGTTCATGAGAAACTGGTTGCGCATTTTAGTGACAGTAATAACTTGCTTGAGGTTAAGAAACTACAGTGTCAAGTCAGGCTGCATGCTGACAATCCCCATGGACTGAATGGTAATTTAAACATAAAATTTTTACTCAAACGGAATAGATAGTTCATGACATCCACATTGTGGGTGGAGTTTTCTCTCTTGTATTTTAGGCTGTTTACTTTTGAATTTTCACTCAGTCATATTTGAATACTAAAGATTCCTGATGAAGTTTGATAAATAAACAACAAAAGCACTCAAAGTAGAAATTTGATTTTCTACTATTTTTTCCCTCCTACGTTTGAGTATTTTTATTTTATGCAGTGTTCAGTAGTACCTCCTGGATAGTTTTATCATCAATATATTTATATACACACACACACAACATCCATATATAGCATCACTTAAAATACTCTGTATCTAATAAAGTTGACATAAATATGTGCAAAAGATCGACTATAAAACTGTCAAATGTTTCCAAGTTCATCCATCTGGTAGTAAGATGTACTGCTATTAAATATCAGTAAAGGAAAATTATTAATTTTGAGTAATTTTGTTATGTGAAGCATTCCCTGTGCAGTAATTAAGGATGTGCTGACAATGCTTTCCTTTTTTACGTTTTGTTTTGTTGTAAATCATTGCCAGTGTGAAATGTAAATGTGAACTCACCATGATTTCTTTCCAGCAGAAGAAATGTCACTTTTATAAATTGGTAGGAATTGTTGAATTTGCTTATATAAGTTTTCGTGGTTTGGAGGCGTGCAGGGGGGACTTACCCCTTTACAAAAATATAGAAAGTTGTGTTTTGGTTTTGGTTTTAAATTTTTAGGATTTCAGAACATAGTAACTTGTAAATGGTGATATAGATATCATATATCGATATTAAACAGTCTTCGTTTGGTATAGTACCAATGTTGTTTTGTTGATTGTTGATTGTTGGTATAGATATATATATATATATATATATATATATATATATATATATATATATATATATATATACACACACACACACACACACACACACACACACACACACACACACACACACACACACACACACACACAAACATGAAAATATTTGGGAGAAGTATAAGTACTCAAACACAAGTTCCTGAATGCAAAGGAGTTGAGTGTCTGTAGCCCATGCAGCCTTGTAGGCAGCTGCTCATGTTCAAACTCGAACGTTATTTCAGCCAAGCAGCTGTTGCACATGAACTACAGCTGCTGACATGTTAGGTAATGAAGTGCTTGTGGGCTAAGCATTTTGGGAAGGGGAGCTGGGAGAGGAAATGTAGGTTTAGGGAGAGGGGAAGGGGATTTAGCTTTAGAGAACAATGAAGGACTTCTGGGATAGTGAGAGGGCAGGGAGTCTTATGTTTAGGGATTGACTGGAATGTTTGGTTTAGGAAAACAGGAGGAGATTTCAGGTTTTGGGAGGGATAAAGTAATTTATGGTTAGGGAGGGGGAAGTAAGGCTTAGGTTAAAGGAGTGATTGTGGACTTCAGCTTTAGGGAGAGAATTTTAGGTTTAATGAGTGATCAGGGAATTTAGGGTAAGTGAGGGGAAGACAGTCCTAGGTTAATGGAGTAATTCTGGATTTTAGGTTTACAGAGACTTTCTTAGGTTTAGGGACTGACAGGGGAATTTAAGGCTAGGAACTGGGTGGTAGTTTGCAGAGTTTCTCACACCAAGGTTCCTGAAGTCCACCAAGTACCTCACAAAGTAATAAGCCCAACTCGGCTCAATTAATCAGGAACCACGAAGCACTGCAGTAAAATTCTTTTATTGTAAAATCATGCACCAAATAGAGACGGTGTTAGTTGTTGAGCGCTTTCATCTAGTAACTCTAGATTTCTTCAGAACATCAAACAAGGTGTGTCATCCACTTTAAATACCTTATTTGCCCGCCTTTTTCAAATACAATACCCAATTACATACATTTAACCCTGAGTATACCATCTACAATGAAAAATACATCTCAGGCTTATTTAACCTACAATTCTGCCTTCAATCTAACACAAGTTGCAATATAATAAAACTTTAAAAATACATGAATTTGCACGACTAATTAATGTTGGTACTCTGTATATATCTACTACTGTATACTTTAAAAAAGAAATATATATTGCACATACTAGTAAATTTGATTCGTGAATAATAATATAAAACTACTCTAACAATAAAACTAATTAATGATTACAACTTCTAAATGGTTAGTATAACCCTATTGTGTATGCTGTCTAGCAATATTGATTTGCCTCCAAATATCAACAAAGCCTATATTTAAACCCTCAATAAAGGTTTTGTAGGGATTACTTCATTAAGGCCTGGTGGTGTAGCAGCGTCTAATCGCAGCTGCCATTTAATTTCTTTTTCCCCCACAATGGCCTTTATATTTCCTCCTCTGGGGTTTGGACTAACCACATCCAATATACCAAATTTAAAGCCCCTACATGACTCACTGTTTAGTATATGTCTCGATAATGCATTGTTGGTGTCATTTTTCTTAATGCAATAGATATGGTCATACATTCTATTCTTAAGAAGTCGATCAGTCATCCCTACGTAATAATATTCACATGTGTCGCAAATAGCTAAATATACCACATGTCTCGTTAGACAATTGCCATATTTGAAATAGACCTTAGTTCTATTTCTATCCTTTAATACTATATTTTTACCTTCATATATATACTTGCAATAGTTGCAACATCCGCACTTTGTAGTACCCCTACTAAGGCTCTTAGTATCTTTCCTAGAACTTTGTCTTGTTTCAATAAGTCTTTGAAGACTATTGCCTGTTTTGTATACAAAGTTGGGCATAGAAGGGATTTTATCTTTAACCCCTAAATCACTTGTCAAAATGTGCCAATGTTTTGCAATTATTTGCTTTATCTGATGTGTGTGATAACCATACTTCACAATACAGGCTCTCTTATAAAAATTACCCTCTATGTTATTTTGTCTATTATTCGTTATTATTCCTGTGTGTCCTATTAGTCCTGGTGGACTTCAGGAACCTTGGTGTGAGATAAGTTGACAAATGGATTCACTGCAGGACGTATCGGGTTTAGGAACATCCATTACCCGTGAAGAAGTGGACAAACTGCACTCCGAGATGGCCATTATTAAGGGAGAACTAACTCGCCTTATTGAATTATTTACTCCCAAACCGGGCACTTTAAAAACACAAAACCCGCCTTCTACTACAGACGTACCAGCGTTGTCTCGTTCCTCTATTGGCCAAGCGAGTGAGGACGACATCCCGAATGGGCAAAGGAGAAGTTCGTCACCATTCTTACTCACCTGCACGCCGAGGAAAGATACGCGGACTAATGCAAACAGCAATTCAGCTTCGTTTAACTTTATTCCGGCTTCTCGCAACAACGAGGAGGAATCCTACTTAATTTCAGGGGCTAAACCTAAAAGACAACTGCCGGAAAGGACATATGGCGCTAGAATAAAATCTAGCGCCAATACTAACATCAAAACTTCAGGTACTGTTCGACAAAAGCCCGGTAAGGGCCTTAATGACAATTCATCTCATTACAATGTTGAAAAGTTGTTGCAAATGCCATTTGACTTTGAAACTAGTAGTAATGTGAACAGTAAAGGACAGGTGGTACATGACCATTACAATTCCTTAAAACAAATGATTTTTGGCTTTGGTAACAAGTTGACCAAAATAAAAGCATTGCAGGTTGAAAACATGTACTTAAGGCGATGTTTGAATTGTCATGTAGTCCCAATGGGACTCCGTTTTTTTAAAAGACCAATGGGTGTAGAGATGAATGTTTGTAATATAAAAAAATGTAATGATATGTTTAATGAATTTGGGGAACAGTTTATGCAGTTCATTATAGACAATAATGACACACAATTGACTGTTTTGATTACTGAAGTAGAAAATATGGATAGCGCAATACGAGAAGATAAGTTATTTCCACAATGGGAAAAGCTATTTTTTAAACAGTATGACTATGCAGAACATGCTAGCAAGAATATGTTTGCCAAAAAATGTAAAAAATTGGAGCGAGATATGCAGCAGTATGAGCAAGGGGTAGCATATAGGTGGAACAATAAGGATAGAGTGAGACAGAGGGAAACATATAAGGGAGATACTAGGGATATACCTCAGGATGATGCACCTCAACACCAGAATGAAGAGGTTTTTTTAGAGGACGAAGAGCACGACAAGTGGTTCACAGTACATCGAAAGAGGAAGGGGTTCTCCAGGTGGAACAAACACAGATAATACAAGTGCCAAACAATGACATTGCTTACAACAATACAAGTACAAGTAACACCGTATACTATGAAAATATGGGAAATGTAATAGGCTCCCCTATTGTATTTAATGAAGGTGATGTCAAAATCTACAACTATAGTTCTTACGTAGTACAATCAGACTTGGCACAAATATTTTCTAAAGGTATGAAGTTCATACCGGACAAATCATTAGATTTGGTAGACGTTCTGGTTGAAGCAAAGCTTTTTCTCAGAAAATTAAACCTAGGGATATTTTTCCAGAATAGGTCACAGCAAGTACCTACAAGTACTGACCTTAGGAAAAAGAGTTCTTTTACACCTCCCATGGCGAAAACATTGGAGACGTTTGAGAAAGTGATTCAGGGTGACATTTATAGGTTATATAAGAAAAGTAAATACCTGAAAAAGGACCAAATTATGATTAATAATATCTATTCAGTAATTGATTCGCTCTGTTCGGAAAACGTCAGGATTATGGTGGCTGATAAGGGGGGGGTATAGTTTTGTATGACCAAGAAAAGTATAGCAACAAGATATTTGAAATATTAACTGACTCGAACCAGTATGAAGTATCTTCATTAAATCAAGTTAATATTGCGTATAATAGAATAGACTCTTACCTGGAGGAATTTTTATTAGATAATAGAGTGGACGATGAACTCTATAAATTTTTGAAAGTTGAGTATCCCATCTTGGCAACAATAAGAGGCATACCTAAGGTACATAAAGATCTTATCGAACCTCCCTTTAGACCTATCATATCAGGGAGTGCGAGCAAGACATTCCCGTATGGTAAAGTAGTGGATAATAGGTTGAAACACATGTACAAGTATATACCCCATATAATGAAGGATTCCTGGGAATTCCTGGGAATATTTAAACAGGAATTGTGGTCTCTTGACATTATATTTGTCACCATTGATGTCAAAGAATTGTTCTCTTGCATTCCTAAGAATGAAGGAATAGATAGTTTTATACAGAGCCTAAAAAACTTCAGTGGGTTACAAAAGGATGAGATTGCCCTTCTCACTTCTTTTATGGAAATAGTACTAGACCATAACTATATTTTTTTCGAAGGAGAATATTATAAACAAATTTCAGGGGTGGCAATGGGGGCAGCATGTGCCCCCATGTATGCCAACATGGTTCTCCTAGATTGGGAAACAACATATATTTTAAACACAAATTGGATGCATAAAATTAAAACTTATGTAAGATACCTGGACGATATGTTTTTGCTATGGACAGGGAATATTCAGGAATTAGAAGAATTTATCAATTATATTAACGGTACTACCAATTATCTAAGATTTACTTATCAATTTGATAGTAAAGGAATAAATTACCTAGATGTTTATGTCTATAATGATGGCAAGACATTTCAGTCTATGATACATAGAAAAGACACCTACAGTAATGGTTATTTGCATTATTCTAGTGCCCATTCATATAAAGTTAAGTACAACATAGTGAAAGGGCAGCCTAATAAGGGCAGCAAGGATGACATCTGAAAAGGACAATATGTTAAAGGAGGTCAGATTTATGGTGGGAATGTTCAGAGAAAAGGGATACCCTGACAAGATGTTGGATGATTTAACAGAATATGTAACCCAGGAATGGGGTAGGAAACACCCCCCACTATTAGGTACAGGAATAATAACGAATAATAGACAAAATAACATAGAGGGTAATTTTTATAAGAGAGCCTGTATTGTGAAGTATGGTTATCACACACATCAGATAAAGCAAATAATTGCAAAACATTGGCACATTTTGACAAGTGATTTAGGGGTTAAAGATAAAATCCCTTCTATGCCCAACTTTGTATACAAAACAGGCAATAGTCTTCAAAGACTTATTGAAACAAGACAGAGTTCTAGGAAAGATACTAAGAGCCTTAGTAGGGGTACTACAAAGTGCGGATGTTGCAACTATTGCAAGTATATATATGAAGGTAAAAATATAGTATTAAAGGATAGAAATAGAACTAAGGCCTATTTCAAATATGGCAATTGTTTAACAAGACATGTGGTATATCTAGCTATTTGTGACACATGTGAAAATTATTACGTAGGAATGACTGATCGACTTCTCAAGAATAGAATGTATGACCATATCTATTGCATTAAGAGAAATGACACCAATAATGCATTATCGAGACATATACTAAATAGTGAGTCATGTAGGGGCTTTAAATTTGGTATATTGGATGTGGTTAGTCAAAATCCTAGAGGAGGAAATATAAAGGCCATTGTGGGGGAAAAAGAAATTAAATGGCATCTGCGATTAGAGGCTGCCACACCACCAGGCCTTAATGAGGTAATCCCTACTAAACCTTTATTGAGGGTTTAATTATAGGCTTTGTTGATATTTTGAGGCAAATCAATATCGCTAGACAGCATACACAATAGGGTTATACTAAGCATTTAGAAGTAGCAACCACAAACTAGTTTTATTGTTAGGGTAGTTTTACATCATTGTTTATGAATCAAATTTTCTAGTTCGTGAATTATATATATTTTTTAAATTATACAGTAGTAGATATATATCGAGTACCAACATTAATTAGTTGTGCAAATTTATGTATTTTTAAAGTTTTTTTATATTGTAGTTTGTGTTAGATTGAAGGCAGAATTGTAGGTTAATCAAGCCAGAGATGTATTTTTCATTGTAAATGGTATATTTAGGGTTAAATGTATGTAATTGGGTATTGTATTTGAAAAAGGCGGGCAAATAAGGTATTTAAAGTGTATGACACACCTTGTTTGATGTTCTGAAGAAATCTAGAGTTACTAGATGAAAGCGCTCAACAACTGACACCGTCTCTATTTGGTGCATGGTTTTACAATAAAAGAATTTTACTGCAGTGCTTCGTGGTTCCTGACTAATTGAGCCGAGTTGGGCTTATTACTTTGTGAGGTAGTTTGTAGAGTTTGGTTTAGAGTTCTGGTTCAAAGGTTCATAGGTAGGTACTAGGCTATTGGCCCTAGGGCCTATATAAGCCTAGCCAAAAAATGTACCCTGGCTTTTGCCACCCAAGAAAATTATTTTCCTATGCCTCTGTCGAGCAGAGCCACAGAAGTGATCCCTGGGGTGAATTTCCCATTTCCCATCCAATCATCAAGATTTTTCTTGAAGAGTGCTAATGAGAAGCTCTGTTTGACATAGATAGGTAGTCTGTTCCAGAGTATGGGAAGTCTCTGGGACAGGAATCTATCCCTCCAGCATGTTCTGTTTATTGTGATGACAAGGTTTAGGTCCCTAGAGCGTGTAGCTCGGAGGGATTGGGATTTCTTTAAGTGGAGCATGTCCAACAGCTCTGGGTTTGACATAGCATTGTATGTTAGGCAGAGATCGCTCCTGAGTAGGCGATATGTGATGGAGTAAAGCTGTAGTTTTTTGAGACGGTCTGCGTAGCTCATCTGTTTGAGGCCAGTAATCCTCTTTGTGAGGTATTTCTGTGGTCTTTCCAGTTGCTGTAGATGTCTTTTGAGGTACATACCAAAAGGGGCGTTGTACTCTATAATGGGTCTAATGAGTGATGAGTAGAGGAGAACAATGACCTCTTTTTTTCTGGATAAGAATCCTTTTGTGATGAGATGAGCCACGTAGAAGGATTTCCTGACCACTGTGGCGATGTGATTATCAAAGGAGAGACTACTGTCCACCTGTGTCCCAAGGTCTCTTATCACATTTTCGGCATTAAGTAAACTACCAGCTATGTGGTAGTTCATGGGTACAGAGTTTTTACCAAAGGGGATGACAATGCACTTTTTGGCATTGAGCTTCAGGCCATGGCTTTGACACCAGATATCTGTCATAGTGAGGCCCTTTTGTAGTTTGTCCACATCGTTAGGAGTTTCGATTATGGCTCCTAGTTTGCAGTCATCTGCAAACTTTGTTAGCCAAAGACCTTCTGTGTTAGCCTGCACTTCAGAGAAGTAGATACCAAACAGGAGAGGACCCAGGACTGAACCCTGTGGTACTCCACTTGTCACTGGTTTGAAGTTGGATTTGGAATCCGCTACTTTCACAGTGTGGGTTCTTTCCATGAGCCAGTTGGCAACCCATCTTGTGACATAGGGATTTATACCTAGTTTAGTGAGCTTATCTATAATTCCAGAGTGGGGGATGGTGTTGAAAGCTTTGGCAAGATCTAGATAAGCTGTGTGAACCATGTCACCCTCATCTATGGCTTTGGTGACTGTTTCAAAGAAGTCAATCAGGTTTAGGAGACATGATCTGCTTTTTACAAATCCAAACTGGGTAGGGTCCAGAGTTTGGTGATTACCAATGTCTTTGTTTATGAGTTCCATGATGATACGTTCCATGGCCTTGCAGACCAGGCTCATCAGGCTAATGGGGCGGGAGTTCCCGGGGTCCATCATGGTAGATAGTCTGGTGAGGTCAGGTGTTGGGAGGGATGCTTAGTTAAGGGAAGTCAAGTTAGTGAGAGTCAGAGTTCTTGCAGAAATGAACACGTGGTATCAAGGATATTAATCATGATCCAATGGCATGTGATGATTTATAGTAGGACTCCTACATTTATTTATTTATTTATTTTATTTAACATTTGTTAACTGGGAAAGTCCAACTTGGAACAAAGCCAATTTTCAGCAGAGGCCTGGGAAGAAATGCTTCAGATGTATGTATTTGTAATGTGGGAGGAAGCCAGAGCACCCGGAGGAAACCCACATGAATGCAGGAAGGACATGCAGACCCCGCACAGAAGGCTCCCCAGTCAAGAGTTTAACCAGAGAACCTCTTGCTGTGAGGTGAAAATGCTACCGCTGCACCACTGCCCCATCCTTATTACATATAAGTAGTAGCGAGGACGTGTATCATGATTAAATGGCATGTGATGACCTATAGTATGGCTGCTATAGATAAGTGGTGGCGAGGATATGTATCATGATCAAAAGACATGTGACGACATAGTAGGACTCCTACATATAAGTGATAGCAAAGATGTAAATCATGATCAAGTGGCATGTGACGACTTATCATAGAACTCCTACATACAAGTGGTAGCAAGGATGTTAATTATGATCCAATGGCATGGGACGACCTATCACAGGACTTCTAAATATAAGTGGTAGCAAGGATGTGTAACATAATCAAATGACATGTGACAAGGTATAGTAGGACTCCTATATATAAGTGGTAGTGAGGATGTGACTCATGATCAAATGGCATGTGACGACCTATCATAGGACTCCTATATGTAACTGGTAGCAAGGCTGTGTAGCATGATCAAATGGTGTGTGATGAATTATAGTAGGAGTCCAACATATAAGTGGTAGTGAGGATGTGTATCATGATCAAATTGCATGTGACAACTTATAGCAGGACTCCTGTATATAACTGGTAGCAAGGATGTGTATCATAATCAAATGACATGTGACAAGGTATAATAGGACTCCTACATATAAGTGGTAGCAAGGATTTGTATCATGATCAAAGGGCATGTGACGACTTATAGTAGGAGTCCAACATATAAGTGGTAGCAAGGATGTGTATCATGATCAAATGGCATGTGATGACTTATCATTGGACTCCTACATTAAGTGGTAGCAAAGATGTAAACCATGATCAAATGGCATGTTATGACTTACGTAGGACTCCTACATATAAGTGGTAGCAAGGATGTTAATCATGATCCAGTGGCATGTGACAACTTATCATAGGACTCCTACATATAAGTGGAAGCAAGGATGTGTATCATAATCAAATGACATGTGACGAGGTATAGTAGGGCTCCTACATATAAGTGGTAGCAAGGATGTTAATCATGATCCAATGGCATGTGACGACTTATCGTAGGACTCCTACATGTAAGTGGTAGTGAGGATGTGAATCATGATCAATTGGCATGTGACGACTTAGAGTAGGACTCCTATATGTAACTGGTAGCAAGGCTGTGTAGCATGATCAAATGGCATGTGATGAATTATAGTAGAAGTCCAACATATAATTGGTAGCGAGGATGTGTATCATAATCAAATTGCATGTGACGACTTATAGCAGGACTCCTGTATATAAGTGGTAGCAAGGATGTGTACCATAATCAAATGACATATGACGACTTATATTAGGAGTCTAACATCTAAGTTGTAGTGAGGATGTGAATCGTGATCAAATGGCATGTGACGATTTATAGTAGGACTCCTACATATAAGTGGTAGCAAGGATGTATATCATGATCAAATGGCATGTGATGACTTATCGTAGGACTCCTACATGTATGTGGTAGCAAGGATGTATATCATGATCAAATGGCATGTGATGACTTATCGTAGGACTCCTACATATAAGTGGTAACAAGGATGTGAATCATGATCAAATGGCATGTGAGGATGTATAGTAAGACTCCTACATATAAATCGTTGCAAGGTTATGTATCATGATCAAATGGCATGTGACGATTTATAGTAGGACTCCTACATATAAGTGGTAGCAAGGATGTATATCATGATCAAGTGGCATATGACGACGTATCGTAGGACTCCTACATATATGTGGTAGTGAAGATATGAATCATCATCAAATGGCATGTGAGGAATTATAGTAGGACTCCTATATGTAAGTAGCAGCAAGGCTGTGTATCATGGTCAAATGGCATGTGACGACTTATAGTAGGTGTCCAACATATAAGTGGTAGCAAGGATGTGTGCCATTATCAAATGGCATGTGACAACTTATTGTAGGACTCCTATATATAAGTGGTAGTGAGGACGTGAATCATAATCAAGTGGCATTTGACAACTTATAGTAGGGTTCCTATATATAACTGGTAGTGATTTATAGTAGGACTCCTACATATAAGTGGTAGCAAGGATGTGAATCATGATCAAATAGCATGTAACAACTTATAGTAGGACTCCTATATATAAGTCGTAGCAAGGATGTGTATTGTCATCAAATGGCTTGTGATGGCTTATAGTAGTACCCCTGCATATAAGTGGTAGAAAGGATGTTAATCATGATCCAATGGCATGTGACGACTTATAGTAGGAGTCCAACATATAAGTGGTAGCGATGATGTGTATCATGATCAAATGGCATTTGATGAGTTATAGTAAGACTCCCGTATATTAGTGGTAGTGAGGATGGGTATCATGATCAAATGGCATGTTCATAGGTTCATAGGTTCAAAGGTAGGTACTAGGCTATTGGCCCTAGGGCCTATACAAGCCCAGCCAAAAAGGTACCCTGGCTTTTGCCACCCAAGAAAACTATTTTCCTGTGCCACTGTCGAGCAGAGCCACAGAAGTGATCCCCATGGTGAATTTCCTATTTCCCATCCAATCATCAAGATTTTTCTTGAAGAGTACTAATGAGGAGCTTTGTTTGATATAGATAGGTAGTTTATTCCAGAGTATGAGAAGTCTCTGGGACAGGAATCTATCCCTCCGGCATGTTCTGTTTATTGTGGTGACAAGGTTTAGGTCCTTAGAGTGTGACGACTTATAGTAGGACTCCTGTATATAAGTGATAGTGAGGATGTGTATCATAATTAAATGACATGTGACGAGGTATAGTAGGACTCCTACATATAAGTGTTAGTGAGGATGTGAATCATGATCAAATGGCATGTGACGACTTATCGTAGGACACCTACATATAAGTGGTAGCAAGGATGTGTATCATAATCAAATGACATGTGACAAGGTATAATAGGACTCCTACATATAAGTGGTAGCAAGGATTTGTATCATAATCAAATGACATGTGACAAGGTATAATAGGACTCCTACATATAAGTGGTAGCAAGGATTTGTATCATGATCAAATGACATGTGACGAGGTATAGTAGGACGCCTACATATAAGTGGTAGCAAGGAGGTTAATCATGATCCAATGGCATATGACGACATATAACAGGACTCCTGTATATAAGTGGTAGCAAGGATGTGTATCATAATCAAATGACATGTGATGAGGTATAGTAGGACGCCTACATATAAGTGGTAGCAAAAAGGTTAATCATGATCCAATGGCATGTGACGAATTGTTGTAGGACTCCTACATATAAGAGGTAGTGAGGATGTTAATCATGATCAAATGGCATGTGACGGCTTATAGTAGGACTCCTATATGTAACTGGTAGCAAGGCTGTGTATCATAATCAAATGGCATGTGATGACTTATAGTAGGACTCCTGTATATAAGTGATAGTGAGGATGTGTATCATAATCAAATGACATGTGACGAGGTATAGTTGGACTCCTACATATAAGTGGTAGCAAGGATGTGTATCATGATCAAATGTCATGTACCGACCTATAGTAGGACTCCTACATAAAAGTCATAGCAAGGATGTGTATCATGATCAAATGGCATGTGACAACTTATAGTAGGACTCCTACATATAAGTTGTAGCAAGGATGTGAATCATGACAAAGGGCATGTGATGATTTATAGTAGGACTCCTACTTATAAGTCGTAGCAAGGCTGTGTATCATGATCAAATGGCATGTGACAACATATCGTTGGACTCCTACATATAAGTGGTAGCAAAGATGTTAATCATGATCCAATGGCATGTGACTACGTATCCTACATATAAGTGGTAGTCAGGATGTGAATCATGATCAAATGGCATGTGACGAATTATAGTAGGACTCCTATATATAAGTGGTAGCAAGGATGTGTAGCATGATCAAATGGCATGTGATGAATTATAGTAGAAGTCCAACATATAAGTGATAGTGAGGATGTGTATCATAATCAAATGACATGTGACGAGGTATAGTTGGACTCCTACATATAAGTGGTAGCAAGGATGTGTATCATGATCAAATGTCATGTACCGACCTATAGTAGGACTCCTACATAAAAGTCATAGCAAGGATGTGTATCATGATCAAATGGCATGTGACAACTTATAGTAGGACTCCTACATATAAGTTGTAGCAAGGATGTGAATCATGACAAAGGGCATGTGATGATTTATAGTAGGACTCCTACTTATAAGTCGTAGCAAGGCTGTGTATCATGATCAAATGGCATGTGACAACATATCGTTGGACTCCTACATATAAGTGGTAGCAAGGATGTGTGTCATTTTCAAATGGCATGTGACTTATAGTAGGACTCCTATATTTAAATGGTAGCGAGGATGTGAATCATAATTAAGTGGCATTTGACAACTTGAAGTAGGGTTCCTATATATAACTGATAGTGACATATAGTAGGACTCCTTCATATAACTGGTAGCGATGATGTGAATCATGATCAAATGGCATGTGACGACGTATAGTAGGACTCCTTCATATAACTGGTAGCGATGATGTGAATCATGATCAAATGGCATGTGATGACTTCTAGTAGGACTCCTACGTATCAAACATTTGTACTTAGTTATCTGAAGCATAATGATGCTTTTCTCTCTTGGTGCATCTTGCATGAATAAATTAATTGTCTCATGATTATGATATGCTTTTAGAACACATGAGATCAACTGCATGGGAACATTTAGAAATGAAATGTCTCATAAACAAGCCCGGATATTTCCCTGCAGGTTCCCTTCTGTGTTACACTTCCTTTGTACTTTTCCCATATATATTCTCTTTCCACGGTGTGAATTATATTTATGTCTCCACCACAAACTAGTATCTTATTTCAGTTTCTTCCCATTAGCCTGGTCTTCAGAGACATCAGTAGACAGCGATATCTGCACTGTTTTAGCTTTATTTGCAGTTATGTTTGTATAATCATCAGTGTGCAGTTCAGAGGCATGACAGATGTCTCTTAGCAATGGACAGTTCCAGTAGCTGGGATGCAGTGCTTGGATCACCTTGAAGGGAATACCTGTACTATTTCTAATCAAGTGTCACCTTGACTGACCTGTGTTCAGAAATGATATTTCATACAGAGGTATTAGAACATATACATTTTAACTATATTTTTGTATCAATGACCTTAACTCAATTTAGACTTCACAAACTGAATTTCTGGAAAGCAGTTTCAAACTGATATAATGTATGGTATTACTGTACAAATTACAATTTGCAATTTCAAACAAATGTATAAATATATATATATACACATACATACACGCATACACAGACAAACACACACACACACTGACTGGCAAGATGTATTCTGAAAACTTGCTCTTGACAAATAAGGAAAGTATTTGTCATTGTCACAGTGGTTATATAAATACATTGCAACCTCATTTAGAATGTAAAATGTCAGTGATTTCTCCCTAAGTGTGACTTAACAGTAAACTGACAAGAATTATTCTCTCTTGGGCATATGTTTTCTTCCATTAACCCATCTCATTATCTGTCTGTGTTTCAGAGCTGGGGCTGTTATATCTCTTCTCCTAATGGTATACATTTAAACAAGCTCCGCTCTGGTATGAAAACTATTGTAAATGTTACACTTAAGCGGATGCAATTATAATTTTGATTCACTTAAAATATGCAATTTTTAATAAAATTCAGAAAATATGATTTATTATACAGAGCGCAGTTGCATAATAAACAGAATGTTAAAAATAAAAGTAATGCTAGTACTATTTTTGCAGTTATAATGTAAACAGCTGGGGCTGTCGTTCTTTGAAAGGAATGCAGCTTATTCATCAGTCACTAAATTTTACTGAGCACCTCAGTAATGTGATTTACAGGTTTATGGACCAAATACCTAAAGGTGGACCCTTACTCTTTCTTTTACTAGATGTAAACATTACCTGTTCCTTTCTCCTCTCCATACGAGTTATTCAAAGACAGAGCAAAGAATGTGAAAAGAAAATATGCACAAAGTCCCATTTCCCTGCGGTATACATTAGTGAGTGAGTCTTATAAAGAAAGTTGCCTGCTATAAAACAGGATTAGCTACTGCTAAACCCTTTACTCCTGAGATGCTGTGCTCAAATGTTTCATTTTGCATTGTCCTCAGTTTCTTTACCTGTGAAGAATGTTTATGAATAATATTGTTGATTTTCGTAGCTCGTGCATATACTTGATGGTTTGTCACTCAGGTTTTGTTAATGAAGGACTGAATATACTGGCTGATTTTTGTGTACCTGTTGACGTGGGTCGTCACTGTGTTTTTGAGACAAGAAAGTATGAGTTCTGGAAATGTATGGAATTAAGTGTAATCAGGTTATCTTATACTAAATCCAAAATTACTGTGGTGTGATCTTGAGTTAGCATATGTAAATTACAGTCGCGTGGGGGTACAGAGAGGATTTTAATGACTAACAGTGAGTTTCACTTTTTGCTGTTATAACAACAGGATCTCTCTTAATTACTAATGATTTCTAAACTCTCACTGTTGAGTCTAAAACATCTGACTGGTCACTAGATAACACTGATGGTAAGGAGAACATGGTAATGGGTCACACTACTGCCATTTCCAAAAAAATGAAAAGTCAAAAAAAGTAATTGCATATAATAGGAATGGTTGCTATTGCATAAGAGAGATCTGTAACAATTTAATGGCTATGGGTTGGAATTCAGATATTGGTAATAATTTAATGGCTACGGGCTGGAATTCAGAAAGACCCTTAATGCGAGAGAAAACTGCTCTGCAAATATGAGAATTTTCACTGACTGCAGAAAAAGCTATTCAGAGACCTGTATAGTTACAATGAGGAAATACCTTGTTATTGGCTAATTTGCATGTCTCTGAATTGTGTGGTGTTACCTATAATGCTAAGCAGCACTTTCTTTTGGTAATCACGGCTGTTAGCCCATGCATTGTGTTGTTACAGGCACGACCCCTTATTATACGCAGACACACACACACACACACACACACACACACACACACACACACACACACTTTCTCACATCCATAGGTTCATAGGTTTATAGATGTTTACTAGGCCTGGGGCATTTACAAGCCTAGCCCATAGGATTACCCTGGCATCGTGCCACCCGACCTTAGTTCCCAGTGCATCTGACAAGTAAAGCCACTGGAGTGATCCCTGGGCTGAATTTTCTATTTCCCATCCACTCATCAAGATTTCCCTTGAAGAGAGCTGGTGAGGTGCTCTGCTTGACATGCATGGGCAGTATCTGGGTCATGAACCTGTCCCTCCAGCATGTTCTGTTGATTATGGTAATGAGGTTGAGGTCTCTGGAGCGTGTGATGCGGAGGGATTGAGATTTCTTTAGATGTAACATTTCTAACAGAGCTGGGTCAGACATGGCTTTGTAAGTCAAGCAGAGATTGCCTCTAAGTAGGCGATATGAGACAGAGAATAGTTGGAATTTTTTTAGTCTGTCCATATAGGACAAATGTTTAAGACCTAGGATCCTCTTTGTGAGGTACTTTGCAGCCTCTCCAGTTGTTGCAGGTGTTTATTGAGGTAAATGCCAAATGGGGCATTGTACTCAATGATTAGCCTAATGAGGGAAGAGCAGAGGGAGACAATGACCTCTTTCTTCCTGAATGCGAAACCCTTAGTAATGAGATCTGACACATAGAAGGACTTTCTGACCACAGTGGCAATGTGGTAGTCAAAAGAGAGGTTGCTGTCAACCTGTGTTCCCAGATCTCTTATAATGCCTTCTGTGTTCAGTGGACTACCATTGATGTGGTAATTCATGGGAACCAGGGTTTTCCCAAAGGGAATAATGACACATTTTTTAGCATTGAGCTTAAGGCCATGGCTCTGACACCAGTCATTGGTCTCAGTGAGGCCTTTCTGTAGGATGTCAACATCACTCGG
>NC_056743.1:1487596986-1487599486 GCF_019279795.1 Protopterus annectens | reverse complement strand
TCAATTACTAAATTAAGAATAACAACTACATAAACACATAAAAAATGTTCATTATTATAAATACAAAACAATTCTCAAATGTATATATAAAAACTTTTTTAAAAACTTGAGAACTTTATCAAAATTATTATTATTCTCATATTTCACACTTCTAATTGTCTGGGTTTTAATACAGAGGCAATGGAGCAGCATTCATTTAGCCCTGGTGGGTTCATAGCTTTCAATATGAGCTGCCACTTCAGCTCACATTTTTTAGGTGTTCTTCTGAAAAATAACCCCTTTGGTCCTTAAGTATTTGCTATATGACAAAGAATTTAAAGGCATGTGTTGGGAATACTGCTATATGTCTATAAAGAACGTTTAAGTTCCTAGTCTTTTTAATATCCTTTATATGCTCATATATTCTCTCTTTGAGCTTCCTACTAGTTTTGCCCACATAAAAAGTGGGACATTGCTGACAGCTGACAACATAAACTACCCTTTTTGATTCACATTTATAATGTCCTGTCGCTTTATACATTTTCTCCCTAATGGATATACTTTCCTTAGTTAACAAATAAGGACACTGGGAACACCTTCCACACTTAAAAACACCCCTTGGTCTTGTGGTATTGACTGATTTTGGTTTTTACAATAACTGTTTAATAGACCTATCTTTCCTAAATACACCGATAGCTTTTTCACCTACCATTCTATAAATATCATTGTTAACTGTAAAAAAAACACCTAATGTTTCCATAAAATATTAATAATGTCATAACTATCTAATGAAAAGGTTGTTACAGATAGTTTACATGCCATAATACTTCTTTGAATGGAACATCTGATTCCCGTTCATTCTGATTGTTATAACCACTGGAACTTAAGTTAACTTCTACCTCACTAATCCTACTACTTAATAGAGGGGCCTATGCACCCCCTGATTCCTTTCAACCATAACTTCATTCCTAATTTCTATAAAAAAATTCCATGGGGTAGCCTCTATTCTTAAACATTTCAATTAAATTTTCACATTTCATGTACCGTAACCATTCTGGCTAACCTCACCAGCTGGCCTTTTATTACAGACTTTTTGTGATGGCTTGGATGTCAGCTGTTAAAATAAAGATACATATTAGAAAAGGTAGATTTTCTATAAATATTGGATAGAAACCTTTTAGATTATTTAGCCTTACTTAATTCAGCATCCAAAAAGGTAATCTTATCGGTGTAATATGGATAGGTGAACTTTAGGAATTTTGTAGTATTTTGTATATATTCAAAGAATTCAGCTAACCTATCTTCAGACTTTATCCACAAAATAAATTTATCATCTAAAAAGTGTGTATACTACAACCAAGAATGTGCAAACTCATTGATGAACAAATATTCTGACTCCCACCACACCTCTCAACTGTACAGATATTTGCCGAATGTCCACATTTTTGGCTCATATTTTTGGTCTGTTTTTCATAGAATTTGTGATTTTTCTGGCAATCACTGGGGTTATCTGAAGATGGACATCATTAAATAATGACATACGTTTGAGCTTCAAACTTCAAATCCTTCAGAAATGTATGTTAACACAAATACTTTTATTCTAGCACCTTTCTAAGTTTATAAGAGCAATATTTAAAATCTGTTGCTATTTTTGGGCTTTTGCCCCCCCCCCCCATTTTGTTGAGCTTTTGTCAGATTTCTTGCACCAAGATGTTGAGAGGTATGACTTCCACTGGGCCATAACCAAGTTTGAAAAAGTAAAGATACACATCGCCCCCATTGCAACGACTGTCCTCTGTTTAAAAAACTGCCCCTGTTTAGCCTGTTTAGCCTAAAGAACAACACAAATATCAAGCAGTTATACTCATAAATGTAAATTAGCACTTCTACATTAAAATGTTCATTTAGTTTCAGTTCTGTGAATATTTTACATCTTAACAAGATTTTAATCACAAATCATGTTTACTTCATCTCACTGATTAACTTTATTCTTTCTTTCTGCTGAGCCTTCTGCAACACAGATATGTTTTAAAACCTGAGAAAGCAGTTAACTTCTAAAAATGGTAGACCATGTTAAAATTATATAGATATGATAAGTAGCTTTGAACTTTGTAACTGATATACTGTTCTTAATATCGATACCATAACAAAATAAAATATAATAGAAGCAGGACAGCAAGAAATGTATAACAGTATTCTCAGATGTACACTGGTGTTTTAATGATAATCAATATTTGGAAAACAGAGAGCATTAAATGCATCATACAGTATTACAGAAATAAACATAACTATTTTAATAATAATGCAAGGTAAAAAAAAAAAAACTTAACAATGTTCTCTCAAAGATGGTGGTAAAAAGCGATAAAAATTAATACTATTTAGACTTGAAGAGTTTTTACATTCTGAGCATTTTGTATGTCAAGAATAGTCCATTCAGCCTCACAAGAATCTTCAGGACCCCCTCCCCTCTCTGTGGAGGCTGGTGGGGGCAGGTGAAAGAGGCATCATGGAACCAGGGAAG
>NC_056743.1:1487581986-1487594486 GCF_019279795.1 Protopterus annectens | reverse complement strand
TCTTCTCTACTTTGGCTGACAGATATTTTAATCCTTTGCTTCTTTTTGGTTTATTACTCTGGTTCTTAAACTCCTTATAATAGGGTCTTGTTGTCACCTTGGTGCTAAACTGCTTTTATTGAAGGGAGTTTCATTACACCTTGTTTTTTTTTCTGGAAACAGATTAGTATTCCAATTTGTTAAGTTGTTGTTTTATTAGTTTTTCTTATTTTAGTTTTGATTGTACTACTGATTTTTAGGAAACTTAGGGTCTGATCCCATGGTCCATCTCATTCCTTTAAGAACTTATCTCCTTGTTTTGGTTTTGTATGGTTACTATTGACTACTGCTTCTGCACTGTCCCTTTTATTATTTTATTTTATTTTATTGTAATTAACTGTTTGAGACTGTATGTTTTGACTCTTAATGTTGGAATGTTAGTTGTAAGGAGTGGTCATTATTTGTACTTCTGTCAGTGCCCCAATTCTGGACCTGAGCCATATGTTTACAGTTTGGTTATTTTGTTGTGCATTTCATTTTTTATTTTATTTTTAGTTCCCTTCTCCATTTGGATTTGTTAGGTTCTTTTTTTGCTTGCTGCTTTACCTTACTTGTACTGTGTTCCCCTGTGGTTAAGGCATGTGTTGATTACATTTGTTAACATAAGCATGTGTTCTTTCTGTATCACCAGCACAGAGAATCTCACTGGGTCTGAGGTTCATGACTGACCTCATTTTTTGGCCTTTTTGTTGTGACCCCTCCTTGTGGGGCTATATGATTGCTTGTATTTATATCATATTTGCTTATACTGGTAGGCTAACCTATCATGAATTACCCTTTGTTTTGACTCATTACTATGCATATGTTTATCAGTCATGATTTATGATTCCTTGTTTTCATTAAATATATATTTAGTTTTCTGTGGGTAAAGCTGTTATTGAAAAGTGGATCTGATGAAATCCAGTTGGTGGACAAAAGCACTTATAAATAAAAGCTGAGTTATTCTGGTGACTAAGTTTGTTCGAGTTTTTCTTCAGTACTTTTATAAAAGAAGAATTAACATCTGACATTTTGGAGTATTTATTAATACTGCTTTTAATTTTAAGTTTAAGAGTTTTTATTTTTTAAATAAAAAAGAAGATAGGGCAGTCTGCTGTTTTCACGCTGGTGACAGCTATTTCCTCACATCTCTGTTATGGTTTATTGTACTTATTCATCTTGTGACTTACTGCTGGTGTACAAAGGGCTCTTGAATGAGAGACAGATTTACCAGAGCCATTGGTAATATTTGTCATTTGATTTGCCATTTAGAATGAATGCAACAGTCTGATATGTCCAAGGAAAAGAATGAGTGATATGAAAAATATGCTTGTTAATTTAACAAGTAATACATTTACAGCCACATTTATAGCCATAAGTTACACTATTCAGAGTTTAAAAAGTTGTAAGGACTTGGAACTTCCAAATCACAAAAATATCACATTTCAGAAAATATTCATGTAGCTCAGTACACACATATAAAAAGTGATACAAAATGTTATTGAACCCTTTATAGGAATGTGGTTTATGTTAGGCACTTCTAGCTGGTAAGGATAGATCCCAAGGATGACGCTTGGAAGATAAAACACTCCTGCTAGGAGGAAGTAACCCCACAATGTCCCATAGCCACCTGCCATGGATTACTCCTATTACACCATGACTATTTCTTTTTCAAGTTTGTATGCTTATGATTTCATTGTCTGGATATGCCACTGCAGTTCGGTAAATGCTGAACGTGTGCTATAGCCATGTGATTAGAAGGCATGTTCAGACAGTGACATTCTAAAAATGAGAAGCTGTAAGAATAAACTGAAATTACCAAAAAATATTTCTGCTGTCAATACAGAATCAAAACAGGTTGTAAAATAAAAATGTAAGATAGTAAGGAAATTAATTGACAGACACAGTAGACATGCTTTATAATATATTATAATCTTAATTGTGTATAAACCACTCTTGTATCACATATTCTTCTTCTTTTGGCTTTTCCCAGTTAGGGGTTGCCACAGTGGATCACCTGTCAACTCATGGCTGGCAGTGGAGTTTTACACTGTTGAGTTGCCAGCCCAGTGTCCAACCTTCCACAGAAGGCACACACACTCACACCTAGGGCCAATTTAGAGTGTCCAATCCACCTACAGCATGTCTTTGGGAGGAAACTGGAGCACCCAGAAGAAACCCATGTGACCACAGGGAGGACATGCAGACTCTGCATAGAAGGCACCCCAGCCAAGGATCGAACTGCAGCACCTCTTGCTGTGAAGCAGCAATGCTAACCGCTGCACCACCATGGCCACCCCCTGTATCATATATTCTATTATACCATATTTCTTATTTTAGTTCTTATGTCTCTTATTAATACAGAGGTGTTTGAATGCATGTTAATTGTTTAGTAATAGTTCTGTCATGCTTACATATGCTTATAATTTACATTGGTTTCTTTGCTTTGTTTTAATCATGTCTACTCTGTTAAGTAGATTCTGGAGAAATAAGTCAGTTACTTGCTTGTCAATGCTTGCTCTAATTATGGCTCTGTGTCAAAAATTGCACATGCTGTGAGACTTTATCATTTTCTCTTAGTGCATATAACTATTTTTCTCTTCTGAAAGAAGTTGTTCTGCTGTTCATCGACTTATAACTTGCGAAGGAACCAATTCATCAAGTACGACGTGATAAAGTTAAACTCCTTCATTTTTGTTTTCCATAGGAAATCACTGTTGATGCAGTTTCTAAGTGTGCACTAACAGTGATTTCTGCCTTCTTTATATATGTGCAATTGCGGAGTTGGTACATATAAGTTAAGGAGGTGTAGGTTCACCATATAGGGGGATTACTAGTTTTCAAAAAAATCTTTGCATTGAATTTTTTAGTGGGATAAATTTCTCGAGCAGTTGTGCTCAGCGAAATGGCTCTCGGGTGACTTGTAACTTAAAGGCATATAGTGGAAGTGATTGTTGATGTTTTAGACATAGTGTACTCTTAATTTTACTATATTCTTTTATGTATGATATTTATAGTCAGTGCATTATGCATTTGTGTAAGTCATGGACATGCTCAAATATAATGAGCTTCAGAGTGCAGTGCTGCATATGTGTGCAAACATCTAAAAGTCACAAGAAAAGTATGTAAATGAGTTTATAATGGTATGGAAATGAGGAACATATGCAAATGCTGTGCCAGTTACATGCTGGTTAAAGCCCTTTCCTACTTTGCAGTCAGAGAATATGCTCAGAATAGCAGCTAGTTTTATGATTTCCTACTTTATGACTCTTTTTACCTAAGTAAAGTGCTTCCAGTGCTCGATATTGTAGCAAGTACTTGGCAGGTGTAACACACTGCAGTATGAAAGAGCAGGAGGTTATTTAATGGTTTTGTTTAGGAAGGGACATTATAAGGGCTATGGTGATTTTGAAATGGGCCACAAACTGGAAATGGGTGATTGTGTGGCCCATCTATTCCTCTGGATACCAAGGCATGTGTGGGTCTCCATATAGCTGTTATGAGGACCTTATAGAGACAGACTACAGACAGACTAGGGGTATATTAGGTATCTCACAGGTTTCAGCCTCAAGGATACTGCAGTGGTTCCTCAAAGTTATTCTAAGCCATAACAGACACCAAAGGAAAGAGCTAACATCATGGTTGCATCTGGCATGTTTCTCTAAAGTGCTTGGTGCTATAAATTACATCCATGTGACTACAAAGGTACAGCCTGGCCTATGGGGAGAAAGTTACAGCAATAAAAAAGTGTAACATTTCATCAACTTCCAGTTATTGTGTGATGCACATGGCTGTACCACTAATGTCTCTATTTAACATTCTGGAAGTGCCTGTGATTCCCAGATTTGGCTCACAGATTTACTGTTACTGTCACTCCCTGCATGTATGGATACCACATGGACACATAGTAGGTATATGTAGTATAAGTCGCCAAATGCTACCATAGGTAACTGTATAAAAATGAAAAGGTGTAATGCATAACCACCCTGCCTACCTTTTGTTTTTCAGGTGATGCATGGTGCACACATGAACCGTGTCTTATGATACCAGTATGGAACCCACAGAGAGCTGTAGAAGAAATCTAAAACACCACCCTGTCACTGACATGCATTACCACTGTGCAATTGTTCAGCCTGATTAAAGCCTGTTACATTGCCTAGATAAATTTGGTTTGTGAGTCTCTGCAGTACATCCCAGGTACTGTGTGCAGAATGTGTACTATGTGCTGCATACTGCAGAATGATTCCTCGTCAATCAGTATACCAACAGTACAACCATTCACGCTGCCAGTGGGATCCACCACCTGTTCTGAAGAAACCTCAGATGCAGCACCTGGAACCAACAGCATTGAGGACAGTGACAACAATCAGCTGACTACAACAGGACAACAACACCCCTCCACCTTAGACAGGATCATACATGGTATATGGCAGCACAGCAAAACACCAGTATGAAGTCTAGAACTACGGCCTTGACAGCCACTATGTGACAATGTAAACCCACAAAGATAAAACGTGGTGTATACAGTATAAAGTGTAGGCTATACGGTTCCGCTTGGTCATCTCAAACTATACATCAGATATTTTCACAAACAAAATTGAGAAATATACAGCTGACAGGGTCATAGACATCATTATTAGCATAGCTGTCATTTGACAGACACATACAATACTATCCAAACCAAAGGTCACACAGACAAATCATTCAGGAAAGACTGCAAGAAAAACCCATCCAAGCTAGAGTTTTCATTGTCTGACACCTTAAACCTATTGTAACGGAGGCCTATGTGATATATGCAAATGACCCCTTAAGGACATCAAGTGTTGCACCTACAAGTCTTCTGAATGTGCATGATTTTTTTTTTTTTACTTTTTAAGCCACGGGTCTCAATTGAGTGTCAATTGCTGGCCCAAGGAAAGTATAATCTTCCTATACCTATACATATACTTCAGTCAGGACTGAGAAAGACCAGACTAAGCCATTTAACAAAGTTGACATTTGGCCTGACCTGGCAGATGAAAATAGTTGGGCATCTGGCATCTAAAGGAAGAGGAACAATGCAGTTATCGCTATGACGAACTGAAAATAAGACAACCAGAAACTCTTGCCCATTGGGAGGCAAAAGTGATGACAGCATGTCCAGAGTCATTCAGTAAGTCCTTTTTCTGTTTCTTTCTCTAATGCTCTTCTAAGCTTCTGTAATGGCTTGTTTTTTTCTGTTGTTCTCAACGAACATCATACTATGTAAATGAGTAGATATTTTACCAGATTTCTACTGTTTCATGCAGTGGGTGCCTGTATAGTTTGTATTGCAATTATATTTCATTTGGCATTTATTATTATTATTATTATTATTATTATTATTTTTTTAACTTTTTTCACTCAGTCTTTAATGAACTCCCTATTTTTGTGGGATGGAGCCATCTGTGTGCTAAAACTCACAGCAGGATGTACATCTTCTATAGGTGATGCTCTCTACTAACCATACTATGTCCTCTAGTCATGTCACTGCTGACCCTTGACAGACATTTCTCGGCCATCTACACACAACTGTACATTTATACTGGTAGAGCTGCTGCTGGTCAGCAAACTCAGTGGCATCTATAGGGTGTTTGATGAGGGGTCTGCTTGAGAGGTATAAGGTGTTTGTGTGCTTCTGGTTGAAAATGCACATTAACAGGTGTCCTAAAACCTTATAGCTATGACAGGACATTTGCATATCCTCTCAGCATCCTGTTTTTGTTTGTTTGTTTGTTGTTGGTTTGTTTGTTTTATGTGCTGCAATGCCTCTGCTATGCTAACAGAGTCCTTTTTTTTCTAGCAGGGAGTAAGAATGAAGCTAGCAGGCACACACACCACTGTAGGTTGGAGAGCCTGACCCCTCCCTCTCCACACCCAATCCCACCTCCACAACCTGGTATATGTCTGTCCTATTGTTCCTCAGCTTTCATTTTTTTTTATATTCTATTAGATAATCCAATAGGCAGAATGGTCCAAATACCCTTTTCAGCCATGACCTGGGCCCAGATAGGCAAACACAGGATGGTAAAATGCAGTGATACAAATACATTTGGTATAAAATATGCACACAAATATAAATACTAAGTAATGTATGCATACATATTTATAGTAAGTAACTTAAATATATAGCGATAATATTAGAAATACATCAGAAAAAAGTAAAACGTAGGTAACAAAGTCAAAAGGTGTAGCAAGTCACACAAGGTTTTACTAAGCAGGCCGGGACTCAGGAGTATAAAACAGAATTGTTGACCTTTATCTATGAAGCACTTACAAGAAGAGCCATTATGAAGTTTAGCAAAAAGAGATATTCTGAAGTCAAGAGTTTATTTATCACTTAAATCAGGTGGGGGGGTGACTGTTCCAAATGGCAGATCCAAATCTTGAAAAGGCTTTTTCTCCTATAACTGTTTTAAAAGATGTACAATCCAGAGAAATGTGGTCATGTGGTGCATTTTCAAGGAATCATGTTGGTTCTCTGATGGTAGAAGTCTTTTCAAAGGGGGAGAGACAATATCCTTCAAGTAATATTTTTAACATCAGTGAGCTGAGTAAAAGGTGGACCTTTCTGTAACAGGAAGGTAATTAAGCTTATGCACAAAAAAAAGCAGTGGTCAGTGCTGGAGCTGGGAAGGAGGACAAATCTGTAGATTTTGTTTTCAGTGGTCTGTAGACTTTTTATATTGCAGGAAAAATGGAAGGTAAAGAGGGTAGACTATATTCTAATAGGTAGGTGAATATTTTTAGTGAGGATCAGTCTCTGCATTAGATCGAAGATGGGAGACTCTGTAGCATAGTTTTATCTGCAAAAAAACTTTTTCACAATATTATCACAAAATCCCCATTTTGTATTTTTATCATTTGCAGTGTAGTTGGTGTTTGATTTCTTCCTGTTTTGTTTCCTTACGCGGATCCACAACACTGGGGTCTTCCCATGCTGCAGCCTGTTGCTACGGCAGTTCACAAACATGAACACTCTCCACATGCTGTGTATCCCAGCATGCAGTTCATGAACATGAACACTCTCCACATGCTGTGTATCCCACCATGCAGTTTGTGAAAATGAACACTCTCCACATACTGTGTATCCCAGAATACAGTTCATGAACATGAACACTCTCCTCGTGTTGTGTATCCCACCATGCAGTTTGTGAAAATGAACACTCTCCACATGTTGTGTATCCCAGAATACAGTTCATGAACATGAACACTCTCCTCGTGCTGTGTATCCCAACATGCAGTTCACAAAAATGAACACTCTCCACATACTGTGTATCCCAGCATGCAGTTCACGAACATGAACACTCTTCACATGCTGTGTATCCCAGCATTCAGTTCATGAACATGAACACTCTCCACATGCTGTGTATCCCACCATGCAGTTTGTGAAAATGAACACTCTCCACATGCTGTGTATCCCAGATTACAGTTCATGAACATGAACACTCCTCGTGCTGTGTATCCCAACATGCAGTTCACAAAAATGAACACTCTCCACATACTGTGTATCCCAGCATGCAGTTCACGAACATGAACACTGTTCACATGTTGTGTATCCCAGCATTCAGTTCATGAACATGAGCACTCTCCACATGCTGTGTATCCCAGCATGCAGTTTGTGAACATGAACACTCTCCATGTGCTGTATATCCCAACATGCAGTTCATGAACATGAACACTCTCCACATGCTATGTACCCAGCATGCAGTTTGTGAAAATGAACACTCTCCACATGCTGTGTATCCCAGCATGCAGTTCATGAACATGAACACTCTCCACGTGCTGTGTATCCCAGCATGCAGTTCACAAAAATAAGCACTCTCCACATACTGTGTATCCCAGCATGCAGTTCACGAACATGAACACTGTTCACATGTTGTGTATCCCAGCTTTCAGTTCACGAACATGAGCACTCTCCACATGCTGTGTACCCAGCATGCAGTTTGTGAACATGAACACTCTCCACGTGCTGTATATCCCAACATGCAGTTCATGAACATGAACACTCTCCACATGCTGTGTATCATGCAGTTAATGAACATGAACACTCTCCACATGCTGTGTATCCTAGCACTGCCTCATCTGAGAAAACCAGAGGCTCATTTCCACTGGGAAGCCTGGGATGTGTACCACTACTTGTGCAGTCTTAGCTGCAGACAGAGGTAGAGGCTGCCATAGAGAGGTGATGCCCATACTCCATACCAACACCTCCTTCAGCGAGTTAAAGACTCAGTCAGTAGGATCTGACAACCAAGCCCCCAGAGACTAGCTCCCCAGCAACAATGGCACTGTCCTATGTGTGCATGTCTAGCATATCTGCACAGGAAATGTCCTGCATATTTTATTTGCCTTGTATGTTTTCAGCTCTGCTCAGTCTGGTGGTGCAAGTCATGATATACTGCAGACATCTGAAAGCTCCACTTTGTTTAAATATACCACATTTACATATCAATACAGCTCTGCTATTCACTAATCCCACCTTGCACACTTTTACAGTCACTAACTATGACTATCGGTATGAGGATCTGCAATAGCTTCTTACACAGGAGTGTGGGGGGGGGGTGTTTTTCAAGTCATAGCTCTGTGATATCAGTGTTTTCGGATGGGAATGCTGCTAACATATGTCACAACTGTCCAGAATTTTGCATAATACCCACATTTTTCCTGATATTTTGGTCTGTAGTGTTTTTCTGACAAATAATTGACAGTTACAGTCACTGAATAGTGATGAACACTCCAGTTCATAGGTTCATAGGTTGGTACTAGGCTATCGGCCCTAGGGCCTATACAAGCCTAGCCATAACAATTCCCTGGCTATTTCTTCCCACTCTATTTACTTCCCTGGACCCCTGTCTAGCAGGGTGACTGACATGATCCTCGGGGTGAATTTCCTTTCTCCCATCCAATCATCAAGGTTCCTTTTGAAGAGGGCTAAAGAGGCGCTCTGTTTGACATGTATGGGCAGTCTATTCCAGAGTCTGGGGAGTCTCTGGGTCAGGAACCTATCCCTCCAGCATGTTTTGTTTATTGTGATGACAAGGTTTAGCTCCCTGGAGTGTGTGGCTCTGAGGGATTGGGATTCTTTAAGTGTAACATGTCTAACTGCTCTGGGTTTGACATGGCCTTGTATGTTAAGCAGAGATCGCCTCAGAGTAGATGATATGCGACAGAGTATAGCTGGAGTTTTTTAAGGTGGTCAGCATAGGGTATCTGTTTTTGGCCTGTGATTCTTTTAGTGAGGTATTTCTGTGGCCTTTGCAGTTGTTGCAGATGTTCTGAGAGGTACATACCAAATGGGGAGTTGGATTTTATAATGGGTCTAATGAGGGATGAGTACAGTGGGACAATGACCTCCTTTTTTTTCTGGATGAAAAGCCCTTAGTGATGAGGTGTGCCACATAGAAGGATTTCCTGACTGTTGTGACAATGTGGTTATTGAAGGTGAGACCACTGTCCACCTGTGTCCCTAAGTCTCATCACACTTTCGGTGTTTAGTGTACTACCACCTATGTGGTAATACACGGGTACATGTTTTTTCCCAAAGGGGATAATTATACATTTCTTGGCATTGAGCTTGAGCCCATGGCTCTGGCACCAAGCATCTGGTTCTGTAAGGCCCTTTTGTAGAGTATCCACATCATTTGGGGTTTTAAACTCTGCACCCTTCAGCAAATGCATGTTAATGGAACATCTATTATATCAACAAAAAAGATCAATATTCAGTATCTCTTCCTGATTTTGGTCCTTTGTTCACCATTATTTTTGGCTTGGTCTATAATCTGTGCACTCAGAGGCTGAGAGGCATTGATGCTAATATCTGTAGTTGAAGAGGTGGAAAGTTTAGTTAAATTAGTTACGATAGGCAAGCTGTTTTTGAAAACATTTTTGTGAATACTATTAAAATGAATACTGCCTTGAGGATCTGCTTTTATATTTGCTGAGGATGCTGAATTAATGTAAACCTTTTTCTCACGGTTCAGTCCACATATCTAACTATATTTTTAGCTGTGTTCTCTGACTTTTGGTTTTAGTTCTGTTTTTTTCCTTATGTGTGGTATTCATATTTATAATAAATAGTTCAGTGATGATATGTTTTTTCAATCTTATTTTAGATATGCTCATTACAATTTCATGGCTATATTTTTGCAGCAGGAGATAAATGCTGAAGTTTGCAAGGAAATTATGCAATTTACATCTTTCACATCAATACAATTTCTGATGATGTGATAGCTGGAATGCCACTTGCACAACTCTAATATTGTAAAATAAAAAATATAATATTCATGCTATGTTTTATCACTGCTTAACTATAGCTGCCCTCAGTGACAATATATGCCTAGAACAGAGGTGTAGATCTAAATTTCAGAAAATATAAACTCGTATGCTGCAACCACTGTTACGTAATCTAAACCTGCCTGGAGTTCAGTGAAAAATGCTGCTTGCCTTTCTGTAACTTCATCAAAATATAGCATTTCTAGGTTAGTGGTGGGCCTGTATATTCAGGCTAGCCCTAGTGATCGGAAAAATAGGAAGGCCACGACTACAGAGAGTGGTCCACGAGAAATGCATAGCCCTCTGTGTAATATATAGGAAAGGTGATTAATTAGGTAAAAGGCATTAATTAGGGAACCCCTCCTTCTGCCTGTAAAGTTGGTGGAAATACATGCTCTCCAGGGTATCTCCTTATTCCCTCTCATGATGTTAACAGGAACATTAATTGGAAAGGCCCATGCTACTCCCCCAATGATAGCACCAATGTAAAGTGCCTACAGGATTACTTTCCCATCTTGGAAGAAGCCCCCAGTGCTTATTGTCCATGCAGATCTTCCCCCTGTCTCATGCTATGCTGAATTACTTTGATGTGTAAGTCTTTCACACATATTTTCTCAATTTCTCATGCAGTCCTTCATGATATTCAGCCCAGTCTTCTTCTTAAAAAAATTACCAGTGAACATATTAAATTCTGATGTGTAGTGACCATAAATGAATCAACAATGAATGCAATAAAATAGAAACCTACATGTTATTTTAGTTTTGTTACTCACCTTGCAATTTATTTGTTGATATGTTAGGCCAGGATTCAGAAACAGACCTGGTCATGACCAGTAAGGCTATGGAAAAATCAGCCTTTTAGCATGATCATGGAAACCAACAATTCAGACACATTAGCCATAGTGAGGAAAATAAAAATTTCCCTGGATTCACTAATCTTCCACGCAGGACTAGTCTAATCTTGCACTGAAGTGGCCGTTTAGGAGGAGTATGGCAGTGCACCAAGCATATTAATGAAGGCTTGCTGCCTGACCACCTAATCCTACATGGAGCGTGGACAAGTGCAGGGGGCATGTCTGAGCATAGAACTCTTAGAATAAATACACCCCTGCAAAGTAGAACAGAAGAAACTATAAATAAATGAGCGAGACCACTCATAGGTATCCGCATATCCTCACCAACAGTCCCCCATGTGTACAACAGCATCAGGACATAAAAATAAAAAGAAGTAACCCCTGTATTTATTTTTAAAACTCCAAGTACAGCTAACCGTAGGTGCATGGGTGTGCCCATCGCTTACCTACGGTTAAAGCAGCTTAAAAGGCTGAAGAGGATAACAAGGAAGATATATGCAAATGAAACAGCACAGCAATAGTGTAGTGGTCAGAGCATCCGCCTAACAAGCAGGCATTTCCGGTTTAAGTCCCACTGCAGCACATACCATTTTTCATGTGAAATCTGTATACAGACATATATTTACATTTTATTGCTGTATAACCTACTAAACAACATTTAAATGTGGACTGGAGTACTGCATGAAATGCACATGTGAAGAGTCAGTAACATAATGAATAAGTCAGCAGTAAGCAGGCATAAGCACAGATAAGCAGCAGTAAGCATATGTAAGCACCAGTAAGCGTGTGCAAGTGCATTTGCATGGGTGAAGCACAGCCGACACAGATCAAGCAAAGGAGATGCTAACTGCATGTAAGACACTGTGACCGGACGTCAGCAGTGCTAACCTCTGCACAAACCCACTTACAACTGCTTGAAAGTGCCTTAAGCACACCGTATCCAATGGCCAGTGTCACGTGTGACTCTGTGTACACTAATGGAGTCAGTCGTAGGTACTGCAAAGCATTTGTGGCACACAAGGTTGGCCGGTATGCACACGAAACACAGCATCCAGAAATACCAGTCAACATTACCGGATATGTAGCTAAAGATTAAGAGGTATATGTGTTTGTATGAATACGCATAACTATAGAGAGATATACCTCCCCTTGTCTGTAGTACAAATGTATACAAACATAGATAGACATATAGGCTTTGTATTAGAACATTACCTCACCATGACTGTCATGCAGGAATAGACGTGGTCTACATGATTGACAGAGCAAGCCCGTGTGACATTGCATGCTGAGTGACAAGCCATGCAGAGTACCAAGTGACATGCTGAATATTCATTG
>NC_056743.1:1487449486-1487576986 GCF_019279795.1 Protopterus annectens | reverse complement strand
AATCAACCACTAAGCCATCATAGCAATACAAATGAATGAGGTATCAGCGAACTAATCCTCACCACAGGAAAATCAAACCAAACATTCAAACTGAATCTATGTACAGAGTGACGTGATATAACTTGCTACATAATATAAATATGTGAACTGGAGTACTGAAGTAAGCATAGATGTGAGGTGTTATTGTAATAAAGTGTAGAAGTCCCCAGGTCCCTATACAGTGCATGTACACATGAATCACCGATCCCATACACATATATAACCTGTAATGAAGAATACATCACTGCCAAAAGGCACATATAGTGCAAATAACTATTAAGCAATGCTAACCGCAGCACAGCTCAACTTAGTAAGAGTAAGCAATGTGTAGGGGAGCCAATCCAATCTGCCTCCGGTATAACCCTTTAAGCACTGCCAACCTTAGGTAAGCAGGTGTGCCCATAGCTTAGCCTCTTCAAACCCTGCCAATCATGGAAAAGTGTGGGTAATTGGCCGTATTTAAACCACACAGGTGGCAATACGTTCCATAACTGGTTGTAGCTTCCTACTGCAGGCAGAATGGCTGGTGTGGGTGAAGGCACTCACTTTAGAGCACAGCGCTGGGGCATCCAGGAGTCAAAACTCACGGTATGACTCCTGGTAAAACACCATGAGGAGAGACAACTGAAGGGCCGGTACCAGGAAAATACCATGAGGAGAGACTACTGAAGGGCCAGTACCAGGTAAAATACCATGAGGAGAGACAAGCTCACCCGTGACCTTACCAGTGCCTCAGGTATCCCCCGGACTGGTGAGCAGGTCAGGCACCACCATGTTGACCTGAAGAGGTGGAGGGGGGATGTACTGGAACAGTGGATCCAGGGGTCTTGGCAGATGGCTAATGCCGTAGTACTGAGTAAGTACTCATTCCACTAAGTAGTTAAGAATTGCCTGAGGAGATACTATGGAAAGGTATTGCTAAATATCACTGTATTCCTCTGACAGCTGCAGATGAGTGGGCTGCGAACCAGCAAGCCCATGATGCTAGGTTGCAAAGGCTGCGTCATGAGACATGTTTGTATTTCTCTACATGTACTGTCATAACAAATAAATATAAGAGCCTTAGAAAGTGTTGTACCAGTAGGAATAAACGTCTAATATTCTGTGAATAAAGGTATAACTCCTGGAGTGCTTCTGTTTACTCTTCCTTCATATGTTGTTGAACTGTTGCATACTATAAATAGTACTGTTGTATTAAGCAGTGTTACTCACACTGTGGTATGCAGATAAAATGTGTATGAAGTTTTGTATAACAATGTTGGAAGTGCCAAGAGGTCAGTCATATTGTACAAGTGAGGGAGACCTAGATAGAAAACAGTAGAAAGCTTTACATCAATTCCCTGATACCACAATGTACTGTGAGGTGTCACACACAGCAGGGGTTTGAATCCTAGGACTGCTACTAAGTTGTAACAACTGTACAGATTTTGTTACAATGTTCAGATAGAAAGCTGCATAATTACACCCAACTGTACAGAATATGCTAGAATGTTCAGATAGACAAGTCTGTCCAGCATGTCCAGATATGGCCAATATCACCAGCCTGGACTACTGAAGGGCCAGTACCAGGTAAAATACCATGAGGAGAGACTACTGAAGGGCCAGTACCAGGTAAAATACCATGAGGAGAGACTACTGAAGGGCCAGTACCAGGCCTCGCAGTATATAACGGAGGCCTGGGACAGTCTCACCCGTGACCTTACCAGTGCCTCAGGTATCCCCCGGACTGGTGAGCAGGTCAGGCACCACCATGTTGACCTGAAGAGGTGGAGGGGGGATGTACTGGAACAGTGGATCCAGGGGTCTTGGCAGATGGCTAATGCCCCAGTACTGAGTAAGTACTCATTCCACTACGTAGTTAAGAATTGCCTAGCTTGTGTATACTATGGAAAGGTATTGCTAAATATCACTGTATTCCTCTGACAGCTGCAGATGAGAGGGCTGTGAACCAGCAAGCCCATGATGCTAGGTTGCAAAGGCTGTGTCGTGAGACAGGTTAGTATTTCTCTACATGCACTGTCAGAACAAATAAATATAAGAGCCTTAGAAAGTGTTGTACCAGTAGGAATAAACGTCTAATATTCTGTGAATAAAGGTATAACTCCTGGAGTGCTTCTGTTTACTCTTCCTTCATATGTTGTTGAACTGTTGCATACTATAAATAGTACTGTTGTATTAAGCAGTGTTACTCACACTGTGGTATGCAGATAAAATGTGTATGAAGTTTTGTATAACAATGTTGGAAGTGCCAAGAGTTCAGTCATATTGTACAAGTGAGGGAGACTTAGAAAACAGTAGAAAGCTTCAAATCAATTCCCTGATGGCACAATGTACTGTGAAGCTAACTATAATTTTGGTGTCACACACAGCAGGGGTTTGAATTCTAGGAGTGCTAGTAAGTTGTATGCATAATCATACCCCACAACTGTACAGATTTTGTTACAATGTTCGGATAGAAAGCTGTATGCATAATTACACCCAACTGTACAGAATATGCTAGAATGTTCAGATAGACAGTTGCATGCATATTCATACCCCACAACTGTTCCAGTCTGTCCAGCATGTCCAGATAGATGGCCAATATCACCAGCCTGGTACCTTGTTCCCCTGAAAAAGCAGTACGATGATCCCAGAAATGTAGGCGGCTGTTAATGACATAAAACTGATAGTCAAATGTGTACATAGTAATAGAATGTATATGAAAACAAACCTGTCATTCTAGCACCTCACCCAAAGTGTATGACAGCAATACCCAACATATGTTGCATTAACACCTGCATCTTGTCATGCCTGTATGTAAGACACAGGTCACGTATATAATAATCTATAAACCTACCAGTGTACAATATAAGGCCATTGGGTAGTGTAATAATACATGTAAGGGAACGATCACTGCAGCGACTAAGAATGTTGTGAAAACTACAAGGATATATTAGTTGTTAATTGAACTATCTCTCTCACCCCTACCATATGTGCGAAATAACCCAATGACACTCCTTAACTGGTATATGTACACTCCAAATATTTGTTGGGACATATATCCTAACGGTTTATAAATATTCACATTTGTTTCTATGCATGTGCCATGTTGTGCCATCAATGAAACCTCTTGTAATGGCCACTGTTGTTCCATATATGCATGTGTTCTGCTTGCTCTGCAACTGTGTTACATCTGGTGTTTCGGATTAATGGGTTCATAGGTTCATAGGTTCATAGGTAAGTACTAGGCTATTGGCCCAAGGGCCTACGTAAGCCTAGCCAGCAAGGTTCCCTGGCTTACACCACTGAAGAAAGTTATTTTCCTGTGCCACTGTCGAGCAGAGACACAGAAGTGATCCCCGGGGTGTATTTCCTATTTCCCATCCACTCATCAAGATTTTTCTTGAAGAGTGCTAATGAAGAACTTTGCTTGAAATAGATGGGTAGCCTGTTCCAGAACATGGGAAGTCTCTGGGACAGGAATCTATCCCTACAGCATGTCCTGTTTATTGTGGTGACAAGGTTTAGGTCCCTAGAGCGTGTAGCTCGGAGGGATTGGGATTTCTTTAGGTGTAGCATGTCCAACAGCTCTGAGTTTGACATAGCTTTATATGTTAGGCAGAGATCACCTCAGAGTAGGCGATATGCTATGGAGTAAAGCTGGAGCTTTTTGAGGTGGTCAGTGTAGGGCATTTGTTTGAGGCCAGTAATCCTCTTTATGAGGTACTTCTGTGGCATTTCCAGCTGCTGCAGATGTCTTGTGAGGTACATTCCAAAAGGGGCATTGTACTCTATAACGGGTCTAATGAGTGTCGAGTAGAGGGGATCAATGACCTATTTTTTCCTGGATGAGAACCCTTTTATGATGAGGTGTGCCACATAGAAGGACTTCCTGACTACTGTGGTGATGTGACTATCAAAGGAGAGACTACTGTCCACCTGGACCCAGGGTCTCTTCTCAAGCATTTGGTGTTAAGAAGATTGCTTCCTATGTGGTAGCTCATGGGTACTGAGTTTTCACCAAAGGGGATGACACTGCACCTTTTGGCATTGAGTTTGAGGCCATGGCTCTGACACCAGGCCTCTGTCTCAGTGAGGCCCTTCTGTAGGATGTCCACATCATTTTATGGACTTGATTATGGCTCCTAGTTTGCAGTCATCTGTGAACTTCGTTAGCCAGAGGCCTTCTGTGTTAGCCTGTACTTCAGAGAAGTAGATACCAAACCAGAGAGGTCCCAGGATGGAACCCTGTGGTACTCCACTTGTCACTGCTTTGAGGTCAGATTTGGAGTCAGCAACTTTTACAGTGTGGGTTCTGTCAGTGAGCCAGTTGGCAACCCTGGGAGTTGGGAATACCTATACATGCTGTTATAACTAATCCTAAATGCTGTTAACTGTTACTAACCCATATCTATCATAAACCTGCTACAACATAGCTCGTATGGGAAGGCTGGTCCCAGCGGACCCACCTGTCCCACCTCAGCTGGCCATGGCAATGGGCACCAGCACATCTGGGGCTCAACCTGGGACCTCCTCCTCCATGGGTCCTGTGCAACCTTCGGGTGGAACCGCTGCAGGGGATGGGGCTCACCCCCCCAGTAGTGGGCACGGAGAGGAACCTGTCATCCGTCAACATGTCCAAGCCGTGGTGCGTAGGGACCTCGATCTGGAGATTTGAGACCAGCTATGTCAGCTTGAGGGCTGAGTGGCGCAATTAGAGGGTGAGCCTTCCCCTCCTACAGAGCCCTCAGCACAGCCACATTTGGGGCCATGAAGGTGCAGTGGTAAATGCTCATGGGTGGGGACCTCAGTCCCACTGTTCTCATTTGGGGGCTCATGGGCTTGTGACTTCCAAACACCCCACCCCATCCAAGGTGTTTACCCCCCACGTGTCATATACCACCCCTGTATGCATCTTGTTTGTCTTGTCTGTTAACCTATCCAACCTACCACCCCAATTATACCTACTACCCCCCCCAACATCCCACTTTCACCTGAAAAATAAAATGGCAATCTGTTTCCACAAAAAATCACACCCTATACATAGCTGTCCATTTCGCGCACGTGTCCACTAGACACATGTAATCTGGTCTAATTGGCATCATAACAAATTTATGTTGCCCTCACCCCTCTGCCAGGGGTTTGAGGCTCCAAATCAACCTCCAAATACAGTGGATATGCACAGCTGTTGCTGTGGAAGAAATGGGCAGCTATGGACCATTCCTACACCCTTCCTACACATGGCTAGCTATTTCCCATACTGTCTTGCCCTCTTTTTGCCCCTTTTTCACCACTTTCCTATCAAGCCTTTTTTCTTTTCTTTTAAAGAAATTAGCATGTGGGTAAGCGGGAGTAGGCACTTGTAAGCAGCTGTAACCGGGCTTAAGCTTGCTTGCGTGGGGGTAAGCTATACCTACACAGGTTAAGCAATTTAAAAGCTAACAGAGTATGAGAAACTGTAACCAGAGGTTAGCAGTGCTTAGCTCTGCACAAACAAGCGCAAACGCACGTGCAACTGCTTTAAAGTTCCTTAATCGCTCTGTATCAAACAGCCTGTGTTCTGCCCAGCAACACAATAAATTGCCTCTGCAAGGCTCAAACCAGGATCCTGCACTCCATACACAAAATGATTTACCACTAAGCCATGACAAATACAAAGACATTCAATATTTCCAAAAACATATCATCCAGTCTTGTCATGCAGCAGTACAGAGAATGTATACCAACACCTAGATGTCTGTGTGTGTAACGATATTAATAAGTAAACAGATACAACATAGCTATATATGTATATAGTGTTAGGAATATATATATATATATATATATATATATATATATATATATATATATATATATATATACATATACATATATATATATATATATATATATATATATATATATATATATATATATATATATATATATATATATATATATATATATATATATATATATATATATATATATACATATACATATATATGGATTCCATACATTTGGTCAAATTACACTTAGTCATAGGTTCATAGGTTCATACTAGGCTATCTGCCCTAGGGCATTTATAAGCCTAGCCGGAGTGTGTTTGGCTTTCGCCACCCATTTTAAATGAATTTTGCTATGCCCTTTTTTCAGGTTAGTATACTGTGCCTCTGTCTAACAGTGACACAGAAGTGATACCCGGGGTAAACCTACAATCTCCCATCCAGTCATCAAGATTCCTCTTGAAGAGAGTCAATGAGGGACTCTGCCTAACCTGGACTGGGATTTTATTCCAGAGTGAAGGGAGCCTCTGGGTTATGAATCTGTCCCTCCAGCATGTCCTATTTATTTCAGTGCTGAGGTTTAAGTCTCTTGAGCACGTAGCTCGATGGGATTTGGATTTTCTGAGGTGCAGCATGTCCATTAATTCCGGGTTGGACATGGCTTTATACGTCAGGCACAGATCGCCTCTGAGCAGGCGGTATGCCACTGAGTAGAGCTGGAGTTTCTTTAACCGGGCAGCATATGGCATCTGTTTGAGCCCTTTGATCCTCTTGGTGAGGTACTTTTGGGGTCTTTCCTGTTGCTGCAGGTGTCTGGTAAGGTACATCCCAAAAGGGGCATTGTACTCAATTATGGGCCTGATGAGGGATGAGTAAAGAGGCACGATGACCTCCCCTGATCTAGATGTGAATCCCTTCATGATTAGGTGGGCTATATAAAATGTTTTTCTAACCACTTTGGCCACATGGTTTTCAAATGAGAGATTGCTATCAACTTGGGTCCCCAGGCCCCTAATTACTTCTTCCGTACTTAATGGATTACCACCTATGTAGTCATTTGTGGGCACTTTGTTTTTGCCAAAGGGGATGACTATACACTTTTTGGCATTTAACTTGAGGCCATGGCTCTGGCACCAGTTGTCTGCTTCTATGAGGCCCTCTTGTAGGATGCTTGTGTCAGCTGGAGAGTCGATTATGGCGCCTAGTTTGCAGTCATCTGCGAACTTGGTCAGCAACAGTCCTTCATGTTGGCCTGTACCTCCGAGAAATATATACCGAACAAGAGAGATCCCAGCACTGAGCCTTGTGGGATGCCACTTGTAACTGGTTTGGAGTCTGACATGGCTCCAGCAATTCTAACCATGTGGGTTCTATCCTTGAGCCAGTTTGTAACCCATCTAGAGACATAGGGGTTTATATTTAAGTTGGTGAGCTTATCTATAATGCCCGAGTGGGGTATTGTATCGAAGGCTTTTGCAAGGTACAGGTAGGCTGTGTGGACCACCTTCCCCTCATCAATGGCCTTGATGACTGTTTTAAAGAAATTGACCAGGTTTAAGAGGCAGGATCTGCCCTTAACAAAGCTGAACTGGGTAGGATCCAGTGTCTGTAGGTCCCTAATATCTTTATTTATGAGGTCCATGATGATCCTTTCCATAGCTTTGCAGACCAAGCTAGTCAGGCTTATGGGGCGATAGTTTCCAGGATCCGTTGAGACACCACCTTTGTGGAGAGGGACCACTGTTGCTGTACGCCACTCTTTGGGTACATATCCTGTAGTAAGGCTGAGATTGAACAGTAGTTTTATGTTTGGGTTTAGCTCTTCTTGGAGTTCATGTAGGACGCAGCCGGGACACCATCTGGTCCCATTGATGCTGTGTTTTTGCTTTGGAGAGGCGGCTCTTACCTGAGCATCTGAGATGTCAGGGGCAGCACTCTGCTGGGATAGATATTTGCCCTATTGGTGGGGGAGTTTGCTGAACCTGTCAGCTAGGATGTTGGCAATGTCTGTGGGTTCGGTGTATTTTTTGTCATTTTGGACTAATTCTGAGCATATCTCACCCAGGGTCCTAACATAACTAAAGAAAGTCTTGTGATTATCCTTAGTGTCCCGTACAATTTTTCTCTCGAAGCTGGCCTTAGACGATTTTATGAGTGCCCGTAGTTTTTTGCTAATACTGATCAGAGATGCCTTCCCTTTTTGGGATTTTGCTCTATCATGTAGTAGCTTCCTCCTTCTATTGTATAGTTTGTTTATGGCTGTGTCCACCAGACAGGATGCCTGCCTTTGGAGGATTGGGTCTTGGTTTTATTTGGGATTGCATGATCCATGCATTCCTGAAGGTGTTCATAGAATGTGTTTATAAAGGATTCTGCAGTCTGGGCCGTATTTTCCACAGGCCCGGGGGATTTGAAGGATTCCACCTCGGTTTTCAGGAGTGTGAAATTTGCTTTAGAGAAGTTTTTCTCTGTGGTTTTCTGGGCAGGTGGTGGGGTCGGGATGTGAATATCCAGTGAGATTAGTTTATGGTCTGATCTTACCAGTGAGGGATACACTTCTGGTCTGGAGCATAGAGCCCCCATGTTGGTGATGATCAGGTCCAGTATGTTTTCCCCTCTTGTGGGAGTGGTAACAAGTTGTTCCATAGCATTTGAGTTTATAAATTCTAGGAACCTTTGGGCTAGGGTGTTGGAGCTAGAGTAATGCTCCCAGTCTATGTTTGGGTAGTTGAAGTCGCCCAATATAATGGTGTTTGGAGAGACCTTCATATTTTCCAGTGTTCTCAGGAAGGCCGAGTGGGGTTCCTGGATTTGGGTGGTGGTCTGTAGCAGGCTATAAACTGGAAGGCAGTTTTACCCACTGTTAGTTGCACATGCATAGTCTCTGATGCTTCGTGCTGTGCCACCAACCTGGAGGTGTGGGTATCTTTGATGAATATTGATACTCCCCCTCCTTTTGTGGTTCGGTCCAAGTTTTGGGGCCGAAAAGCATGGTATGAGGTATAACCTGGTAGTGCTGGGGTGCTCTCGGGAGCCTTGAACCACTATTCTGTTACTACACAGATATCGACGTTCTCCATGCTAAGGAGAGTTTTGAGTGCGTGCATCTTGAAGTTTAGACTTCTGGCATTGAGTAGCATTACTCTTAGTTTCTTATCCCTTGTGATACCTATGGAGGTGGGTTTGTCTTTTGAGCCTTGCCTAAAAAAAGGCACTATGGGGGTGGCAAGAGCCTTTGCCAATATCCGAAAGCCCAGGGGTGACAGGTGCAAGCCGTCCCTACCGAAGCATCGTGCCTTGTCGAGCATGTCATCCCACGCTGACAGGCATTGGATCCCCTTTGAATGACACCAATACTTAAGCCAATTGTTGAAATTGATCATCTTGTCTTCATATTGTGGCATCATTCTTGGTGAGGGTAAGATGCTACTCAAGGTCAGGGTCATACTGGCCTGGGCTACATGCTCAGAGAGCTCCTCTGTGTCTCTTTTCATGTAGTCCAAGGAGGTACATCTCAGGTAATTCACACCAGCATGGACAATGACTGAGTCATATCTGTACTTGCTTTGGTGTGACCTGAGTGCTTGTGCTATGTGGCGGATCCTAGCGCCTGACAGGCAGCTCACCATGACCTTCTCCTTTTTTAGCCTGGTGAGTGGGACGTCAGTGTGACTGACGATAGAGTCACCTATTACAAGTGTATCAGATGTGTTGTCTAGCCTTAAGGGCTGTGACTGTTTGGCACACTGGCTTTGTGAGCTATGTGTTGCACGTGTTTTGTTTTTGGGGTAGCGGTTGCTTGGGTGTCTGCTTTGGAGGTCTCTGCTGCTTAAGCAGATTTTTATTTAGAGCTTCCGAGTATGTTTTTGTGTGTTTATGTATTTGGTTTGCTGTCGTGGTAGGTCTATGTGAGACTGGAATTGTAGTGAGTGTGGTTTCCTTCTCCTCCTGACTGGTTACGCCAGTACTGAGTTGAGAGAGCTTAACCTCCAGTTTGGCTATATGGTTGCATCTCTCACATGTCGAAAATTATTCTAGGCAGTTCACTTCACTGAAAGCTCACTTGACTGAAAGCTCACTTGGTCGAAGTTCATTTGGTCGAAAATGGAATATAGCCCTGGCCCCACTGCAGTGCAACCTTGGAGTGAGAATATTAAATAAGGGGGGGGGGTGGGGGGTGTAGACCCCCACATAATTTTAATGTACTCACTATTATAAGAAGGTATATCCATTTTATATATATATATATATATATATATATAGATATAGAAATGCATTGATATATATATATATATATATATATATATATATATATATATATATATATCGTTAGTAAAAACTATTGGCATAATGTGGGGGGCTATTCCCCCCACCCCCCAATGTGGGGGGCTGTGCCCCCCACACACCCCTTATTTAATATTCTCACTCCAGAGTGGCACTGCAGTGTGGCAGGGGCTATATTCCATTTTCGACCAAATGAACTTTGACCAAGTGAGCTTTCAGTCAAGTGAGCTTTCAGTGAAGTGAAATGCCTGGAATCGTTTTCGACTAAGTGTAATTCGACCAAATGTATGGAATCCATATATATATATATATATATATATATATATATATATATATATATATATATATATATATATATACATTCCTAACACTATATCCATATATAGATATGTTGTATCTGTTTAGTTATGCCTACAGTTAACACCTGAACAAATGGACACTGTATGGACCACCCATACAAATGTCAGTCGTTGCCTGCAACATATACCCATAGAAAGGTCATAAGAAAGACGCCACACACATGTTTACAGAAATGTGAAACCTTTAATTGTGTACTATTACAGTTCTACATGCCATGTCATATAGCTGTTCAGACACTGACAACCATATAAACAGAGAACTGCAACTGTGAAACTGTTACACTAATACAGTAGTCTGGAAAGGTTCACAACTGATGCTTTCCAGGCCACGCCCTTCAAACTGTACATTAGTGAAAACAGACTAGGCCACAGGATACCAAACAATCAACAGTATGTACTGCAGGTGTGTAGTTCAGCAGCCTCTATCTACACTCTGTACAAACTCAGTAGGTGGTAATGACGTTATGTAATCACATGGGTTGTAACTGGTAAATAACAAGGCATAACTGACACCATCAAAAGCACACCGACAAACAGAACAGTCTGTATGGCAGGAGGCAGTAGGCTTGTAGTACTCCAATTCCTGTAAGTAATGTAAATATGGGTGAAGTATACGGTACTGTACATCAAGATACCTTGCGGCAGCTCACCCCTGATACCCCCACATGTTGTAAGAGCCCAGGTCATTTATGGTGCTATCCACCTAGACTCCATAATACAGGCCCATATACCACTGTTACATACACTGGCCTCTGCAGTGCATAAGGGCACACATGTATTGTGTAGGTGACGCCCACACATATATGGCCCCAGCCCCACTGTATGTGTGGGGGATACAACAGCAGTGGACTAATGGCAGCAATGGCAGTGTGATATACTCACAGCCCACTACAGAACAACCCCCAACAGCATGACATATGTGCAAAGCTTGGTATGTAGATGGAGGACAGAGGCTGGAACACAGGCACATATGTGGAACACTGTTGCCATACACTTAGCAAGGTGCTGGTGTTACAGGATTGTCTGCAACGTACCCTTAGTCAGGGAATTGAGGTTAGGAACAGAAATGAATGTAGCCATGTACTGATAGCATCCAACACACACACTGCCAGTGTAATATCTGACACAGGACCTGTGTGGTGGACGGACAACACATGATAGGCATACCATTGTCCAGCAAGAGGATAGGCTCACAGTAGTAAGCTATGCAGACAGACTGCATTCCAAGGTGAACTAGTATGTACACACATATACCCTGTAACACCAGTACTATACAAAACATATCACAACTCAACTCACAGTGTGTCTGTAGTTCCTGTTCCTCCTACAAATATGTGGCTGCCCTGAGTGTGCAGGTTCCCCTGTAAGTGGTATTGCTACCTGCTGTCTGTAACACTGATGGCCACACACAGGAAGGATGTCCATCACACAGGAAATGTAAATGGACTATGCCCACATGATGTAGGGATTCATAGTGGGTGGTTGCCATGGTGGTGGTAATCGGAAGTACTACACATGTGTAATCATATACACATATCTATCTGGATAAGTATATGTACATATATTTCCACCATATGTCCTGGACATGGAGTGTAGCCTTACCCCAGCCCCTATAGTCCCACAGTCATTGTGCAAGGGCATGTCAGGTATGTATAGAAGGTATATTACTAGACTATTGCTACTGTCATTGGGATTGTCTTCACAGACATGGTGTGTGTGGAAGGTCACATCTGCTTATGACATGTGTGCCATTGGCTACTGACAGACATCCTGAGGAAATCATTGTAAAGTACTGCCGCTAGCATGTAATGCCCCAGTGGAGTGCAGCAGAGATATTGGCCAATATATGTGGAACTTTGGACACACAATGTACAGTCCAGAGGTATACACATAATCCCTTAGTGCACAACATGTGTACCAGGCCTGACAATATGGATATAGATGGCCATGAAGATGGGTATAGCACATAACGACTAGTATACATGTGCCACCATAGGTTTTGGATTCACACACTCCTGTCTGGCCTGACACATAGTGACTACTGATACAGGGGTGCCATGGCCACATACTACCCACTAGATATTGAAATACATCTGTACAGCATCCCACTGCTCTGTCTGACATACATGACATTTAAGGGAGGCCCGGCAGTGGTACATCTGGCAAGTATCTGCACATGACATCTCACTGGGTAAGTAAACTAAGCTGCTAGGCATGTAACAATGCACTGTGCAGGCTACAGACAGACCAGCACAACAATGGCCTACATCTCATATGGGGGAATGCACATGTACCTGCATATATAGCAGGCTCAACAACCATGTCACTGCACGGGGTAAGATACACCTGTGTGAAAGTGCATAACCACAACCAATGTGAACACAGCCACAGCCACATATGGTAAGCTAGCATAATATTACAGTATATGGACTATCTGTTCTACACCATCCTCATATATGCCACTCACAGAATGGCCCTACTATACTGGACTGCTACACAGTGTGGTCTGATGGCTGTCTGTGGTATAGGACATGTGTGTGTATGGTCCTACAAATGTATGCCAAAACAGTACCATACAGTGGGGCAGCATGTAACATCAGATAGAAGGGGAGCTAGAACAATGACATCCACCACAGTCTGTACACAGGCTAAGGTACATATTAACAATACACACAATGCCGACATTCACCATCACTACCCAGACCTCAGTACTGTACAAACATCCACAGAATGACTAGGTTATGTCATGAAATATAACCCCTACTGTACATGACATGTGTAGCAATCTGACATATCACTGGCTTGTTATCAGATATGATGACACTATTTATGGTGTAAAGCACATATGCACCACTTCATGCACAACATATGTACAAAGGATGACAGCACATACACAGGGCCAGTATAGACATGTTGCTGTGATAACCTCATAATTATACGACTCCCGATTAATATTCAAAAACGTGCACGCTGAATGGCAGCGTGCACGTTGTAAATCTGAGTTATAATAATGGAAAAAGGTCCTGTCGCCTGGACTTTTTCCATTACTATAACTCTTTTTTTTAACAGCATTGGAGAACGCAAGATCTCAGTTGCTTCGCACTGTCTCGCTATGTTAAATGAGTTTAACATAGCGAGACAGCTTTAAAAAAAAGCAACAGTGATTCTCCGTTGCTTTTTTTAAAGCTGTCTCACTATGTTAAACTTCTTTAACATAGCGAGACAGTTTGTAAAAAGCAACAGAGATCTTGCTTTCTCCTTTGCTTTTGCCCACAGCTCTGATGTACTCCATAGACATACGCATGCGCAGTACATCAGAACTGCTGCAGAATACCAAACAGCTGCGGAAGGGCAGCAAGAAGCCATTATACAATGCCATTATTTAAGAAAAGTAATTATTTTTTTTTCTTAAATAATGTCATTGTATAATAGCAATAACTCACTTCTGGGTGTGGGTAATGCTGGATTTACCCACAGTTGGCTTTGTTTCGCCCTCGTGACCAAACCACACCAACCGTGGGTAAATCCAGCATTACCCACACCCAGGCATGGGTTATTGCTATAATATACCATTGTTACAGGGTTTGTTGCAACATATGTCCTATGAGTGATATGAAGTCAGTAACTGTCACAGCCTTCACCACCTACAGACTGAAATCCTCACACTACCTTCTGCATTCCACAGATAGATGCACCGTGTCTAGCATATGAGACCAAAGGCACAACACTGCCCAGTCTGCAGATGACCCTGCAGATGGGGATTCCTCATATACATGGAACTGACATAGCAGGTATTGTGACATGTATGACAGCCATATCCACACAAACACTGTTAAACCAACATTACTCCAAATGCAGTATAGTAGCACTTACAGTCTGTAGTCAGGTCAGGCACATCCCTGTCCTGTTTGTTGCCCTCTTTCCACAGTGTATGTTGTTAGAGGTAAAACTCCAATCCATCTGAGATGCTGTTTGCCAAACAACAGATCTAGTTCCTGCTCACAGTGACAGAAAAGGGCCAAACCATCATGATGTTCCCAGGTACTGGAGTGTGGTTCCATGCAATTGGCTATGGGAATGTTACCACAGCTGTTCCACATGCAATCAGCTAGTGGAGGGCTGCAATTCATGCAGAGGCCATCAACTGATCATGAGCATCACTTAAAATACACATGCTGCTGTCTAAGCAAAGCAGGTGTGGGTCTCTACATCCACCAGAGAGGGAATGGGGGAGGCAGACAGAGGCAAATACATGTCAGGGAGGGGTGGGAGAGTAAAACGGAAGCATGTTTGTGTCATACACCTACCAACACATGGTATCAACCCCCCAACAACTATGTAGTGCTAGCACAGTTCGATGTAGTTATTGGATGCACCACATGGGTTACCTGCTGGGGAAGCACTCAGAACATATATGTGATGGTGAGTGACATCTGCAACAGGGGTACGGTAGTTATACAGTAGGTGACGTACACATTCCTGTCTGCATGAACAGGTGCCAGCGTCAACACAGGCACACTCACACAAGGATGCACACACATTGACACACTTGGCAGGGCCAGGAGTGCAACTCATCACTAGTGGGATTGCCACAACACATCAATGTGCAGGTATCATATGCACCACACAGGTCATAAGGAGGTTGTATGGGCAGTGAGCTTGAGGAGGTGTCAGACATCAGACAGCATGCTTCACTGTGCCCTGGGGGGTTGTAGTGAGTGTGGATGTAGACATATGCACCATAAAACACACACACAAACACACAGGGTGCCAGTTCTGACATGCACCCGGGTGTGTGGTGGTCAACAGTGCCAGCAGGCTATACAAGGGTAGGCAATGGGTATACCTTGGCATCAGGCCACATGACAATGGTCTGCATTGTGGCTCAGGCCTGTGGTTTCTGCATTTGCCCACACAGGTGGGTATTGCATCCCCATCCAGTCACCTGGGTGACTATTGTGTGTGGCCAATGCTGTGCATCACTTGCCATGTATGTGTTCTCTAGTCTATGACATGGATAGTGTCTATGTGCACACCTCCCACATGCATGTACAGTGACATGTGGAACTATACCTGGGGTGTCTGGCCCATGCTGTGAACACAGATTATCATCAGATGTGCCAGTCCTGCCCAACTGTAGCAGGAACTGGTAATGGTCAGCAGGTTTACTCTGCACCTACATTGATAGCATGCTAACAGCATTCCCTGATGTCAGTGTCATCTGTCCATACAGGGCATGTTGTCAGGCATGGCATGTCCATTGCAAGTCACATGTGAAGGCACAGTGGGGTTGCTAACTGTGATTAGCTGGCCTTGATGTCACATGTATGGGTATGGCTTTGCACCCCAGCTGCTCAGCTAATTTACATCTGTTATCCCTGTATGGTTGACATTGTGATATATAGTACCGCCACCATAAATTAAATAAGCAAACCCCCTCCACATTGCCCATGGGTGTCACACACTCACAGCCACCTCTACACAGGATACGAGTTACAAACACACACACACTGTCATGTTTGGGAGTTGAACCCCTTCCTAGCTAGGTTACTACACTACAGCACTACACAGTTACAGTACACACTACGGACATTACGGAAGTGCATCTTCCCCAAAGGTGTATTTCACAATGAATGACATCAGCAAGATTACCAAACAAGGGCATGTCAACTGTACTGCGATTGACTAGCCTAAAATGCATTGCTCCCTACACGGACAATGAGATACACCACAAAACATCCACAACATACACCTGTGGGTAGAGAACCCCTGACTGAGGTCTACATCACATTACGGCATAGGGCTGTTATAGGACGCACCACAGGGATTACTAGAGAAACCCTTCTCAAATGGTGTATTTTACAATGACTGACAGCAGGATTGCCAAAGTAGGGCATTTGCAATGTACTGCAAGTGAGTAGCCTATAATGCATTGCTCCATACACAGACATTGAAACACACACAAAACATCTGGAACTGCCATGGATGGAGATGGAACCCTACCACCATTCTAAATCACACTACAGGGGTATGCAGTTACAGGACTTGCTACAGAGATTAGTGAGCTACAACCTTCCCCGAGGTGTATTTCTAGGTGGGTGACATCAGCAGCCTTGCCAACGTTGAGTATATGAATTCTAAGGAGTGTGAGTACCTTAAAAAGCATTGTTCTCTGCTCAGTCAGAAACACACAATCACAGTTGGCAAGTCTGGGGTTAGAACATCTACCTATCTACTTCATCACACTATAGTAGTATGCAGTTACTGGACATGCGACAGAGATTGCTGGGTTATGATTTTCCCAGAGGTGTATTTCTAGGTGAGTGACATCAGCAGCCTTGCCAAAGTTGAGTATATGAATTGTACGGAGTGTGAGCAGCCCAAAAATAATTGCTTTCTTCTCAGACACACACACACACACACACACACACACACACACACACACACACACACACACACACACACACACACACACACACACACACACACACAGATACACAGTTGCCAGGTCTGGGGTTAACACACCTACCTAACTACTTTATCACACTACAGCAGTACACTGTTACAGGATGTGCTACAGAGATTACTGGGCTATGGCTTTCCTAGAGGTGTATTTCTAGGTGAGTGACATCAGCAGCCTTGCCAAGGTTGAGTATATGAATTCTACGGAGTGTGAGTAGCCTAAAAAGCATTGCTCTCTATTCAGTCAGAGACACACACACACACACACACACACACACACACACACACACACACACACACACACACACACACACACACACACACACACACACACACACACACGTTCATACACAATTGCCAGGTCTGGGGTTAGAACACCTACCTAACTACATTATCACACTACAGCAGTACACAGTTGCAGGACACACTACAGAGATTACTGAGCTATCATTTTCCCAGAGATGTATGTCTAGGTGAGTGTCATTAGCAGCCTTGCCAAAGTTGAGTATATGAACTGTATTGAGTGTGAGTAGCCTAAATAGCATTGTTCTCTACTCAGTCAGAGAGACACACACACTGATTCACAAACAAACACACAGTTGCCAGGTCTGGGATTAGAAAACCTACCTAACTACATTATTACACTACAGCAGTACACAGTTACAGGACATGCTACGGAGATCACTGTGCTATGACTTTCCTGGAGGTATATTTCTAGGTGGGTGACATCCGCAGCCTTGCCAAAGTTGAGTTTATGTTTTGTATGGAATGTGAGTAGCCTAAAAAGCATTTCTCTCTACACAGTCAAGCACGCACACAGACACACACTCACACAATTGCCAGGAATGGGGTTAAAACTACTACCTAACTAGTTTATCACTACTGCAGTATGCAGTTTTGGGATGCGCCATGGAGATTACTGAGCTACAGTACTCCCAAAGGTGTAATTCACATTGGATGACCTCAGCAGGCTTGTCATGATACTGCTATGGGGAGGGCAGTGTGTGCATGGGCTATACCCTATTCATGTAGGGGTTGACATGACGCATGCAGTAACACAAGGGGTCATATGTCACAGGTATGTGTATACAGCTACTAGATGGCTACTTCCTTGTACAGTCATGTTGCACAGCTGGCATGTGCACCACATAGTCTGTTGTGCTGACAGGTACTGGTGGCTAGTATCTGCAGTGAGTTACATATGCACCTCATGTGTTTGGGGCCCTTTGGCTGTGTCACCCTCTTCCACACATCTATGCTTCTCTACCTTTGGCTTATTATAATATGTTGTCCTTACATATATGTCTGCCTTCCTATTCACTGTGTGTGCAAGGCGCAGGAGTGGTGCATACTGACATGTGTCTGCACTGAGAACTGCGACTGCCAGGTATGTCTGGTCCACTGGTGGTTGCAGACATGACCTTCATGTGTTTAAGTGAGTGAGCATGCCCAGTATAACCTTTCAGTATGTTGTTGACTGACATTGTCTTCAAGTGTGTGAGCATGCCCAGTATGGCCATCAGTGATGCATGTGTGGATAAAGTCCAGGCAGTTTGTACTGCAGTGCTGACCTGTGTGTTGTACACCAACAGGTAGCATGATGTGTCTGCAGGGTATCCATCGATTATTTGGCATTGACTGTTGCTACATTTCTGTATAGCGGGGGGAGGGACACCTGACTGTTTCTACTGTTCGACATAGGAGTGGAGGAGGCACACCTGACTGTTACTACAAGTATACATTGGATGGGGGACACACCTGACACTTGTACACATTTGCTAGGGCTGTACTGGTATGTCAGGTACTCCATTTCAGTCTGTAGTCTTACCTATCCTGTTGGCTAGAGACATACCAGTGTACTACAGATACTAGCTTTATTTACCTACATATTAATTTCTGACTTCCTAGCCTTCACAACTTACATCTGACTGCCTGGCCTGCTGTGGTCTGTCTTTGTAGGCCTGGGGGAGGGGTTACCCATAGGGTACATTCAGAGGCAATAGTACAGCATTTGTTTGTGTTTGTCTTCACCTGTCCTGCTGGCTGAGACTGTTGTTGGGTATGTGAACCTTCCTGACTGGCATGTGTGGCTCTTATGGACACAAATGTCACTCAACCCATTTTCTGCAGTGGGTTTTGTCACTCTGTGTAGTACTGGCTATTATGGTGACTCCAGTATGTGTTACAGATGTCATGGTGCCACTATGGGTGTCTACTGTCTGCTGCCTTAACATTTGGCCACCCAATTCCCTTGCATGGTCACATCCATACCATAGCTACAGGTAACAACACATTCTACTCCATTTGGCAATTGGTAGGTTGATTGACTTACCTTGAGGGTGTGCCGGACTTGAGGATGGTGCTGGAGGGCTGCCTACGTTGGATGCACATAGTATATGCCCCGTACATGGTTGGGCACAGGTAGTATCATGTTTTTACTGTCTGTGTGAGTCAGAGAGAGGTGTTATTTCCTGGTTCCCTACTGTGTCAGTGCATATGCTATGCGTTGCCTCTTTGCCAAGGCCAGGGCATAATGGGCACACCTCCTTTTGCCTACTGGGACATGCTCAGGTTGTTCCTCCTCCAAGTCACTCTGTGCCTGTACAGGCCATGGCATTGGTGGGGGGGGGATGTGTGGCCCTGCCCCATGCTGTTCCTGCTGCAGCTGTTTCTGCAGGATCATATTGTGTAGCATAGCACATACCATAACAATTTGGGTACATGTAGCTGGTGAATACTGCAAGGCTCCACTGGATGTGTCCAGACATTGGAATCGTGACCTGGGCATCCCAAACACCTATTTTATGTCTGGCCTGTGCGTGTGCCTCATTATGGCATTATTGGTCAAGTGTGTGTTCATTTCTGATGGATGTCATCAGCCATGGCTCCAGTGGGTACCCAGCTTCCCCCACTAGGTGACTGTAGGGGATGTCCACATTGGCAAATCTGTGGTACATCTGTGTCAGATGCCATATGTGTGAATCATCATAGCTTCCATGGCAGCCAGCACACACATTCATTATAATGTCCTGGGTATCACATATGACCTGGAAGTTGATGGAGGGGATGACCCTGTGGTTGATGTAGGCCCTACCATGCTCACTGGGTGGTGCTTTGATGCATAAGTGCGTGCAGTCTATAGCATCCATTACCCCAGAGTATTCTGCTATTTGGTGGAAGAGACGCATATTGCTGGTCAACACCTTATGTGTGTTGAGGAAATATACATGCTCACTGGCATGTGCTGACAAGGCATCCAGGAATGGTGGAATACTCTGGATGCTGATGCCTGTGAGATGCCCATGATATCCCTAATTGTGCTTTGGGAGGTACCTGTGGCTAGTATACCTAGGCCTACACATACCTTGGTATCCACTGGGATGGGTTCCCCTTGGCCAGTTTGATGTGTCAGGTGTGGCCGGCACAGCTCAACAATTTGCTGTAGGAGGTCTCTGTCCACCCTATAGTGCTCCAGTATCTCCAACTCATGTAGCCCCTGGTAGGTTACCCTGGGTCTGTACACTCTTCTCTGTCTCCTCACTGTGGCTTGTTCAGCAGCATTCACATCCTCACCACCTATGTTGCCTGCTGCAACCATTCTCATTTTGTAGGTTTATTTGTTAAAATTTCCCTGCTTGTATACCCGGTGGTGTAGAGTGTTGAAAAATCAGGAGGGAAGGTGTTTGCTTAGTTTATAGTAGTGTTCTGGGCTGGGCTGGTCTGCTGCCTGTGTAATTAGCTGATTCTAATACATTTCACCTGTCAGCTCAGCTAGTTCTCCTTGATTACCTTCCTGCTTCTGTTTTACTTTCTCATTGCCCCCCTGTTCAAATGTGCATGGAGCTATTTCCTGGTTAAACTTCTTTTTTCTTCCTGTACAACCCGGTGCATAGTGTGCACACCCACTTACACTTTGTAAAGGATGCTAGGCAGGTGAAGACACACCCCTAGCCTAGCTGTGCTAAGCTAGGGGCAATCCCAAGCCACAGGACTCCAATCCATTTACAGTTTGCCTGACACATCACCCATGATATCACCTATATCCTAGTCTTGCACCCAGGTATTTATACTCTTACACTCTTGGGACCTGCCTCACACCCTGGGGAAAACTGGGATTCACTATCCTTCCCCTCATTTGCATAGAATTGCCTGCTAATGCATAGTTACATGTGTCACACAGTGCCTTCCCCCTTAGCAACCACTACTCACTGGCCAGGTTGTCTTTTGCCTGCCATTGACTTGCATGGCAGAATACTGATTTTAGTTAGAGTGTTGTTTTTAGGTTTATTTTCTTATTTCCCCACCGGTCCCGTTTGCTCGCCACTGCCTTATGCTTCAATGGACGTGATCGGCAAACATATCATGAAAGTTGTATTTTGTACATTTGGCATTGTTTGCAATGCCAATGGCCTTCTACTTGGCCATTGGCATGCTTCCTCAATGCTACGCAGCCTTTATTTGGAGCTGTCATAGCTCTGCTTTGCAGTTTGCATTGCCGTACTCGGTTACTAACTGTGTACATTTCTGCATATTACGCTAGTCCTGCACACCCTGATTCCTGCTTCCTGGATGACAAATTTACCTCATTTGCATGATGTTCACCTGAAAATGGGCTGATTTGCATATGGGGGCAGGGGACGTGCAGCACTAGTGCTACAGCGCTTGCGCATGTCAGACGTGCATGTACGTGGATCGCTCGGCCGTCATATTGACAAAATTTCATCTAACACTAATCATGCGAGCCATGCAAGCTTTTGAGAATCTGGGGGATTGTGTATCTCTGAATTGCTTACTAATTAGTGTAATTGCTGACAAGTCCTTTTATGCTGCTTTGTTGGTAATCACCTCTGAGGATTGATGCATTCAACCCCCATTCATTTCCCATAAACATGTACACAACTAAACACACACACACACACACACACACACACACACACACACACACACACACACACACACTAATATACAGACAGACATACCATCATACCTCTTACCTGCCCGAGTTTACAGAACACTTCCAATTTGTCACTGTCCCTTGTAAATCACAAATTATTGCACAGATTCAGTAATGTCAGGGGTTAGCGTTCCTTTTAATTGTTCTGTAAAGGCATCAGGATTCAAGAGCTCTTGCTCTATTAAATTTCTAAGTGGATTGTGGCAATATTAAATAGTGTCACTGATCTCTAGTATTTCAAGACTCCCTGGTGTCATCTAGTGTCCTCCCCAACTTTGTCCATAAATCTTGGGCTTGGCCCCTGTGCATCACAGACCATTACAGTTAATCAGTCAATAATGTCAGATGTTAGAGTTTAACACATTTTTGTGCCCCTAATATGTTTCATGATGCAAAACCTGATTTATAGTAGCTTCTTATGTGAAGTGTTATTAATGTCCTTAGTGTTTAGTGTTCCCCCAATATGTCTTTCTTGCTGCAAAACCTGTTGCTCCATTAACTCTTGATGTGACATACACTAATGTCTAAAATTTTACAGTGTGTAGTGTCCCCTTTCCCCAGTATTGCAAGATATGTTTGTTAGTCAAGGAGAGTTTAGAGCTATGGCGTGCACACGCACACACACACACACACACACACACACACGCACACACGCGCACACACACGCACGCACACACACACACACACACACACACACACACACACACACACACACACACACATTCACATTTACTTTACACTATTCATACTTTACATACACACACACATGCAGCTATACATATACACTCCCCTCAACATAACCTATACCCTAAACTTTTCTAATAGGATGTTGCCAATTCAGAGTAATGTTTAACTGAAACTTTTGGCCATGTTAACTAACACAGCATTCAATATGGATTTACAGCAGGCATTTCCAGGGGAAAGCGTATAGTTAACTAACATACGTTGTTCCCCAGAATACCTCATTATCATATATTATTGACCACAGAGACAGCCTCCTCCAGTGCTGCACCTCTTGGAGGTAGAGCATGGCACTAGAGTTATGTCTGAATCAGAAATGGCTATTTCCAGTTGTAAAAAGGGCTTACCACTAGCTGTAAAGTTTCTAAATCCCATCTGCATTAATTACTTACAAATATCTCTAATTATTATATATCACACGTATTGCATTTTGTTTGCAGAATGTTTCTCCTTAGGCCTATCCTGAAAATATTTCATAACTTGTTGGGTGACACAGCAATTAAAACATATATACATACATAAATACATACACACATAAATAAATTCACATTACATTATGAATACATATGTAATCAAAGTATAAATAAATATATGCAGATGGGATGGCCACCCCTCTGCATTTTGAATATGTTTATAAACAAAACAAAACATTACAGATAGCATACCAGTCTAAGTTATGTTTATATATTTTAAACAATAAATACATAAATAAATAAATAAATAAATATCATAGACTCATAGGATATACAAGTCAATGGACCCAGTAGCCATTTACACCTTGACAGTGACTACCCTTAAACCTTATCCCTTTTTCCAAGGATAAATATGCCAGTAATACCAAGAGTGTGTTTGCAGATATCCACCCAGTTGTCTAACTCCTTTTTGAAGCAAGAAAGTATTTAATATTGTTTAATTTGGAGTGGATGTTTGTTCCAGAGAAAGGGTAAGTCTTGGGTGACAAATTGGTCTGTACAATGTGTTTTCTTTATCTGCTGAAGCAAGTTAAAATCCTTGCTTTTGCTGTTAGTAGAAGATTTTTGGAGAGATAAGAGGCCTTGGCCTACTGGATCTTAATGACCCAAACAGCTAAATACAGATCTTCCTTAAGGAGTCTGTTGGTCACTGAAAAAAGGCACTGTGGTGCTTCCAGCCTCTCCAGGTAGTTCTTGTCTTTTTAAGCTGTGATCTTTTCAGTTATGAACCTCTAAGGTCTTTCCAGTTGCTCGATATGCCTAATAAGATCCATAACCACTAAAAAGACGAATGTGCTCAATAAACCAGCTGAGAACCAAACTAAGTTAAATATGAGCACAGAGTAGAATAGATCACTACTCGTAGAGTGCAAGACTTAGTGTGGAATGTGCTAAGTGATTATGAGACTAGTGTGTAATAAATATAATTTTTACGTTTCTATGATTGGTGGTCTGTGTTCCATTCAACATGGTCTGTTAAGATTCATTGCAAAAGTGCCCCTGTATTCAATAATAGGTCTGATCCATGCAAAGGACAAAGGGGCAAGAACTTCCTTAGATCTAGATAAAATTCTCTTTGCAATCAGTTGCACCTAATAAAAAAAAGATTTCCTAACCACTGTTGAAACGTGATGATCAAAGACAAGAGAGTTATGTACCCATGTCCCAAGGTGTCTCATCATAGTTTCATTCTGAAGCAAGGTGTGGTCTATAATATAAGATGGATAAAAAGGTTATTTACGAAATACAGTGATATTACACTTTAAGCATTTAGTTTTAACCCATTTTTTGAGCAGCAGTTGGCGTGAGTTCCAGTTGTCACTTCAGTGTATCAGAAGGGGACTTGAGAATGATACCTTTACAGTCAACTACAGACATGGTCAGCCAGAGATCCCCATTTGTAATTTAGAGATCTTTGAAGTAGATGTTGAATGTTAGAGGTCCCAGCACAAAGCCCTGAGGAATTAGCTTGTCACCTTCATGTTTGTTGAGGAAGCACCTGCCATCCTTACTACATAGGTTCTATCCCTCAGCCAACTGTGTATGGGTCAATTTACAGTTCATTCAGCTTGTTTATTATGTCACCCTGTTGCACGGTGTCAAAAGCCTTAATCAGACTGAGGGATGCTTTATGACCAGCATGACCACTATCCACGGCTTGTGTTACACTCCCAAAGAAGTTAACTAGAGTCATTAGAAATGATCTACCTTTAGCAGAGCCAAAGTGCTGCTGGATAAGCCTATAAGATGTTTGATTTCATAGGTAATTAGGTCTGTTATAACATGTTCTATCTCTTTGCAGATAAGACTAGTCTGGTTAATGCATTTGTAGTTTTCAGGGTCAGTGGTGGGTCCACCTTTATGAAGTAGCATCACAACAGCTGTGTGTCATACTTAGCAAGGCTCAGGCTGAATTGCTCTAGGAGCAGTCTATTAGGTCATATTTTGTGTTGTCTATTAGGCAGCCAAGTCTGTTACTAGGCTCAATGGATGATGTATTTTTTTGTTTTGCACAGAACCTTTAGCACTTGTTCTTTGGTCATGATGAAGGTTTTTTGAATTCTCTGGGATAGGTCCACTTTATATAACTGGTCTGGGTGTGAAATTTCCACTGGATTTCTTTGCTGGCATGTTGGTTATCTGTACTAGAACTGAGTAGATAGTGTCATTTTGAATAAATTCTGAGCAATGTTGGGTGCCATTCCTTAGTTACCTAATGTAGCTAAAGAAGGATTTGCAAATGTCTTTAGCTTCTGATGCTAGTCTGAGTTCTTGGGATGCCTTTGTTTTCATGATGGTGTTTATATGTATTTTTTATAGATTTTTAATGTTAACCATGATTTGAAGGGGTTTTGTTTATTATATAATTTAAGAAGAATGTTTCCTTTTATTGTATTTAATATGTATATATATATATATATATATATATATATATATATATATATATATTTTGCTAAGATGTTTTACTTTTAAATTTTTTTTTTTTGTTTGGATCTGTTAGGGACTGCCAGATCACTGCCTTTATCCAAGTATGCACAGAGTTTGTTTGCATAACTTCTTGCTGTGTCAGTATCTCAAACTTGAATTTAAAGATTTCATTACTGAATTGCAAACAGTTTGTATGTGTGATGTTCCTAAACTTTATGATATTTGCATCTAACTGGAGATTTTGAAGGAAAATGTCTCCAATTTGTGATCTGATATAAACAGAGAAGGGATTATGAGGGGAGATAGTTAATATTGATGCCATGTCAGTAAGTACAATTTCTAACATATTTTGTCCTTTAATGGGTCCCTTCACAATATGTCCAGGTAGCTTTTGTTTATGAAATCAAGGAATTTTTCAGTGTAAGAGGGAGTTTGGCATAATAGTTAAGATCTTTACCTCGGAGATACCAGGTGCAGGGTTTGATTCTGGCCTCTGATTATTGCCTAGGCTTGTAATAGTCTACAGATGGATAGCTTAGATTTTGCCTATGAACCTTTTGTCTACAGTTGAAGTCAGCTGGTAGTTAACATCTCCTAGGATAATGGCATTCCTGCTAATTTGTAGCTAATCAAGTAAATTTAGGAATCTGAAATGTTTTTCTGGGCATATGGCGTTGGGTCTTATAACATGCCATGATCTAATGGATGTTACTATTTAGTGTGTGCTGGATCTCAGCCAGTTCAGGTTTTGGGTTTTTACAGATCTGCCTAGAAGTACTGTGGTCTCTAAAAATACGGATACTACAGTGCAGTTACCATCGGGCTGAAAGGTGTGGTAGGCACAATTCCCTGGTTCAAATAAATGCAAATTTCACTACAATTTGTATTTTGAATATATTTGTTGTCAAAACATTGACAGATGGCATACCAATCTGCATTATGAATACATTCATAATTAATAATTAAATATAGGTTGATGGTATGTTACTCTGTATTATGAATATGTTTGTAAACAAAGCATAGATAGATAGCTAAATGAATAAATAGACAAATACCAGTGACATACCAGTATGAGTTATGAGTATGTCTATAAACAGAACATAAATAAATACAGATGATGTATTACAGGGACAGTAAGGCTAGACTTCTTAAGTTCCTCACAGATCAATAACCTAGTAAGTAACTATGTACCTATGATCCTATGACATCAATCTGATTTATAAATAAGTTTGCAATCAAAATATAGATAAATAAAACACATATTGTATATCAGTCTATATTAATAATATGTTTGCACTTAAAACTTATAAATAAATGCCATAATGGGCAGCTTTATGAATATGCTCACAATTAAAACTCAAAAAATAATTGCATACAAGTCTGCATTATGAAAAGGTTTGTAATCAAAACATAAGGAAATAAATAAATGCCGAAGTCATACAAATCTGAGTTATGAATACGTTTGCAATCAAGACATAAATAAATACTGAACATATACCAGTCTGGGTTATATATATGTTTGCAATCAAGACATAAATACATACATACATACAGACAGCATTGCAGTCTGATGTATGAATATAATACATTAGCATGTTATTAGCTGACACATTATATGAAGTGTTTCACCATGGCAACATAAGTCTGGCATGTGCTTTTGTCATGCAAAGGATGCTAGGATGCAGTGCAATAGGAAAAAGGGCACCAGACACTGAGGAAATGTCAGGGTCTTGTCAGGCTTCTCCCTGCCTTGACAGAAACCAGCAGGTATTTTAAAGTTATACACCTAAAGAGAGGGGTCACTGCTTCCCAGGGACCACAGCTCCTGTCTGATCATCATAATTTTATGGGATACAACCAGACCCAGTTCTGTGTGGTCCCTTCAACTTTAAACAGATTAATGATCGGTATTGTACAGTTTGATGCCCATGTTGGTGCGACTCTACTGTTGGCATAGATCACTTTTAATAATTTGTGGTATAAAACAAAACTGCCAGTGTGCTGTTTATGAATTCTGATGTCCCACAAGCAATACGGTTTTATTGTACAAATTAGAAGATAGGACTTCTGCTGCTTTCTGCCATAAAAAAAATTTCTACATCTCCAACTTACAGTCAACAAAAGTCAACAAATAAATACAAAATGAAATACATCTACTGGGTTGCATATTTTAATATGTATTTTGAATGTCTCATGTAACATTTGCAAAGTTTTTCCAACTCAGTGTTTCAACTCAGTCTCTGAACAGAAGTTCAGCCTTCAATACCATTCTAGGATTTCACATATAAGCTGTGTTCAGACTTAGCAAACATAATTAGCAGTGGAATCAGAGAGATGTATCCTCTTCTAGGGTAAATACACTTTGACGTGTTTTCTTCTGACAGTCTTATAATAGTAAAGGCAGTCATATGCACCCCATGCATAACTAAGCACGGACATCTTTAACTTAAAAAAATTTTCAAATTACAAAAATCTGATATATGGTGTTCAAAAGAATCATTGCTTTCTTTATTAAGTATATAAATTTTCCTAAGTGATAAGCAATCACAGTACAATAACATATATATTCTAATGGTGTATATGGAATTAACTTACTCATAGTAACTATTATAGCAAGTTTAACACTTTTTTTAGTTATGGAAAATCTGATACTTATCTGTATTTTATATGTCAAAGTTACAGTGGATGTGTGCCAGTCTTAGTGTTTATAAGACTGGTATTCACCAATCTGTTTTCTGAAAACAAATTATTTATTTATTTGTTTTCGTCTACTTGGAAAGTTTGTTTGGGGAATAAAATGCCCATTTTCAACAGAGGCCCGGTAGAAAAGCTCCAAAACAATTTTAAAAATATTATTTAAAAAGTACTTCAAAGTAACGGTCAACAAATATTATTTGCAAAGCATATTAGATGAAGGATATTTACTTATTTGACATTTGTTTATTTATTTGATATTTGTTTACTGGGAAGGTCTGACTGGGTGGTAGCCCATTTTCAGTGGGGGAGGGGAGGAAAGTGCCAAAGACGATAGTAAATTACATTACTTACATAGATATAGGACATTACATATGCATCAGAATAATCACATTATTAGGACAACAAGCACTTTTAAACAATTCTACATATTTGCTACATAAGTTACATTTTTATAGGGGACATTATCTAAAAGACAATGGACAAAACAATGGCACAGGTAAGATAATTCTACTATTTATAAAAGTGGGTGATGTTGTAAAGGTGTGCTTATTTTATAAGACTTTTAAAACAGGGCTGAGAGATGAGAGGAAGGAATTTACAGAAGATGAAAAAAGTGGAGAGAGCTAGGTGTCAAAAAGAGTAAGGTACGCGATAGGTCTATAAAGAAAACGCGAGGAAAAGCAAGGTTGTGAGAAAGTATAGTGTTGAGGAGAAAGTGGTCAAGAGAGGTGGGAGAAAAGTTTAGTTTAAATAAGGGAAAGTATTGTGAAAAGTTGAGTTAGGTGGAGAGAGAGCAGAGAAGATAGTAAAGTACGCTAAATAGAGTGAGATGTAAGAGCCTGATTTATGTACTGTAGGAGAAAAAAGGAACGAATAGATTTCTCCTATGTTGTGGGGAGAGGGGAGATAAGGGGGTGAAAGTATTGTAGAGTTCTATAAGATGGTCAGCAAGGGAGGAGGACAAAAGGTGTAAGTGGCCGATAGCCAGGATTAATAGAATTAGCCAGGACTAGAGCATGGACAAAGGCAAAGTGTTGTTTAGGTGATTTTTAAGTATTTTTTTTACATGTTTTCAAGATATTGTGAGTTGAATCAAAAATACCATATTAATACAGTTGCATAGTATCTAAAGTGGGCATAGTTAGGACTCTACCACTTAGAACTAACACTCAGAACAAGTATATTGAATGGTGTTCAATTTCTAAGTGTAGTAAAATCCAAACATTACAACAAATACTTAACAAATTATTAAGTAGATTTAGAACAAGTTTTTAACTACAATAACTGCTAAGATTGAAGTATTACAAATCTTAGGAAGAACAAAGGAATATGTATTTAAAAAACTCTCATACCATTTGCAAAACTTCGGAGAGTCTAGCAGTTAGAATGGAATTGATAATTAGCTACTTCCTATGGTACTGCGTTTGATTACTTCGGCCTTCATTTGCTTACTGTGTGACATTGAGCAAGTCACAACCAGACACTGCTTTGGGGAATTGTTCCATTCTCTTCAATGATTTCTTGGCCCGCATGCCTAATAAGTAACTATGTATGTATGCATGTAGAAGTAGCTGTTGTATTTAAAATCCAGGGAACATAATGGCATCAAATCTCTGCACTCAGGAGAAATGTTGCAAAAACCTTACACAAGAGAGTGAAGAAACAGAACTGCCTTACAAACTGAAAAGAGGCATGGACATGATTCTAACTGCCTCCATACTGAAATAAGAATCTTTCATTCAATCGTTAAGTGCTTTTAAAGAGAAACAAAGTGGTACCTTGGAAACTTTGCTTTTCTATTGGGGATTACTGTATAAGTTTGCTGTCAGCACATAAATCTTAAGGTATAGTCAGTTGCTCTTTTTGATCCAGCAGTAAATGCTACCTCACTTATTATTGGTATCCTAACAAGCAATGCAACCTAGCAGTCAAATCATACAAGACAACCCATTTTGTACCATGCATGGTTCTGCCCAGTTCACCAAGGTCAAAGTTCAACATTTCGGTTGATCTCCATATATTGCTACCAGTTGAAGTGTTGTCTATTAATAAAAGCAAAATGTCTGCATAATAGACCATAGTTCTAGTCAAATGGATTCATTGTTCACCTGGAATTTTCTAGAACAAAATTCTGTGCACATTGTCATCCTTTTTTTTTTTCAATTTTTACACCTAAGTGATAGTTTATTTCTGTCAGCTATCTTATGCCTTCGAGCTTTTCTGCTGGGCATACTTTTTTCAGCCTTGTAGCTTATGAAATGTGAATGCCTTTAAGTGATCTTGAAAGGTTTTGCCATCCCATGTTCTACTTATGTCTATGGGGTGTTGAATCTGATGCTGTTTTTGTGCACCTAAGAGAATGCAGCAGACAATGTCTAATGGAAAAGTGGTGCCAATAACATTCTCAACCACAGGAAAGCAGAATCATTGTATCTACTTTACAGACTTTTCCTTATGCTTAACAGCATCTGTAAATATAAAGAAGGATTAACAAGTAAGTACAAGCAATAATTTTTATCTTGACTCTTCTAGACACTGTGAATGTTATGATTTGCCAGTACATGGCAAACATTTAAGCCAGTAATATTTCAATGTTAAGGTACTATGAATGAGTATTTTCAGTTACTTGATTTACTGCTTGATTGGCATCTATGGATCCATGAAGGAGTGATCAAATTTTGTTGACTGGAAGCAATTCATGTTGGCAACAATTTTCAGTTTTTAAGGGTACTATGATAAAGTAGCATAAAGCATTTCAGAATGTGAGAAGAATAAATGTTATCACATGGTCACTGCTGCAGATTTCAAGCCCAAACAAAAAGTATATTCAGTACCTTTTCAGCATGTTGCCTCTAGGGCCTCATTATATTTTCAAAACATTTCTCTTAGTGGCTATATTAATTATGTGTTCAATTTGTTTGTATGTTTGTGTATTCCATCTTTATTGCTGTTGCTTAGTAGACCATGCATACTCCCATGCTTGTTTTCTCCCTGGCTTAGTGATGTGACCCACATTTCTTCAGTATTAGCCTGCTCAGGGTCATTTACTAGGTGGAAAATTAAGCATCAGTAGGCACTGGTACTGTTGCAAGCCTAGGTACCACCACCCCCAAGGGTAAGTAAGCTGGCTTCAGCCATAGATGCTTATTTTCCCCTGCTCTTTCCCTAAAAACCTGTTCCACCAGTCACTCAGCGGTCACCTGGATTATAGTAAGGGACTAAAAGCATCTGTTTACAGTGACAAACCTGACATTTTCAGTGAGCGGAGACATGCAGACACATGTACAACACATACATCTTTAACAATTGTATCTATGGTAACAAATGACAAATGTACCAATCAACCACAGGACTATGGAAAACGTTGGAAATCATTCAAAGCAACTACACATATAGCCAATCACAAGACTTTCCAAACTGAATATTTAATAAAGCAGTACACATCTATTATCCAATAGTAACTAGTGTACTCTTACATTAGGCTAGGAATATTCCATTGGGTCTTCTTCCCAGGTTAATGTAAATATGTAGTAATTCTCACATCCAAATATAGCAATAATCACTTCTAGTGCAGTTGAATATGATAATTTACTCATTACTGGGGTAATTTTATCCAAATGGTCAGAGCCTGAGTGAATAAATGGCACCAGGTGTGTATAATCCGAAATAAGTGATGTAACTAGCAGTGATTAGCATTGTTTAAATTTGACCCTTTTAAACAACTACATTGCATAACAGCACTTTATCCTGACACACTCTAGTTATGCCAGCACACCAGCTGAGATGCATGTCCAATGCATGGTTTATGAACAGTTCCATGCTTGCACATGCGTTTCTCCTTCTTGTTGTAGATTTATATGAGAAATACTTAAAAATGATTACAGCACGATCAAAAAATGAAAGTACTCTGTAAATGGTTCAATGTATGTATTATTTTCAGACATGCTACCAGGGTTAATAATGGTGCTAAATGTATTTTATTGCTAACCAGAATGGATCTCTTTGGGGAGGTAATTACAATTTGTTAGAGCCCAAATGAATTCAGTTAATATAATACAAAAATGCTCCACATCACGTTGTGTGTTATGCTGCAATATAATCACATCTGGGTAATTTGCTCCCAAAGAACTAGTAAGAATACCATGTCCTTTCAAAAATTTCATAATGAAACAGAATTATCTTGACATGAAACTCTGACCATCAATATCCAACTTTTAAAAAGCTAGATGACTGCCCTGGATATAAGACATTGGACCGGATTCATGAAGGCTTGCACAGAGTCTAAGAGTAGATTAAGACTCCAGACAGCCAATATGTCTGCCGAACGATCCAGGAACAGCCAGCAGGGGCGTGCATGAGAGCTCCTAAAACTACCCTTGCACAGACAGTGTTATGTTATGAAAACTACCTCATTTGCTGCTGAAATCTATGCAAATGAGGTAAATTTGTGATCCATGAAACACTAACCTGTCCGAGTAAGAGTAGTGTTATTTGCAGAAATGAACTCCGTTGGTAACGGAGTACCGTTCTGCAAATAGCAAAACGGGGCTATGACAGCTCCAAATAAAGGATGCATCCAGTTGAGGAAGCATGCCAATGGCCAAATATAAGGCCATTGGCATTTTTATCTGTTGCAAAATAATAAAAAATAATTTCCCCCCCCCAATCTCCGATGTTTAAGCGTAGCACTGTGCCGCGCAAATGTGCGGCACTCTAAAAACCAGCAAAAAAAACATAAATACAAGCCAAAAATAGGCATTTTAGTAAAAATATTCATCTGTCATGCAGGTGAATGGCAGGCTGAAGACAACATGGCTACTGAGTAGTGGTTGCTAAGGGGAGAAGCTCAGTCTGAGAGATGTAACCAAGCATTATTAGGCAATCCTATGCAAATGAGGATAAGGAAAGTGAATCCCAATTTTCCCTGCCATGTCAACCATGTCCCTAGAGTGTAAGAGTAGGATTAGGTGGGTAACAGAGTAGAAAATAGGTGACATCATGAGGGGGTATGTATCAAAGACTGTAAGCTTATTGGAGCAGAGTGGCATGTGTTTGCTGTAAGTTACTCAGGACTGGAAGAGGCGTGTCTACAGTTGTCTTAACTGAAACCCAGAAACCGAAGGTTTACGTCGTGAATATCACTAAAGTTCCTTGCAAAGATGCATACACTGTGTGCATGCGTGTGCATGCCTGTAAACCTGTCTAAGCCTGTGTGCGTGTGTGTGCGCCCGTGTAAGCCTGTGTAAGGCTGTCTAAGCCTGTGTGCATGCATGTGTACCCGCCTAAGCCTGTGTAAGCTTGTGTAAGCCTGTGTGCTCTCGTGTGTGTGTGTTTGGGCTTGTTTGCACGTCACTGCCCCCTGTGGAAACAGAAAGGGAAAAGGAAGGAAAAGAAGTAGTAGGAAGTTAACCAAGGAGAACTAGCAGAGCTGCCAGGTGAAATCAATCAGAATCAGCCAATTACATAGGCAGTACACTAGCCCAGCCCAGCCCAGCACTTAAAACACTGCAAACAACATACCCCCATGTTTTTCTCAGAAACACTGCAACACTGCAGTCTACAAAGAGAAGTGAAAACTTAAAAAGCTTAACTGAGACAAAAAATGTTAGGGGCTGCCATTACTATTATAAGGCAACATGTGCAAGATGCTGAGGGTGGTGCCATTGTGAATGCTGCTGAGCAACCCACAGTGAGGAGACGGAGAAGAGTGTACAGACCCAGAGTAACCTACCAGGGGCTATATGAGCTGGAGATAGTGGAGCGCTATAGAGTGGACAGAGACCTCCTGCAGCAAATTGTTGAGCTGTGCAGGCCACACCTCACAGACAGAACCAACAGAGCAGAACCCATCCCAGTGGAAACCATGGTATGTGTTGGTCTAAGAATACTAGCAAGAGGTACCTTCCAGAGACCAACTGGTGATATGATGGGGATTTCACAGGCACCAGCATCCAGGGTACTGCACCAGTTGCTGAATGCCATGTCAGCACATGTCGGTGATCATGTATATTTCCCCAATTCCCATAAGGTATTGGCCAGCAATATGCATCTCTTCCAGCAAACAGTGGAATACACTGAGGTAGTGGGTGTAATTGACTGCACGCACATACACTTCAAAGCACCAGCTGGTGAGCGGGTTAGGGCCTACATCAACCACAAGGGCTTCCACTCCATCAACTGCCAGGTCGTGTGCGATGCCCAGGGCAAAATACTGAATGTGTGTGCTGGCTGCCCTGGAAGCTACCACGATTCCCATATCTGGCATCTGATGCAGCTGTACCAGACATCTGCCAAGGGTGACATCCCTGACAGTCACCTAGTAGGGGATGCTGGATACGCACTGGAGCTGTGGCTGATGACACCCATCAGAAATGCACACACACCTGAACAAGAACTCCATAATGAGGCACACGCACAAACACGAAATGTAATTGAGCATGTGTTTGGGATGCTCAAGTCACGGTTCCAGTGCCTCGACACATCTGGTGGAGCCTTGCAGTACTCACCATCTACATGTACCCAAATTGTCATGGTATGTGCCATGCTACACAATATGATCCTGTGAAAACAGCTGCAGCAGGAACAGCATGGGGCAGGGCCAAACAGCCCCCCACCATTGCCAAGGCCTGCACAGGCACAGCGTGACTCGGAGGAGGAACAACCTGAGCCTGCCCCAGTAGGCAGAAGGAGGCATGCCCAGTATGCCTTGGCCTTGGCAAAGAGGCAACGCATAGCACATACACTGGCTCAGTAGGAACCCTGAAAATTATACCTCTCTCTGACTCGCACATAAAATAAAAGGGATGCCTAACTTGACACTACCTGTTTCCAAACATGTATAGGGAGTGTAATATGTGCATCCGACATAAGCAGCCCTGCAGCACCACCTGAGGCATGATTGCCATGTTTTAAGCAATATAAAGCAGTGCTAAGCAGCTTTTACCAATATTTAGTATATGTAAACAAAATTTCCCATGCTAACTAGTGCAATGTCAGGCAACGTTGAGCAATGTTGGGCAAGGTCGGGCAAAGTTGAGCAAAGTCAGGTAAACATGCTCATATTAGCTTTACTGTCCCTTAAGCAGTCTGGTCTGCCCCAGCATGAAAATAAAAAGCAGTGACAGGGCTCGAAACCAGGATACTGTGCACTATAGTCACAGCACTGAACCACTAAGCAATGATAGCATTTCAGTAGCACAGACACAGCAGGACAATTATACACTAATGCAAACACAAAGAAATGCTGTAACATGCCCGTAAAGAGGCATATGGGTAACCTCCCCCACAGGCCTATGCAGACAGAGAATATCAGGCCAGGTGGTGTGATGTGGGTTGTGTAGGCTATGAAGTTGCAATCTAATATACATGACAGAAGTGTAGTACAGTAGTATGCCTCAAGCCAGTACGATAGGCAACAATACAGATTGAAATGGTGTACCGTACATAGTAGTGCAGGTATAGCAAATGTGTATAAGTGTCAGGTGAACCCCCCATCCTATGTACACCCACAGTAACAATCAGGTGTGCCCCGGGTAGAAATGTACAAAGAATAGCTGTCCCCCATATGTAGAAATGTTGATAAGGCTATGCAAAGTGTCTCATGGAAGCCCTGCAAGCACAGCATGATCCCTGTTGATCTATGACACAAAGGTCAGTCCTGCTGTTAAAATACAACTTGATTTTCCATACACATATAGCATAAATGTCTATACCGGGCATGCTCACACACTCCAACAAATGTAGTGGATTTCATTCAGCATCACACTGAAAGGTCATACTGGGCATGCTCACACACAAATAAACAAAGCAAATGTCAGGCAACAACATACTGAAAGGTCATACTGGACATGCTCACACACTTGTGCTAAATACAGAGGTGATAATAAGGGATCTATGGACAAATGTGGATAGACATCTCTACTTCCAGAAACACATTTACAAAGTTGTCAGAAAATCATGCTATGTGTTCACACAAACTGCCAAGGTCTGTTCATGTAGGTCAAAGGAGGTTCCCACTACTCATCAGTCATCAGACCCATCAGAGTACCACAACACACTTGCGATGAATCTGACTAGGTACGTTCAGTAGCCAGAAAGACCACTGAAGTACCCTAACAAGAGGATTACTGGCCTCAAACAGTTGCTCCATGCAACAAGACTGAATGTAATCCAATCTGTACTCTGTTGCATACTGTCTACTCAGGAGATCTCTGCCCAACAGACAGGTCCATGTCATGGCTACACTCAGATCTGTTCTGAGTTACAGCTCAATGGCACTAAATATACAGACCCAATTGATATTGCCAACATCCTGGCAGATAGGATCAGTGTTAACTTTACCCCCCTCTCACCCATGAAAGAGCACATCTCTATAATGGAAGACTGCAAAGTTGCTGTCATCACGGCTGCACAGGTAAAAAACACTCTCCAAAGCCAGTATCACAGCAGCCATGGAACCAGATAACTTCACAGGCTGTGTTCCACACAAACCACAGAATGAACAGGCACCACACTGATGTACCATGTGCAATCATAGCCTCACCTCAAGCTTTGTGCCTGCTGAATGGTGCACAGTGACGGTTATCCCACTACACAAGGGTGGAGACACCATGGACCCCAGGAACTAGCGCCCCATTAGACTGATGAGCCTGCTCTTCAAGGCCATGGAATGTATCATCATACAAGATATAAAAAAATACATTGGTAATCCGCAAACCCTGGACCACAACAATGTTGGGTTTGTAAAATGCAGATCGCGTCTCCTAAACCTGATAGATGACATTAAAGCAGTCACCAGAACTGTAGGCAAGGGTAAGGTGGTTCGCACAGCCTATGTAGATCCTGCCATGGCTTACAACACCACCGCACACTCTGGAAATATAGATAAACCCACTAAACTAGGTATAAATTGCTATGTCATAAGATGGGTTGCCAACAGGCTTACTGACAGAACACACACTGTGAAAGTAGCAGACTCCAAGTATGACTTTGGACCAGTGACAAGTGCAGTACCACAGGGTCTAGTCCTGTATCTAGTCCTGTTTAGCATCTACTTCCCTGAAGCAAACTTTAACATGGAAGGTCTGTGGCTACTGAAGTTTCCAGAGGACTGGAAACTAGGAGCCATAATTGTAAACACTAAAGATGTGGATATCCTACAAAAGGGCCTCACTGAGACAGATGGCTGTTGTCAAAGCCATGGGTTCTAGCTCAATGCCAAAAGGTGCATTGTCATCCTCTTTGCTAAAAACTCTGTAGCCAAGAACTACAACATAGGCGGTAGTATACTTAACACTGAAAGTGTGACAAGAGACCTTGGGTCACAGGTGGACAGTGGACACAACTGTGATAATCACATCCCCACAGTAGTCAGGAAACCCTGCTATGTGGCACACCTCATCACAAAATGTGTCTCATGCAGAATAGAAGAGGACATTGTTCCCCTCTACTCATCACTCACTAGAACTATAATAGAGTACACTTTTGCTGTGTACCTCACAAGACAACTACAACAACTGGAAAGCCTGCAGCAATACCTCACAAAGAGCATTAGTGGCCTGAAATACATGCCATACACGGACCATCTCAAAATGCTCCATCCGTACTCCCTTGCATATTGCCTACTCATATGAGTTCACTGCCTAACATACAAAGCTATGTCAAACACAGAGCTGTTGGATATGCTCCACGTAAAACACTCACAATCCCTCTGACCTTCAGACCCAAAACCACGAGTGAAATACAAAAAGAAGGGGTGTACCCATTTACCTTATAGATACCCACACCTTCAGGTTAGTGGCACAGAATGAAGCCTTGGAGACCATGCAAATGCAACTAACATTGGGCAAAGCTGCTCATCAGATTGTAGCCTGCTACAGATAACCTACCATGTCTCAGGAACCTCACTCAGTATTCCTGAGAACAGTGGAAAATATAAAGGTCCTATCAAACACCATTATATGAGGTGATTACAACTACCCAAACATTGAGTTGGAGAATTACTCCTGTACAACATCCTTTGCCCAATGTTTCCTAGAGTTTAAAAACTCTAACACCCTGGAACAGCTGGTCACCATGCCCACTAGAGGTGACACCATACTGGACATGATCATCACCAACATGGGGTACCAGTGTTCCACAACAGAGATAAACCCCTCGCTGGTAATATCAGATCATAAAGTAATCACACTGGACATCCACATTCCGCCCCATCACCCAGTCAATGAAACCACAGTGAAGACATTTTCAAAAGCAAACTGCACACTTCCCAAGACCAAAGTGGAAAGTTCCAAAGCCCTCTTGCTATAGGATAATGGTATACAATCTGCCGATTCATTTACAAGTGCATCCTATGAGCATCAACAGGGATGCATGGATCGAGACATCACAAATAAAACCAAGATGCACTCCTCCAAAAATAAGAAAACAATCTGGTGGTCATTGCCCATAAATAAGCTAGACAACAGAAGGAGGAAACTAACACCTGATAGAGCCAACTTCACTAAAGGATAAGCATCACTGATCATTATTGAGAAGAAACAATGATCACTCATAAAATAATTCAAGGACAGTTTCTACAGACAAATTGCCAAGGAATGTAAGAATAACAACCACAAAGCCTTTGGTAGCTATACCAGACATGTAGGTGTCAACATCCAAATATGCTGTCAGCTACTGACAAATGGCAAGAAATACACTGAACCAACTTTCATTGCCCACATCCTGGGGGACAAGTTCAGTGTAAACTCCCCCCCCATCACCCCCAAAAGGGCCTGTGTCCATCACAAAAGCATGCAGAGCCCCAGACTTCATGGATATGCAGGTAAAGACAGCCCTTTCCAAAGCCAAGAACACAGCATCAATGGGACTGGATGGTGTCCCAGGCTGCGTCTTACACTAGGTCCAAAAGGAACTACACCCTCATCTACATTCACTGCCCAGACTCAATCATACCACAGGCTATATACCCAAAGAATGGCATACACTAACAGTCATCCAGCTCCACAAAGATGGTGCCACAACACAACCTGGAAACCACTGCCCTATATGTCTACTCAGCCTGTTCTACAAAGCTATTGAGCAAACTGTCATGGAACCCATAAACAGAGACATTGGGGACCTCCAGACACTGGACTCTACATAACCTCACCTTGTTAAAGGCAGATCCTTTTCTCCTAAACATAGTTGGCTAATTTCAAACAGTTAGCAAGGACATAGATGGAGGTGAAAGTAGTCCACACAGCCCACCTGGACCTCACTAAGGACTTTTTACACCATTCCCCACTCTGTCATCATGGACACGCTTACCAGCTTGAACATTAACAGCTATGTCACAAGATGGGTGGCCAAGTGGCTCACAGATCAAACACACATGTTCAGAGTTGCGGGTGCCATGTCCAACTCTAGGCCAGTCACAAATGGCATCCCACAGGTCTTGGTCCTGGGACCCCACCTGTTCAGTAGACACTGCTCAGAGGTACAGGCAAGCACGGGAGGAGTATGGCTGAACAGGTTTGCAGATGACTGCTAACTGTGGTCCATAATCGACACTACGGCTGACACACACATCCTCCAGAAGGGGCTTACAGAAACAGATATCTGGTGTCAAAACAATGCCCTCAAGCAGAATGCCAAAGAATGCATAGTCATCCCCTTTGGCTAAAACAAAGTGCAAACAAATTACCACATAGGTGGTACTCCAGTATGTACGGAGAAAGTCATTAAGGCCCTGGGGACATAGTTAGATAGTAAACTCTCCTTTGATGATCACATGGCCATAGTGTTTAGACATTCCTTCTATGTAGCCCACCTAATGTCACCTAATGTAATCCACTTTGTCTAGTCTGATGATGTCACCATCCTATAAATATACCTGTGGAAAATCAAGCTCACAGTAATGTGTATAGCACATTGTATAAATGCGTACACCTGTAGTATCATAAACCAGTTAGGTAGGGGTTTGAATTCTGCACTTGATACGTGTGTGTGTGTGATTGGCTTGGAGAAAAGCAAACCTTTTGGAGAGTAGTAAAACACCTTAAAAGTGGTATACTAATCTTGGTCAAGTCTGATAATGTCAACATCCTACAAATATACCTGTGGAAAAGCGAACCCACAGTAATGTGTATAGCATGTCCTGTATATGCGTACTACTGTAGTGTCATACACCAGTTAGTTAGGGGTTTAAATCCTGCACTTGACAAGTTTGTGTGTGATTTCCTTGGAGAGAAGCAGCATTTTTGGAGAGTACTCAAACACCTTAAAAGTGGTATACTAATCTTTGTCAGGTCTGATGATGTCACCATCCTACAAATATACCTGTGGAAAAGATAGCTCACAGTCACGTGTATAGCACGTTGTGTAAATGCATACTCCTGTCGTATCATAAATCAGTTAGGTAGGGGTTTAAATCCTGCACTTGACAAGTGTGTATGTGTAATCTCCTGGGAGAGAAGCAACCTTTTTGGAGATTACTCAAACACCTTAAAAGTGGTATACTAATCTTTGTCAGATCTGATGATGTCACCATCCTACAAATATACCTGTGGAAAAGAAGACTCACAGTAGTGTGTATAGCACGTCATGCCAATGCATACTCCTGTAGTATCATAAACCAGTTAAGTAGGGGTTTGAATCCTGCACTTGACAAGTGAGTGTGTGTGTGTGTGTGTGTGTGTGTGTGTGTGTGTGTGTGTGTGTGTGTGTGTGTGTGTGTGATCTCCTTGGAGAGAAGCAACCTTTTTGGAGAGTACTCAAACACCTTAAAAGTGGTATACTAATCTTTGTCAGGTCTGATGTCACCATCCTACAAATAAACCTGTGGAAAAAAGACCTCACAGTAATGTGTATAGCGTGTCCTATAAATGCGTACTCCTGTAGTATCATAAACCAGTTAGGTAAGGGTTTGAATCCTGCACTTTACAAGTGTGTGTGTGTGTGTGTGATCTCCTTGGAGAAGAGCGACCCTTTTGGATAGTAGTAAAACACCTTAAAAGTGGTATACTAATCTTGGTCAAGTCTGATGATGTCACCATTCTACAAATATACCTGTGGAAAAGAAAACTCACAATAATGTGTATAGCATGTTGTGTTAATGCATGCTCTTCTAGTATCATGAAGTAATTAGGTAGGGGTCTGAATCCTGCCCTTGGTGAGTGTGTGTGTGCCAATGTGGTGTAGGCTTTGCTTTTACTGCTGTATGACAACAGTATGTGCATTGCACATGTGAGTTAGCTGTGTGGCAAATACATATACGTACATGTGACCTCAATTACTGCATGTGTGGGAACCCTGCTTTCTCCAAGAACACATCTGTCATCTTTGCCAGAGTGTGCTGCTGCTTTCCAGACCTTAGGTCACATCTGTATGCTTGTGACAAGGCCAGCCACTGCAGTGATCCTTGGCCTAGGTCATCCGTGTCACACACACTCATTACGGTTTCTATTGAATTGTGTGAGTGAGGCTTTATGGCCGAGGTATATGTCAGACCTGTTCAAACACAGAAAAGTCTGTCAATGATGGCTATTCATTATAGGTGTACAGCAACCTTTGTGGATATGCATGCAGACCCCTTATTGCTTATGTGATCCACCGAGGGATTTAAAAATACCTTTGGAAATGGAATTAGCAAAGGAGAGATAACGTACCACTTGGTTGCATGTACACATTGGTACCCGTTCTTCATGTTGGTGGCTACTACCTATGTGGTACTGTGAGGATACTATGTTCCGTAAAGGTGGACGACTATGCTTTGGTTGGCTTATAGCTTTACAGCATGGGCTTGACAACAGGGATCTGTCTGTGTGATACCCTTGTGGAGGATGTGTGTGTCATCTGGAGAATGCATTATAGGCCACAGTATGCATTACCAGACGTGGACGGACATATCCCTACTGTGATTGCTTGTACCTAAGAGAGCTATATGCCAAACAGGAGTGGTCTCAGTAATGGCTGCAGGTGAATACCACTGGTTACTGGCAGAGTATAGTACCTGAAAGATCCAAATGTTACTGTATGTCCTACATCTGTGTGTCAGTTGTCAAGACATCATCTAACAATTGGTTATGGTCAGGCTGTTAAAGTTATGTATACTACCAGAATGCAAAACAACACATGTGTAGTCAAGTTCCGAAATGTGTGTAGTACAATGCATACTGGCCATCAATAGAAACTATGGAGTGTTACTGTGTAATACAGGGCATGTCACCCTGCCCATGTGTCCACTATGCACGTACATGCAGACACTGCACCTCCACCATGTTCACAAATGTACACCTGCAAATCTGTGCTACACACATCCCACACATACTGTCCACTCTCTAACACATGCTGCCAATACTACACACATCAGCCAAGTGGCACGTGGGCGGACAATACACTAATGGAACTAACCCTTGTGTAAACATTACTACATTGACAATCATAGCTTTAATGCATCATGCCTGCTCAGCTACACCTTCAAGCATATCATTACACTCAACTGCTGACAACATACTAACATTGCTATACTGCTATAAAGTCACCCTGTACATCAGCACCATGGTAGCATGTTCCTGCATCAATGTTACAGATGACAGGAGGTGGCACATGTTTCATTATATGCACAGGGTGTGTTGTTGGTTTGCCAGAGGCCTACAGTGAGCCATACAATCGACATGTATGTGTGGAGGGTCAAGAGTACTGCTATGGGCCAATGTTGATGTAATGTGTGCAGGTATGTGTTAGCCCTAGGTGTCTTGTTTATGTGTGTGTGTGTGTGTTTGCATGCACACAGTTCCACCATGTGGCTGCCATATACAGGTATTTGTGGGACAGCCACAGACTGTATCTGCCAGGCTTTACAGATCACCGTCTCTGGCCATGGATACGGTACCTGTGCCTGGCAGGGGTGCTACTGACACTATCAGGTACTTAGCCAGCCTGGGTACTATCCCCAGAGGTAGATGGATGTACACTGGACCCAGGTCCCTGCTGGGACTGTCCAGAGCCACGTGCACGTGGTCTTCTAGAATGTTCTATGGACAGCCCACTCCCGACATTGCTGGGGCTGGTACTAGCACTACGGGAGTGGCTGTGACTTGAAGGACATCTTCTGTGACTGCCAGCTGCTGATGTTGGTGGCATGCGTCCACGTCGACGACTCAACCATCCCGCGTTGTCCTGACACATGGACATGACATTGTGGGGGACATCTAATGTCTCACCCTGATGTCTATCAGTGACCTCAGTGTAATTATGGATGGCACCTTCTAGGTCACGGATACTGTCAATTATGGCGGTGTTATGTGCCCTCTGTGCCCTTAGTCCCTGTCTGGTGTACCATTCCATACATGCCTGTGTCTCCATGACAGCCTGGAACATGCGTGAGGTTGTAAGACCTGTGGCACATCTGCCAGTGGGATGTTGAGCAGCAGTGCTCCGATGAGAACCCCTGGACATCTGCTTATGTGGTACCCTTCCAGACATCTGGGTATGGCTGTTGTGTCGGGATGCATGTGCCATAGATATCACACTGTCCTCACCAATGCCGGCTGTACTCTGTCCCTCAGCTAAGGGCATTGGTGATGGATGTATTGGCAGTATGACTGTGTGCATAGATGGGGTGGACACTTGTGTACTGTCGATTGGTGGCCCAACAGACCCTGGCAAACATGCCTGTGCCTCAACATACCTATCATCATTATCACTATTTTGCTCAGTGACATCAGTTTCCCTGCTGCAGTGAACCAGCCCAAACTCAGTACCTGTGAGAGGAAGACAGGAAACACACTTTACGACCTGTACATGATGTCAGCACACATGCACACATGAACACATGAACACATGCACACATGAACACATGAACACATGAACACATTAACACGCACACATGCACACATGAACACATGCACACATGCACACATGATCACATGCACACATGCACACATGAACACATGCACACAAATACACTCCTCACTAAAACAGACACACACACACACACACACACACACACACACACACACACACACACACACACACACACACACCACCAGCAATCCAGAATATACTCAATAGCGGGTGATGGTGGGGTACAGTATCACAAGCCAAACATTTATATCACACGTGTCAGCATGCAGGACGTGTGTTGCTCAACAGCATGCAGTGTGAGTGTAGACAGCCCTTGCTAATAACAGTATACATGGCTTTGATGCATGTGTGTTGTTATTCAGTGATTGGCCTCACCCTGGAATGCAATGTGTACATGGACACAACATTGCTGTGCAAGTATTAAAAGCTCTGCTATGTCCTGTGCACCATCACTCACAGGTATACATACCATGGCTGGATGTGTATCTGTGTGTCACATAGATATCCATTTCTGATTAGAGCATCTGTGTCTTTAGCAGATAATTGTGGGCACAGGTTTAGCACATGCATGCTATGTAAACACACAGGATGAGTGGTGTATGTATATCTGATGAAATACCATTGCTCAACATAGCCATTGTACAGTGTTTATGGTGAGTGTATGACATATTGTGGACATGCCAGTGACAGCCATGACATGGCATGCTACAACACAACTGCAACATTAAACATCACACATACACAATGTGTGCCATGTGACCTATACACTCAATAGCATTACAAGACATATGTGTGTCACTTTGTACAAATGGTGATTGCTATGCATATTGTGTATAGGTGCATATGTTTACACACACACCACATTGAGATGCATAGCAATTAATGATATGTGTAGTGCTGTGGCCACTGTGACTGGATGGGGTGTAGTACCATGAGCCATCGTCATGCAACATCATGTGGTCACTCAAGGCTACTAATGTGTGCCAGACTGGCACATAGCATGCTGTACCTGAACTGCAGTACCATGGCTAAATTCACCATTTCACAGCCAGTTGTTACATGGGTTTGTAAGGTGCCCAATAGGGAGCATTGTCTAACATGAATCTGTTATGTGTTGAAGAGTGTCGCACAGCCACATGAGAGGCCTCTACCCTTCAGGTATATTATGTGTGCTGTGTGGATGACATTTGGGATACTGGAGTGTGACCTTACAGCGGGTGCCTGAATATGCCATGTGTAGCATTTTAATGTGTACTGCATATGATACAGGTGTGTATGTTGTGTGCATGTGTATCGACTCTGCCTATCCAATGTCCACTACAGTGTTGCCACAATTGTGTGGGATGCTCTGTGTATTGCATGTGTTTGAGGCAGCTACTTACATTACTGAGATGTGCATAGTCTCACAGCAAACATGCACAGCATGCATTATGCGCAGGTGTGTGACATGTACATGGCCTACACCTCACCTATGACATGCACATTTAATTAGCAATATTAAATGTAGAACACACTCACCAGCATGGGTCTGCTGCCTTGCTGTCACACCAGAGGGACCTACAAGGATATGAGACATTTTGTCAGTGGCAACAACTGTGGCATTGCTACTGTGTGTTTGCAATCTTACAGTAGTACAACGGTTGACAGTCACAGGCCTGCAGATTATAATCCTAATTATTAGTATTGCACAACACTAGGCACCACATCTTCTAACTACACAGTAGACATCTCACATAAGCATGATCTACTAATAGAGGTAACAGTAGTGTACAGCTATGCCATGTTACCTGCATGCTCCATGTCAACTTGCTGGGTGGCTCTGGCCTCCATGATGATACATGTTAGTTGTTGTTGTTGATGTTGTTGGCCAGGAGCCACCTGGCTCAGGAGCAGCTCCTCCACTCTGGTGGGGGGATGGATGGCTACCCTACCACCTGTGGCAAGCTGTTGTCTACAGATATCAGATGCACACTGCCGGACATGTCTAATTAATTCACTGCAGTGATGGTGTACCTGCTCATATGTCCGGTTATGCATGCCTATGTCATTTACCCTATGGACAAGATCTTGCCACAGTGCAGTCCGCTCATGCTGGTCCTGGCTGGTTCTTGAGAACAGCAGGGCATAGTGCTGAAACCAAGGTGGTTGTAATCAGTTCCTCCTCTGCTGGGCTATATTAGGGATTACGATGGTGGGCCATGACCCTGGAAGACAATGAAACAATATGTGTGAGCAAGTCATGTGGCACACTTAACATTCTAAAGTACAGATATCAATTAACTGCCATATATAGCAACCTATTTGCTGTCAAAGGATACACACTTTCAATACCACATATCAGTGCTCAACCCACAACTACCTGACAGTGCCTGGCACACTCTATATATCAAACCATGTTTTGCACAGTAACAAAGATAAACCAGTATGTAAGACTATACAACAGTACATGGCACACTGTATGCGACACAATGCACCACCTAGCCACAGGAGGTATATATAAAGCTAATGCATAAAGAAACATGTAATCCATTACAATGATTGTAAAGTCCAGTTACAGTATTACCAGTATGCCACACTAGTCATTGATGGCAAACCCCTGCCTAACATATGTGCACATTCGTTAATATAGGTGGCATACTGCTGTACTAGACTATACATGTTGCTAGATATGCACCTATATGCTGTAACACACATATGACCGAGGCCATGGTACAGGCATACCCACACACACATCAGACATACATACCAGACACAAAGGTATGGCAACCCAGATGACCTTTACCTGTGTACCATACAGTACTGTGTGTCAGTAGTTACAAAACCTTATGCCTGAGGTATGTCATCTGTGAGGACTACGGGGAACACACAAAACAGTGGTTCCAAGAAATGTGGACATACACCATACTGTGCTGTTTAGGCATACAGCTTCAGGTAGTACTACCGATCATACAGGGGTTGGATTCACCAGCAGTAACACTCAATAAGCATACATGTACTGCTGTAGCCTACAATGGGACACCCCAGTCGACACCAAGGGACTACGTCAGACCGTATGGCATACTGCTTTTTCTGCCTAGCAATAGCATATACATCTTTTGCTGGGATCACAGCTAGGACACATAATACCATGACAGAAACAGTTTCCCTCTTAGCTATCACACATATACAGAACTCTGACACATTCACCAACACATTCACCATCACACTCAGTCAACCTCACATAGCAATTATTGCAACAAGTACATGTGGGTGTGTATCGGTTCATAGGTAGGTAATAGGCTATTGGCCCTAGGGCCTATAGATGTCTAGCCATACGCTACCCTGGCCTTTGACACACAGGTAATTTAATTTCACGTGGCCCTGTCAAGCAGAGCCACAGAGGTGATTCCCGGGGTGTATTTCCTATCTCCCATACAATCATCAGGATTATTTATGATGACTGCTAATTAGAAGCTTTGTTTGCTATTGATAGGTGGTTTGTTCCAGAGTATGGGATGTGTCTGAGATAGGAATCTATCCCTCCAGCATGTGCTGTTTATTGAGGTGACAAGGTTTAGGTCCCTAGAGGATGTAGCTCGTAGGGATTGTGATCTGCTTACATGGAGCATGTCCAACAGCTCTGGATTTGACATAGCTTTGTATGTTAGGCAGAGGTCACCTCTGGGTAGGTGGTATGCGACACAGACTAGCTGTGGTTTTGTGAGACGGTCTGCATAAGGCATCTGTTTGTGGCTGATATTACTCTTTGTGAGGTACGTCTGTGTCCTTTCCAGTTGCTGTAGATGTCTTGTGAGGTAAATACCACATGGGGCATTGTACTCTATAATGGGTTTCATGTGTGAGGAATAGAGGGGAACACTGACCTATATTTCCCTGGATGCCACACCTTTTGTGATGACGTGTGTCATGTAGACAGATTACATGACTAGTGTGGCACTGTGATTATCAAAGGGGAGGCTGCTGTCCACCTGTGTCCCATGGTCTCTTATCATACCTTCGGTGTTAAGTAGACTACCACCTATGTGGTATGTAATGGGTACAGAGTTTTTGCAAGGAGGGATAACAATGCAGTGTCAACATTGAGCTTGAATCCATGGCTTTGTCACCAGGTATATATATATATATATATATATATATATATATATATATATATATATATATATATATATATATATACACACACACACACACACACACACACACAAACATACATATAAACATTGGTGTACATATAGATATACATATAGGCACACATACAGTCCACCTTTCATGGTGGGAATATCAAGTATGCGAAGGTTCTGAGGTATACAGTTATGTCATAATATTGCACAGTGTTGTGCAGAATGCATTGAAGGCATTCTCAGCCCATGTAGCTTTAGCAGGCCTCACTGGCTGCAACACTGCAAACCTGATGAATCATACCTACAGTGTTTAACCACCATATGTCATATACCAGCACTGTATGCTGTCTGGTTTGCCACACACTACAACCTACATAGAAATATGCACATAACCTTCAACAACATATATATGTCCAGCTTTCACAAACAGTTGCAGTATGTCCCTTGCTCTATGCACATGTACAGATGCTAATATATCTGACACAGACAGATCTCTCCATATGTATGTGCCATACACACACAAGGACCACACTGTTGTAAGTCTGTGTACCTCACGGCTGACCTGTTGGGCCTTGCTGCAACAGAAACAGGTGTCACATGTGAGCACACAGTAATATTAGAGGGTGTATATATAGCTGCAAATGTTAGGTTAACATACTAGCCTGGCACAGCTGTTGCCAATGCTAAGCTACACGTTAATATGACTATCATCCATTTGTTACACTGTCAGATCCATGTTTATATAACTGTATGTGCTACTCCCCCAAACAGACAATGTAAACACTACTGTACAGAACACAGATAACATGGATCAGATGTTTGACATTTAATGCTGAACTACATATGTCACAGTCATATCCCACTGCACACAGCTACACACTGCTTTCTCCATGGCAGTAGTTACGCAGGGCATCTGTGCATAGATACGTACTGCTGCCACATATGGATGATTCAAACTATGTAGAGTACTCTTTAAAAACATCTACTACATGCCAGTAAATACATATCTGTTACATACCTTTCCTTTGTATGTGTTTGTATTAGTCAGTTCCGTGTGTTCTGTAAACTTTTTTTTTTATATCTTATTTTTTTCAATATATTTTCTTTTATATCTTTTTTTTTTTCTGTTGCTGTTGTCTGTGTCTCTCTGTGTCACTCTCTCTCTCTCTCTCTTTCTCTCTCTCTTTCCGTACCTGCAATGAAATGATTGCATGTGTGGACAGCAAGTACAGCCTGCTTTTATAGGTATCTGCACATGTGCATGTGATGGCCTCTGCACCAATTGTTGGCCACCATTTGGCAATTGCATGCAGCCTGCTGTGTGGTACTTGCAGTAATCACTGTCATAGCAACCAGATGCTATAAATTGCTAAGTCAGGTAGGCGTAGCCCTTTCAGCTTTCCAAAGTGGGGACCATGCTTGTTTGCTGAGGGCACCGTTGTGTAAGTCAGAAGGTTGGTATACTTCTTGTATCTAATGCTAGGGGTGTAGCCAGTGATTTGAATGCTGTACTCAGACCTGAATGTTGCCACTTCCAGTACACAGTTGTCAGTGTAGAATTGTACTCACCCCTACAAATTCTAACACAAGATACATGGGAGTATGTAGTTTCTTTTCTACTTATACAATTAGCTGTCATACATACGTAGTTATTGAGATGTTTTCATTTGGCACATGAACTGTTTGTGAACTGCTATACTGTGGATATTAATGTACTCACTTCTGCACAGTTTGTGTTTTTTTTTTGTTGACATTAGCACAGGATGCTCATGAAAACTGGACAATTCTAGTACTGAGTATGCCTACCTACATACTTGTTGGACCTTGAACACACAGGTATTTTGTACATTTGGGTGGGGATTGTCCTGCTATGATACTGTGTAGGGGTTGTAAAGTGCTGCTGTGACATTATTTACTGCTAAAATGGCTGGTTCTGTTATCACAGTCATGTAATGCAATTCCACAACAACTACTGGTAAAGTTCCACAGAACAGGTTTTGTGTTATGGCATTCCTATCTTTCCTTTACATTCACTCATTCTGATGCATGATATATATATATTTCCAGCAACAACCTGCAGTATATCTACTGTTTCTTAGTGGTACTTCATGCAGTCTAGTGTGTACAAGGTCCGGGGTTCGAGACTGACAGTGGTGCTGTATTTTGCTGCTGAGCAGAACAAGGCCCCTCACATGCAGGGTGACTAAGGCACTTTTAAGCAGTTGTAAGTGGGTTTGCGCAGGTTTGCGTGATGCTTAGCAATACTTAGCTAAGTGCACACAAGCGCACACTCGCACAAACCCGCTAACTACTGCTTAAAAGTGCTTACTCCCGCTAACCCCCGCTCTCATTTCTTTGAAAGAAAAGAAAATGGGGAGATAGGACAGTGGTGAAAAAGGGGCACAAAGAGGGAAAGACAGTAGGGAAAACAGCTAGGGATGTGCAGGATGGGTGTAGGGAAGGTCCATAGCTGCCCATTTCTTTAACAGCAACAGCTGTGCATATACTAGTAATTTGGAGGGAAATTTGAAACCTTCCACCCCTAAGAGAGGGGTGAGAACAACGAAGTATGTTGTACTGCCAATTAAATTTCAGTTTATTTGTCCAGCGGTCATGTGTGCAAAATGGGCAGCTATGTATGGTGTGTAATTTTTTTGTGGGAGCAGATTGCCCATTTTTTTTTTCAGGTGAGAGTGGAATGTGGGGTAGGGGAAGTAGGTATATTTTGGGAGGTAGGTTGGGGAGGTAAACAGACAAGCCAAACAAGATGCATACAGGGGCGGAATATGACACATAGGGTGGGTGAACACCATTGACGGGGAAGGATGTTTGGAATTCGCAAGCCCATGAGCCCACAGATGGCAACAGTGGAACTGAGATCCCCACCCATGGGCAGTCACCACTGCACCTTCACAGCCGACAGGGTGGCTGTGCTGGTGGCTGCGTAGGAGGGGCAGGCTTACCCGTGAGTTGCGATACTCTTGCCTCGAGCTGGCATAGAGAATCAGCAACTGAACGCTCGATCTCCCTAAGCACCACAGCCTGGACCATTCGGAGGATGATAGGTGGCCCTCCTCCAGGCATACTTGCATGGGGGGGTGAGCTCCATCCCCTGCAGCGCTTCCACCCGAAGGTGGCACAGGACCAATGGAGGAGGAGGTCCTGGGCTGGGCACCGGACCTGCTGGTGCCAGGTGCCACCGCCAGCTGAGGTGGGACAGATGGGTTCGCTGGGACCGGCCTTCCCATACGTTCTATGTTTAGGAGGATTTAATGACAATATGGGTTAGTAATAGCCAACAGCATTCCAATTTAGTTGTAACAGCATACAGTAGTATTTCCATTAACCCAACACATCAGAGTTCCAACAGTTGAACAGCAAGCATAACACATGCAAATATAGAACAACAGTGGACATTCCAACAGCATGCAGGATTGATTGGTGGCAACAGGCCACCAAGATTGTGGTATGTGAACAGGGCACATGCATCAAAGTAAATGCAGATATTTATAAACCAATAGGACATGTGTCCCAACAAATGTTATGAGATTAGACATACCCATTGAGGTGTGGAATTGCATTGTTTATGCACATACAGTAGGGTGTAAAAAGATACCTCCATTAACAACTTATATATACTTATAGTTTACACTACATTCCTATTGACTGCAGTTATATATCCCCTACATGTATTATTAAACTAGGCAATGTCCATTAAATTGTGAAATGGGTTTTGCTAGTTCTTGATATACCTGACCTGTATCTGACATACAAACTGTCCAGGATGCAGATGATACTGCTACATATTTATATATTTAATTTATATTTATATATCTACATATCTGGATGTGTTCAGGTGACATTATCAGGTATATTTTAACAGCCTCCTACATTTCTAGCAGCACACTGACATTTCCAGGGAACACAATAACAAGCTACTCATGTGCCAGATTAACCTGTACATGCGGGCCATGAACTGACAGTTGAGGACTGTATATATGCTTAACAGCTACTGGCACTCCCTTCATCCACTTTATATGGGCCTACCCATGTGTGGGTTGACTGCGCTTAATACAACAGTACTATTTCTATAATGCAAGGGTACAACAACATATCAAAGAAAGTGACATGGACACACTCCAGGAATTATACCTTTATTAATTACATTGTACACTTTTCTAGTGGCTCTCTCATTTATTTGATATATCAGTGCATGCAGAGGGCTTTTATTCAAGATGTATTATACCTTTATTAATGGGTTACAACACCTTTTCACGCTGTATCACTTATTTTATATAACAGTACATGCAGAGAAGTTATTCAAGACTTATTATACCTTTATTAATGGATTACAACACTCTTTTTCAGGCTCTCTCACTTCTTTTATATGACAAAACATGCAGAATAATTATTAACCTGCCTGGTGGCGCAGGCTTAGCAGCCTATCTGCATAGGCTTGCTGATTCACAGCACGGACACCTGCAGCTGTGATGTAAATGAAGGGATATTGAGACATACCTATTCATAATATAGACTACAAAAGCAATTCTTACATACTTCATTCCATGGCTACATACTCAGTAGTGGGGCATTTTCCATTTCACGGGCCTCCTGTATCCACTGGTTCAGTCGGTCCTCCTTGTGTCTCTTCAGGTCTGAGTAGTGGTGTCTGACCTGCTCACCAGTCCAAGGGACACCTGTGGCACTGGTGAGATCATGTGCTAGTTGGTTCCAGGCTTCTGTTTTGTACTCAGTGCCTTGAAACTGGCCCTGCAGGAGTCTTGCATCATGATGATGGACGAGGAGCCAAACCATTACTTTTGACTCCTCAATGCCCCACCGTTGCACTCGAAAATGAGAGCCCTCTTCAACACCAGCCATACTGTCTGCAGATAGGAGCTACAACCAGTTATAGCAATTATTCCCGCCTATGGAGCTTAAATATGCCTCATTTTCCACACTTATTTGTGATTGGGCAGTTTTAAAAAATCTCAGCTAAAAGCAAACCTGGTTAGCAGTGGGTAAAGTTCCATTGATATATATGAGTGTGTTGGAAATGCATCCATATGTAAAGCTGTCATGGCTTAGTGGTTTAGTACTGTGATTATGGTGCACAGTATCCCAGGTTTGAGGCCTGTCATTGCTTTTTATTTTACTACTGGCCAGACCGGCTAGGAGGTGTGGCTATGTTTAGCCGACTTTGCTCAACTTTGCCCAACGTTGCTCGAAGTTGCTCTACGTTGCTCTACACTGCCCGACGTTACCCAACATTGCCCGATGTTATGCTAGTTAGCGTGGTACGCAGCTCCCCACAAACATGTTTTGTTTGCTCTAGTTGGCACGATGCGCAGATCCGCGCAAAGCCATTGCACTAGTTAAAGCAGTGCTAAGCTATGAGCAATTATACGTAACTATGCTTAATACTAGTAAACTTTGCTTAGCAGTGCTTCACATTGCTTAAGATACGTTACTTATGCATTTATCAGTATGCATGACCATTCCACCTTCTTATATATATATATATATATATATATATATATATATATATATATATATATATATATATATATATATATATATATATATATATAAAATATCGTTCGCTACTACATAGGCCATTTCAATGCATTATACTAAAATTTAAAAGGTAAATGTCAGGAATTATTTTTATGCACATATTTCCTACAGAAAATGGGAAGGGGGGTGGTGGGACTCGAACTGGGAATGCCTCCTTTTTGTGTGAAGGCTCTAACACTACGCTATTGCTATTTGGCTTAATTTGCATATAAGTAGTTTATTATCCTCTTCGATGTCTACACTGCTAACTGTAGCTAAGCAATGGGCAAACCCGTGCATACACATGCAAATATGGGCAGCTATATCGGAAATAATAAAAAAAAAAGGAAAGCTTTACATTTTAAACTTGTACAGGTATTTAGAATGTGGGGAGTGTAGTGTTTGGTATGTAGACATTTGAGCGGAATCGCTCATTTCAGTTGACGTTTGCAGTTTAGGCACTTGCAGGGACATGGGTATTTGGACTGCTCGACAGTCTGACACGCCCCCTGCACTCGTGCATGCTTCATGTTAACCTTAAGAGTTGAGTCAGCACGCCCTCATGAATATGCATGACGCGCTGATGTCATACTCTTAGGCTGCGGTTTCCGAGTAAGACTTATTTAGTCTTACACAGAGGATTAGTGAATCCCAGCCATTATGTTTTTATCACACATTTCTTTAATTATATTATTAGTTTTATTTAGCCAAAAGACTTATATGTGCAGTTTCAAAGTGCTGTCTTTGTTCATAAAATAATGAGGTCATTGTAATTGTAAGGCCCATGTCCAACTTAAATTTTGCTGATTAGGCATTGTCCTATCCTAGAGTCTGCTCTATAGAGCTATCTGTTTTATAATAACCACAAATGTACTTATACTCTGCAAATGACTAATTATTAAAATGTATAACTGTAGGAGGTGAAATTTGTATCGGCCTTGTATGTATGTATGTATGTGTAAGTAGATCATCTTACTTCAAGTCACACACATCTACAGGGTGCAACAGTACACAAATTAATAAAACTTTAAAATTATGTATCACTGTTTGTCTTTTCGGCTTTTTCCCAGTTAAGGGTCGCCACAGCGGAAATCCAGTCTGCTAATGATTGGCAGTAGATTTTTATGGTGCCACGTTGCCAGCCTGACATCCAACCTTCAACGAAGGCATGCCCATTCACGCATGTCTTTCGAACACCACTCCATTGTGGGGAGGACATGCAGACTCCACACAGAAGGCACTCCAGCTGACAATTGAACAGGAGAACCTCTTGCTGTGAGGCAACAATGCTACCACTGCATCAGTATATTTTAACCTTAATATTAATATGGGAGCGTGTCTTGCAGCATGAGACAGAAAAAAGAATCGCTGCAACAACAACAGTACAATTCTACATATTATTTCAACAGCACAATTCTATATATTATTTTCCTACAAACATTTTAAAATGCTGGATGTTGCTCCTTTATGATCGTAAAGTCCAAAGCAAAATGTTTAGCTCCCCTCAGAAAAATCAGTTTCCCTTCTCCATCTGTATTAATTCTACCATGCATAGTATAGTATCAATGCACTGTATTAATTAACTCCCAAAGACTATAGCTTAATTTTTATTGTCATATGATTCTTTTCTCTGATAATTATTAAATGCTGGATGTTACCTCCCATTGACTATATATTGCAAATCAAAATATTTCAACTTTATTTGGTAAAATGTGTTTCTCAACATAGGCTGTATAAATTGTATATACACTGTACATCACACAGAACAGTAACTGTAGGCTTTATTAATGCTATCATGCACAGCATAGTTGTATTAATGGATGCTGTATTAATTTCAGCACTCAGAGAGCTGCATTACCTCAAGCACATCCACAAACATACTCTTGATTGCCTGACAAATTATAAAGACAATGTTGCCACATTTTATTTCCCAGTAAATAGTGTACACATTATAAAATGTTTCAGTTTGAATTGGCTAAAAGCAGTTTACTGTTGTTCAAGAGCAATTGCATTGCTTATAGAATAGCGTCTGTAGGTTCTATTAATTCTACGGCACTCACATTACTCTTTAAATTGCAGAGGATGTAGTAATTCAGTTTTGTACAGAACACTTTGTGGCTGTAATCCTTCACATGTGTGCAGCAAACATATTTCTCTTGTGTATATTTGGTTTGAACCTCTCAATATCGTGTATCACAGAACATCTCTTGCCAAGCTTGTAAGGCCATGTTAATCAGGGCAACAAGTTGCATTTCCTGTAACATAAAGTAAGATGTTTCTTTTATTTTTTAACTTTTATTCTTTATCAGATATCATGGACTGGTACTTAGGATCATAGGATCATAGGAGGTTACCGGGCTAATGACCCTAGGGTCTTTACAAGCCTTGTCAAGTTTTACTCTTATTTCCACGATCAGCACCTATCACCCCTGTACAAGAGGGACATAGGTGGGACCACCAGGGTAAACATGCTGTCACCCATCCAATTGTCCAGATTGTGTTTGAAGAGGGCCAATGGTTGCTCTGCTTAACATGAAGTTGGAGTCTATTACAAAGGTGTGGTAACCTCTGGGAGACAAATCTGTCCCTCCAGCAGGTTCTATTTATGTCACATACCAGGTGAGGGCCATTAAAGCAAGTAACCCATGTACCATTTGACTTACGGATATGCAACATTTCCAATAAAGCCGGGTCACAGATTGCCTTATATGCAAGGCAGAGATCACCTCTGAGCAGTCTATATGAAACAGAATAAAGTGACAGTGATTTTAGATGATCCTGATATGACAGATGCTAAAGACCTTGAACTTTCCTTGTAAGGAACCTTTGTGGGCTCAACAATTGCTGCAGGTGCTTGGAAAGGTACATACCACAAGGGTCATTATACTCAATTTTGGCCTGATGAGAGAAGAGTACAGGGAGGTTATAACTTGCCCTTACTTATGAGATGAGCAATATAGAATGATGTTCTTACCACTGTGGAGACAAGGTGATCAAAGGTAAGGTTGCTGTCAACCTGCATGCTCAGGTCTCTCACTACTGAGTGTGTACTTAGGGTGTTGTTATTGACGTCATAATTAGCAGGAACATCACTCTTACTGAAAGGGGAATTATCAATGCAATGCTGTCCCTGTTATGCTGTTTCCCCATTAGAATATATGTAATATGATATATGCAAGCATATAAATGAAGCAAAATATTAATCATGCAGATATATGGCTACAGTTTCTCCACTAGTAGGTATCACAGAACAGTGTTTTATTATTGTATTAAAATAAACACAGCCTCCAGAGACTAAGCAGATCTATGTCTGACTGAATTTAATACAGCAAACTGAGGCTGTAATAAAGGTACTACATTAATTCAGTCATGTCAGAGCACCTTACATGAGACTGCATTGCTTCAACTATGTGCAGCAGCAAACAACATCATAGACTTTCTTTGACACATACTCAAGATTATGTTGGTGTATGTTGCCTCCCCCTAAAAGAGTGCAGCAAATTAGATTTGCAGACGTGAATTGCAGTATTTAAATCATTCTTATATATGGCATAACTTCTCCTTACCACTTATCACAGAATACCACTTATCATAGGTTCATAGATTAGTACTAGGCTAACTACCCTTGCGGGCCATTTTAAGCCTAGCTAATTACCCCATCTGGGGATCAAGCACTGCACCTTGTGTCTGCAAGGTAAACACCTTAACCATTATGCCAACCTCCGACCACATTTAACATTTAACTGATTCTCTTTACAAACTAGTTTTCTTTTTTCTTTCAGAGAAATTTAATGGCAATATATGAAAATAATAAAAAATAAATTATAGGCCAAATAAGTATCTTTTGCTTTGTTTAAACAAAATACATTATATTTCACTAAATTATTTATTAATATGGAAAAATGCATAATCAATGAGCAGTAATACCTTAAAGTAGAAAATAGCATCTTTCATAAAACTCATACACTGTCTTAAAGCAATTCGAAGCTGATGCAGTTTGAAAGGATCCGGTTACTTAAAGTGGTAATCAGAAATAGGAAAATACATTACAAAATGCTTTGTTTAAATGATGCCAACACAATTGTATGTTCACCGTAACTAAGTCACACCTACCCTTGGTTTGCAAATGTTTGACTGCTCATTATTAAATTATGTGGATTCTTTTTACATCATAGTGTACAGAATTCCTGATTTAGTAATTAGTAAATTATCTCTGTCATGCTGAATAATGTTAAAATTACAATTAAAATTCTGGAACAATTTTTTTTAGTGTTTGTCGTACATTGAAATTGTCAACAGCTTACACTTCAGAAATGTCTTATATGATTAACTTAAAGTCGGGGTTGCCAAAAATCATGTTTCAAGTAGCTTTGAGTAATCTACACTGGATTATTTTGGAATCAGGTATTTTTAGATAACCAATCACTTTCTTCACAGGTACGCCATAAATGTATATAAGTAACTATTATACCTTTTGGTTGCCTTTTATCCTAACTAACAAGAAATCTGTAGATACTCTCTATTGCAAATAGAATAATTCTTTCCAGAGTTGAAAAAAACTCCTCTTTTTACCATCTTGACTGTCTTCTTGACATCCCCATCAACCTTATAATGCAAGCATTCTAGGCAGTGCCAAAACTAAAGGTCAGCAAAAGGCCCAAAATCAGGAGAGGTTGAAAATATTGCACTTATAAACTTCAAACGTTGCTAGAATGATATGTTTTGCATTAACATGCATTTTCTGAAGGATATCACAGCTGAAACTCAAATGTTTGTCACTATTTAGTGACTGCAGTCCTCAATAATTTGTCAGAAAACTACACAGTTAGTGAGGGACACACCTAAATATGTGGCAAAAACCTGGGCATTTTGCATAATTCTGGACAGCTAATAGGTATGCTTCTTGGTGGTGTTGACTTGTGGACCAACAATGAGATGGGAATGCATCATTTTCATTGTCAGTCAGTGGTAGGGAGGCTAACATAATGTATTAGCTGTGGTAATCAACCATTAATTCCACAACCAGAGGTGAGTCTTGTTATAATGATTAAATTAGTTTCAGTTGTAAGCGTCTTAGAAAAAAAGTCATAAGAAATTGTTCCATCCATTAGTTCTAAAGTACTTCACTTATCTTCAACTGTTAAGCCAGACTGTGCTATAATGTCAATGTTTCTATCTGTGGTTGATTTTAATTAGGCATTGCAGGAGTCAGCAGATGCAGGTAAAACACAACTAAGCATTTTTTTTATTTCAGTTATAATAAAAGTTTGAAATAAAATAGTGTGCACATCAGCAGGGAAATGTTCTCATTAGTAAGTTAACATAAGCATGAATGTAAATCATAGCTTAGTTACTCAAACTTTTATTAGAACTCTCACAAAACATATCTGTTGTTAATACTCACAACAGTCTCATTTTCACTCGAAAAATAGTATATTTATTCACATTTTTATCAAGAATAGTTTCCAAAAAAAGAGAACTTTTACAAGTTCAGCATTTCTACAATAGATAATATTGTGCATTATTAAAAAATAAATTCAGTTATTCATTTGTTTCTGCCACAATCTACTTCAAAATTGTTTTATTAGGTAGTGTCAGTACCTGCTTAAATACTTTTTAAAAAAAGTGAAATACAATAACTCAAGGAAACATATGTGACAGTGTAATGAAATTCTATAATTTCCAATTCCTACCCCACCATTTTTACTTCCAATCATTGGCTTTAGATGCAAGCAAATTTGTACATGGTGATCATCAACAGGCAAGCTCACTTTTAAAACATTCAGTCCCTGAATCAAATTTTTTACAGATACAGGCAGCTTGCATGAATCTGCATCTGCCAGCAAGAGCAGTAATTCTCTATGTATATATTTATATATGTGAATGTATATAGCCACTGTTCAATAAACTACACTCAAAGAAATCCAACTGATTCACATAGGTCTTGAAGGGAAATATATAGATATGGAAATATATTTGTATATATATATATATATATATATATATATATATATATATATACATGTATATGTAAACATTTGTTGACTGGGAAAGTCCAATCCAGGCAGAAATGTTCCAGAAACACTCCAGACACATGTATTTGGAATATACACACACACACACACACACACACACACACACACACACACACACACACACACACACATACACACACACACACACACACACACATATATATATATATATATATATATATATATATATATATATATATATATATATATATATATATATATATATATGGGTCTACTGCATTTTGTTGAACACCCTTTTTTTGAAAGTGTGCCAGGTATGTCTAATGTGTCAAATGAGCAATTTATTAAATAATATATTTTGAATGGTGGAATTTTGATTGAATGAGTAAGTGTGGGGTTTATTTGTCAATGATGAAATGTTATGGATGTACCAGTATTGTAGTATTGGTACATAGGATTATGAGTATGTATGTTTGCATGTGTGTGTGTGTGTGTGTGTGTGTGTGTGTGTGTGTGTGTGTGTGTGTGTGTGTGTGTGTGTGTGTGTGTGTGTGTGTGTGTGTGTGTGTGAATTTTTTTTCAGGTTAGGCTTACAGCAAGGAATGGATGGTAAAAGTTTATGTGTGAGAGTTTTGGGTTAGGGTTATAGTAAGGGCTAGGTAAGAAGATAGATGGCAGGAGTGTATGTGTGTGTGTTTCCAGGTTAAGGTTACAGTAAAGCCAAGTAAGAGGACTGATGTGGAGCTGTGCTCATGTGTTGTGTGTAGTGTGTTTCTGAGATATCTTATATAGTGGCAGTGTTATGGGTGTCAGGCTAAAGTCAGTCTATGTATCGAATGTTTGCATCTGCCTCTGCTGCCATCCTGTTATTTGTATCAGCTGTCACAATGGCCCACAATTATTCTGCATGTTGCAGAAACTATGTGACTTACATCAACAGGTAGTACTCTAGCACAATGACCATCTATGGCAGTGTGATATATGTAGTCAGTAGTGCCTATGTGACATGCATCAACAGGTAGCACTGTAGCATGATGACCATCTATGGCAGTGTGATGTGTGTGGTCAACAGTGCCTATGTAACATGCATCAACAGGTAGCACTATAGCACTATGACCATCTATGGCAGTGTGATGTATGTAGTCATTAGTGCCTATGTGACATCCATCAACAGGTAGCAAAGTAGCATGATGACCATCTATGGCAGTGTGATGTATGTGGTCAGTAGTGCCTATGTGACATGCATCAGCAGGTAGCAATGTAACACAATGACCATCTATGGCAGTGTGATGTATGTGGTCAGTAGTGCCTATGTAACATGCATCAACACGGCAGCACTGTAACACAGTGACCATATATGGCAGTGTGATGTATGTGGTCAGTAGTGCCTATGTGACATGCATCAACATGTAGCACTGTAGCACAATGACCATCTATGGCACTGTTATGTATGTGGTCAGTAGTGCCTATGTGATATACATCAATAGGTAGCACTGTAGCATGATGACCATCTATGGCAGTGCAATGTATGCGGTCATTACTGCCTATGTGACATGCATCAACAGGTAGCACTGTAGCATGTTGACTATCTGTGGCAGTGTTATATATGTGGTCAGCAGTGCCTATGTGACATGGATCAACAGGTAACACTGTAGCACGATGACCATCTGTGGGAGACCACCTGCATAGCAACAGCTGACAGACAATGAAGAACTCCTACTATCTCTCAATAGTGGCACGAGGAGAACATAATCCCCAGTTGTGCTCTAGATTTGTGAGCTAGGCTGACCTGGACTGTCTGTCTGTCTGTCTGTCCATCATGAAGGCCCAAGTCAGTAGTGTCAAATAGACAGCATCAGACAGAACATTATCCAGGCAAAGTCCAAAATAACTGTATGAGTTGTTGCTACCTATGAACATTAGGGCTGCAATTGGGACTGCCTGCACCACAAGATATGACTACCTGAGTGTTACATATACAATTCCAGTAGGGTATTGGTTAACACCTCTACTAAAGTTTTCTCAAATATACCATTCCACATTTCTGTCACACATGGATATCAAGTCAATAACAGAGACAACACAAAGTGTGCATGTGCAGATAAACAAATGCATAGTTGACATGTAACAGTTTGTGTAATGCACAGTGGAGAGAGTCACAATTGTACCACTGGTATATTATCTAAATCAGGTTGCACTGTGATAGAATCTGGCACAGCAAGTCAGCCCATGTCTGATGTCAGCATATCTGTAGAGGCTGATGATGACAATGATGATGATAATAATGATGTGGACACAATGGCACTTTCAGCAGCACTTTTAGTGCTGGGAATACTTGTTGCGGATGCCCAGTCCATGTGAGTCCCACAGAGTTTACATATTCAGCCACAATGCAGAGGGCACCAGAGAGTAGCACTACCTCTGAGCTGTGCATACATGCCACTGGGGAGAAGTGTGTTTGCAGCTGTCGGCTCCCTGAAGTCCAATTAGTCCATAATGTGGGTGCGACCCTTAGCATTAATCAAAATATGTGCAGAACTGTGATCCAGTCACATCCAGATCCTAATCAGACCATGTCAGAGCTGCATGAGCTGAATAACTTGCTTAAACACTATCAACCATTGTAGGGAATGTGGGAGGGAATGTGGAAAAGGAAGCACCTGCAGCAACCATTAGTGCATCTATTTTACCTGCTGTGAATTGGCTGCCACACCCAAGGTATGGGACAGTTGTGCACATCTGTCTTGCACAGATGGCACAGACCACTCCTATGAGATCTATGCTGTCCAAAACTCCTTTTCTCTCTGACTGTGAACAACCTCTGTGTTAGGGCTCATGCCCAACTACCTGTCATCCTGCTCCACTGTGGGCACATCTCAGTGAGCACCCCACTCAGAAATCCACAATACAATAGCAACCCACTTCTATATAGTCTCAAAAGTGGCATGTATCCTTAGCCAACCATGGTGTAGTGGTAACCATGCATTTGTAAGACTCACCTTGCATAGGGGACCATATCCACTGCATCCTTGATGACACCTCAACTGTCTCATATTCAGCTGCTTGCACAAGTCTGTCATCCAGTGTTATGGTCTCCACTTGTTGTAAATGTCTTTATAGAATTATGTGGTCTCCCCCTTCACACTTAATCCCCGTTTTTAATATATACCTCAAAACTGATCCTCTCCTCTGATGGTCTGTTTCCTTCTTCTTTACTATTCCTTTTCCCCTTCCCCTTTTTTATATATGTATATTATTTATTACATTTACTACTCTATACACACAAATAAAGTATGCTGTTCTGAAAATATTGTATGTTATTAATTGTATAATCTCACTTCACTTAGCCAAGTAATTCTTTTAATCACTCAGCTGTGTAAATCACTTCCCACAGGCAATTCCAGGAACAAAACACATGGTTAATTAACACTAGTCACTCCCCCGGGATGCCTCATTAGCAAGTGGCATGGCCGTGGAGACTGCCCACTAGTGTGATTCTGCTGACCAGCTGACCATGCAGAATCATTGCAGTATGCCTATTTTTTAGATCAGAAAAGTCACTTGCCTGTGGTTGTCTGCTTATGACAGGCCTTACAAATGGTGGCAACCCATTCCAAATTCCAGTCTTATTTTCAAGCTGCTGCACAAAAGTTACAGCCCATCCTTCCTTAATAAATTGACAGCCCCATCCCTCCTTAATAAATTAACTGCCCATCCCTCCTTAATAAATTAACTGCCCCATCCCTCCTTAATAAATGAACTATCAAATGATCTATCTACACATAATGTATCTCTTATTATTAAAAAAATAATAATAAATAACAGATACTGGGAACAAATGGAATGTCAGCACCAGATTAACCCAGGCAGTGTGCATGGCTGTGGGTTAAGTCAATGAAATTTAATCCGTAATCCTGGGTTTGATCTTTTCAGTCTTCACTTGCAAACTTTATGAATTTGTGCAATCTTTAACTTTACAATTTCTGTGAGCCACCTCTTATTTAAAGCAGTTGTGCCTAAGTGTTTATTCAGGTAAGGAAAAAAAACTACTTTCATCGTTTATATGCTTTGTATTAGTAACACGAATTAGAATAACTGGAGGAGTGCTTAACTTTGTAAAGGCAGATGTGTGGCAATATCTGAACAAAAAACATAATCTGTGACTGTACTTTTAAGTGCTCCAGTGAGTGATATTAGCCCTTTGGGCTAATGCACTCTGAAGTGCCTTCCCACAGTCATTGCTGTTTTGCCCCGAAAGATGAAATATGGTAGAAGTGATTATCCCAGCCATAACAAGTACCTCTGAAAATGTAGATAGAGGGTACTGCTAAAAGAATGGTTCTGATTAGAAAGCAAAATAGTGTAAATTAAGAAAAAATATCATAAATGCAATGGGCAGTTTTAGTGAGAAGACTTAAAAACATACAAGAAATGAGGATCCCTCATAGCAAAGTATCTACACTGCTTCACTACTGTCAGAACCAAGCAAGATCACAAACAGCTAATAAATAATGTATTGTGTTCTTTTCTGAACTGAACCTTTCACAGATGCAGTGTGTTTCCCTTTGCCGTATCTACTAGTTATATGTCTGGAGTGCTTTGTTAAGTATAATATTTGTCAATGTGTGGATTTAGTGTGCCTTGGTGAAGGTCTATAGGTTTTGTGATAGCTATGAAAATTTAATGTAAAATGTAACTGTCACAAAAATCTTACAGTTATCATCTAAAAATTAGCATCCTGACATGCCCAACTGGAATAAAAAACGTTTCTAGATGCATTCTCAAATTTCTTATGTTATCACATCAAATGCATCACTCTTCTATTTTAGACATTTTCATATACATATGTATATACAGAGAAAATGAGAGAGATGTGGGGGGAGAGAGAGATATATAAACACACACTCAACACACCCATAGATATGCACCTACACTTATATGCACTTTTTATGTAAGCATACAAAATACATTTGAAACAAATGACAGGTGAACCAGACATTTCAGACTGACTGTGATATATTTACAAGGCTCTTAGTAAAGTAACAGAAGCAGCCTTAAATTGGCAACACTGAGCTCAGGGGTATGCTGTCTGATTCTTTTTCAGATCTAGGTCTACCTTAGAAATGCATTAATACTTTGATGAATAAAACATCTTTTATGGCTATTAGACTGCTTGATGCTTCTAACAGGCAACTAGTGGAACCGGCTGGTATTTGAAGAAATCTGAATGATTTTTTTGCAGTAATATTTCACATTTATTCTTTCTGATAAGTATATGTGCTGGCATCTTATACAGCAGCTCAAACCAAAAGGAAAATATTAACTAAACATAATATTTAGACATAGCCGCACATGGATTTCATGTTACTGATTGTATGCCTCCTCATTATATGTCATTCAGGTCATTTGCATAAAAAACAGGATATTTTCTCCTGAAGTGTTTATCTCCTCCATCTGTTTTTTTCTTTCAAAGGTCATAAGGTCTTCTTCCAGTGGCATGTCTTGTCACAACAGAATATTGTAGTAGAAAGTAATGATTAATCTGCAATGGCAGAAAAAGAAAAAAAATGAGAAACCCAAATTCCTTCAGATTTATTTTAGTGAGAAGTGACATTTAAAAGAAGTATGCAGAAAATATGGAAATTAAGCCTAATGGTATCTTTATCTTTTCAAGAAAATGTTAACATTTCAAATAGTTTGAAGAATATACTTTTATTAAATATTTGCTAAAAGATTATCCCTTTGAAGAACATGAATAGTCGTTTCGGTGCCATGATGCTTTGGGTCTACAGATAAGCCTGTCTTTCAGTGAAAAGTTTGGTCTTAATTTTGGTTCTGAGTTATAATTTTATTTTATTTGCACTTTATTAACTGGTTTAGCCCCTCTAGGCCAGCAGTCTTGTTTTTTTTTTTTTTTTTCCAGGGAAGACTCAAGGTACTGTCCATATTGACTAGGGAACATTTGGTCAATGCACAGTGGAGATTCCCCGGCTCTTTACAATATATGATATGGAATCTTTTGTTTTAAAATGGGGTTGAAAGAAACACTGTACTTCTGTGATTATGTGTTCTGCATGTCATCTGGCTAAATTAGAAATCTTTACTAATCTTCAAGTTCTCTGGTCCACATCTGGGACAATAACAGATACCCAGCTAATTTGAAATTTTGTTTGTGTTGCCTTCCAGATAATAAACTGCAAGAAAAATTTAGCCAAGCTACAGTTTTCACTGTGCGATTCCTTAAACCTCTTGAAATGGAGGCCCATGGGATATAAGCAGATCACTCCTTAAAGGCTTCAAGCTTTTAAGCTACATGGCTTCTGAATGTCCATGACTTTTTTTACTTTTTATGGGAGTAGAGCCTAATGGGCAAGTCTAGGACATACACAGAAAAAGACCTGGCTCTGCCAGAAATTGCACTAAATGTACCATGACACTCAGTAGATGCTTTTGTGCTTTGTGACTCAAAGGGCCACCTACTAGCAGATATGCCAGCATGATGCTCACAATGACGACAGGGAAACCTCTCCTGGGAGTGGAAACCCCTGCAATAAATGTTATTGAGGATATGCTAGCACTGTGTGAATGGGATCTTATCTGTGTATGTAGCAGATAAATGGCTCTGAGGACAGCCTTCACCCCTAGCATATAAGTCAGAGAAGATATTGTGCAGTCCAGTGTATGATTCAGTCTTTAAAGGAAATCACACATAGAGGACATGCAATTCAGTAGGTCAGCATGCACACTCTGAGTCACCTCACTATCTCTTCAATGGCTGTAGTAGTATTAGCCTGTGACTCAATAATGGCCCTGCACATGCATTGAGTTGTGGCCCTGACACACTAGCCTGAGTGACAGATTGGTAATAGTGATCACTATTACTATCCTTACTTTGTGGACATCTCTGCCCAAGAGTGCTTGAGGCAGATTCAGACACCTTTCTGTGTGGGAAGGGGGGGGGGGCGGCGGCAGCACACTTTAGTGATTCATTATACCAGAAGTAAAAGACCTATTTTATTGGGGATGGCAGTGGTCAGTGTTAGGGATGTGGTGGTCACATTATCACTGTCCAAATACATACTGTTTACCCCTGATGGTGTCAGCTCATCACCTGGCAGTTGTACAATACCAGTGCCAGGTATTAGACCAGCATCACAACTATACAACTTAGATTTTTGCAACTATGAACATAATAAGAAATAATACCTGTAGCCATATCTTATGTAAATGGATGTGGTTGTTTAATCCTTAATGTATCTATATATCATAAGTTAGACAGATTTATTGAAGTTTTGTAGTGGATATGAGGTAAAAAGAGGACTTAAAGTAAAATTGATACACTGAAATAGGATTACACACCTGAGATATCCACAGTAGATAGTCTCTGGGGATTCCAACTCTGCCCCAAAATCCAGCACCACTCTGTGCGACTCTGAGGGGATGGTATACCCTTTAAGAGAGGCCAGGAACACCTCTGTCTTCATGATAGGTGGTGCACTTGATGGCAGCCTGCCTGTTGTCCTACATCCTCATGCAATAGCTTCTGCTCTTTGGGCATCACCATGGATCATATCCATGTCCCACAACTTGACCACTTCATACCCATGGTCCTGCCCATACACAGTATTTATATTGGTGACAACCTCAGCCCAGGCATGGTCACAATAGGGCTGCTCATCTACAAGGATGTCAAAGAGCCATCAGTCATGATGGAAGCCTGGAGTACAGCCTCATTCTCATCATCAGAGATTTTGGGCCTGTAAGTAGATTCTAATTGCTTAGCAGATGAAGTATTTTTTTTCTGGGTGCCCTGATTTTAGGCATTGCTCTGTTGGTATGGAACACAGTGGAATTAACATCCTTGTTCCTGTATGAGCCTTGCAGTTCCTAACACTGCTACATTCTTTATAGGCCATATAGTATGCTATATTTGTGCCTAAGAGTTAGATACCTGTATCCATACTCTTTAAGTAAATGCCAGACATACAGGTTTTGAACACACACACACACACACACACACACACACACACACACACACACACACACACACACACACACACAAAAACAGAAAAATGCTACTTAATAAATTAGTAATCCAGTAGCGCTGGTTCACAAAGATGTAGGGCTGCTGAGTACACAAAGACATCCAGGTTTACTGACCTTATATCCCTCACAAAACAATCACAGAAGTGCAACTGTCCAAAGACATATGACCATTACACTAGCAGTGGTACAATTACTGCATCAAATGACATATGTGCCAGGTTTACAGCATTGAAATAATATTCAACAGTACTTTAAATACAAGCTCAGGAGAGTGTCTCCCATCCATCTTAGCAATCCTGCAGCTATTAATTGCTGTACCTTTGCAATCACCCCTCAATACACTTTGGTCAACACATTTGAAAGCACTAAATCAATTATGACTTCAGTGTTTCATTTTTTTTGTTATTACATTTGAAAGTATTGACATTCCTTGTAGTTAACAGATAAAAGTATCTGCAATACAAATTAACGGATTCATATAACACAACACTGGCCTTACACTTCGATAACTGCATTTATAAAAAAAAAGCTCACGTAAAAGCAAAAATCAGAGGATGCTCATATGCCTATCTTTGTTACAGTGAAATGCCAGTGGTGTATGTCATTAAATGTTCCTCTGTTGCAAACAAAAACAAAATGTTAAATACAAATCATTATTCTTATCCCTGAGTAAGCAAAGAGAAGGCAGGGTAGAACTGGTCTGTATGTTCATTTATCTGTTTGTTGATCTCTCCCACAATCCAGGCAAATTTAACTAATGTCATATGACAAAACTGCTTAGGGAGCATCTGTTTAGGTGGCGAGGGCAACTGTTTTGTACTTCTTTTCACATTTGGAACACTTTGTTAAATAATTTATCATCACATTTTCTGTTCAGCCTGGAAATGGCACAGGATGGTTTCTATGGGATCTCTATCCAATATTGAGAGCAGCAGTGCAGAAAATTTACAATTTTGTAGCCTAATTCAGAGTGATAATAACTGGATGAACACAAGGGACATTATAGCAAGGCAACCAGCTGTCTGAGTAATAGATACACATACCTTCACATACCACAATAATGTCAGATAATTTTCTGAGTGACACCCCAACCTCATGTAAAATTGGGGAAAAAGTGATGCTGACAGTGACAAAGTAAAGCTGTTAGTGATGCACATGAATTGGAATTGGAATTCCAGGTTTTGTGTTGGTTTCAGATGCTGTCTTCGTCTTCTGTGTTACCTCTATGCGTACATCAGTATTATCCTATATCGCAGTTTCCTTCCACCTCAAAAAGATGTATGTTTCCATTAACTAATGTTCAGTGGGAGTCAAGAAGTCTGAAGCTGAAAGCAGTTATATATTATGTTCTGAGTGAAACTTACAATGATCCCTTCATGCATTTGCAGAGCTGTTAGCTGTTTTTTTTCTTTCATTGCTGACTACTTTTATATGGAGACAATCTGTCTGCAGATGCAAGCAATTAATTCTGAGCATTCATTTACTGAAGAAAATGTAAAATTTAAAGGTACAATGGCAAGTAGTTCAGTGAAAACAAAAGTTTGTATTTATGGGATGTGAGTATGAGCAGTCTCCCAAGCAGCCTTAATAATTTAATGTATTTTATAGATCAGTGTACAATTTAGTTGTATTTAAATATAGCCAGTGCACCTTTTGTTAGGGCTAAAAGTTAATGTTTTCTAATGTTTTCTGAAAGCATGAAAGCTGTTTTTCACATCAGGGAAGGGAATATATATATATATATATATATATATATATATATATATATAAGAAAAGAACATACAGCAATCTGTATAAGTGAAATACAGACTGTAGCATATGGTTTAGCATGGTTAACCTTAATTTTAGGTTAAGTAATTCCTGTGGGTGCAGCTGTCAATTTCAGACAATTGTTCCTATCTGGAGAGGTAAACTTCATTTTTGAAGATGTACATTGTTTTCTGTGTTTGTTGTAAGTTAATACGGATGGAGATAATATGAAAATGTATTTAGTTTTTTGGTTGAGGGTTTCATCAAAACAAAATATCTTGATAAGGTGATATGGGTTCAAATGGAGATAAGAAGACACAGCTGTATAAAATATCAGCCTGATAAACTTTACTGTGTGCCTACAAGACAAACATTGGAAATGCACTTTCAAAATAATCTGTCATGTAATGGGTGGGAAAAACAGCTTATTACCATAAAGGCTACATCATCCATATTATCTTGTAATGTAAATGGCTTTACAGGTAGTACAGAAAAAAAAAGAAAGAGTACTGAATTATATTAAGAAATTCAGATTTGAAATAGAAATGCTGCTGGACACAGATTTGGAAAAAGAATTAGCATGTGCGTTTAACAAAGAAAGTATTTCAGGATGGATATTCAGTAGAATATCAGGGACAAACAAAAAGAAGGTTAATTATATTGATTGCTTAGAGGGGCTCCAATAGTGATTGAAGAGGGAAAAAAGATAATGTAGATTTGTTGTAGTAAAGAGCTATTGGCAAGGGAAGAGAATTATGCTGGCATATATTTATATTCCACCAAAAACTGCTATTATGGAGCTTAAGAAAATTTGGGGAGAAATAATTAGCTTTCAGTAAAGAATATTGCTTATAGGTGGGGAAGAGAAAATGATTTTCAAAAGAGAGGACATATTGGGATGCCCAAAATGGGAATATAACAAAAGGGAATTATGTTTCTGAAAAAAAATTATGAGAATATTTAACATGGAAGACATAGAAACTCAGGCAGAATTTATATATTATTCCCCAAGGTACAATAAGTATGGTATACTGGATGGAAATTATATTTCGCAGACACATGTGCATTTAATAGAAAGCTTTGACACACATCCAAAACTACTTTAGACCATTCACTGATTAAAAGAAAAAAACAAAAAAAGGTAAAAATTAAAGTTAACGAAGTAAAAATGAGACACTGGCTCTTTCCCACGTACCTGTTAAAAAGAGAGGAATTTAAGGAACGGGTGGTGGAAAATTTTAAGGAGTTATTAACTAAGATGGAATTTCTTCAGATGTCATAGCTAGTGAGTGAGATAAAATGAAAATTGAGCTTAGAAACAGGGTAGAAATACATGAGAAAAAGATACCGTTAAGAAGTAATAATAATTATTTAGAGGTGCTGACAAAGGTATTGCAGAATAAGTAGAATCTCGCAGAACAAGAAGAGGCCCAACTGCAGAGTGATAATGAAAAAAGAATGGAGTATGTGGATAACATACATGAGTTTAGAAAGATTACTGTTAAGTAACTATTTTTGATAACAACTCCAGAGCACACAAATGTTTAGGACAATGACTTGGGCAAAAGAAAGTAGAAAGGGTTGTTGTCAAGCTTAGTAACTTTATAACAAGAGCAATAACTAGACATCATATATATGTATTAGAGATATTTTGGAAATGTTATTAAAATTTGTATTAAGCAGAGACGTGAAAATCAAGAAAGAGCACAAATGGAAATATTTATGGAAGACTTAATTATGCCAAGGTTAGAGGTAGATGAGTCTCAACAACTAACGGTTAAGATAGGAGGAGATGACATAAAAACAGTGATATATAATCAATCTACAGGAAGGTCTCCTGAAACAGATGGTATTTCTTTGTAAATTCAGAAGTTAGGAGGGAAGAAAGTGAAAGTGATAAAGATGTGGAAGATTTTGTTTAATAGCATTTCAAAAATGCAAGAAGCACCAACAACTTAAAAGAATGCTGTTATGGCTGTCTTACCAAAAGACCCATAAGCTCCAGGTCTGTATAAACCCATTAAAGTTTTAAACCAGGATTACAAAATGCTTATGTCTATACTAGATAATGATATTGTAAAAACTGATAGATGTGGATCAATGTGGTTTTGTGGCAGAGAGGCAGACATTTGACATTAATAGAGCAAAGATGGTCCAGGGGGAAGCAGAATGTAAGAAAAAACACTGTTGTTGGTGGGTTTTGATACGGTCAAGACATTAAGCAGAGTAAGCTAGAATTTTATGTGTAGGGGAATGAAAGCATTTGCATTCCCTGATATAATAACATGTTTAATTAGCAGGATATATGAAGGATTGGAGGCAAGAATTAAACTTGGAGGGTTCCTCTCTGATAAGTTGTGTGTGAAAGAGGAATCAGGCTGGATTGTTCTCCCCCCCCACACACTTTGTTATTTGTTTTATATTTAGAAACACTGACAAATTAAATAAGAGACTCAGAAATTCAAGGATATAATTTGAATAGTAATCACGTTTTGGGTTGGGAGGATGGCCTAATGGTTAAGGTGTTTGCCTTACAAACACAAGGTACAGTGTTTGAATCTCACAGGGGATAATTGGCTAGGCTTAAACTAATCTATAAACCTAAAAGAAAACTTGGCTTTAGTTGCAGTTGCTATTATTTTGTATCTGATAAATCCAAAAATGACATTTCATCATAGTACATTTTGAAACAGTTTCAAGTCTTTACAGGATATAAAATTAATGAAGATGAACCAAAGGTTATAGATAAATTATGTACCAGCACATGACTTAGTTCAGCAATACCTATATTTATGAGGACAAAATAAGATGAAGTATTTGGGATATGGATTAAAAATGCTTCTGTTATAGCAGCTAATGATATTTGGAAAAAGATTAAACAAAAGATAATAGAAATGAGAAACTGGAAGCTGCTGTTTATGGATGTAGATAGTAAGATATAAGCAGTGGAAATGTTTTTAATCTCTTTAGTTTTATATACAGGTCAAACATATTTTCATCAACCAGCTTCAAAGTTGTGGACAGTAATGCCTCCTTAAAATATTTAAGTCTAGTGTTATTTTTCTACTTTTATGCCATATTTAACAAAATTCTTGTCTGCTCTAATCAGCTTGTAAAGTGTTGTAATGTCACTTCTATTTGCTTTGCTATTGGACTGCTAATTGTGTTTTTACATGTAAGCTAATTGTTTGTTAGTTGTATATTACCAATGTATAAAATTCTACTTTTATTCATGTACTGAAGAGCTTTTCTGCCTGGGCCTCCACTGAAAATGAGCTGTGAATGTGGACTTTCCCAGCAAACAAACTGCAAATAAACTCTAAATAAGTAAATAAATAAATTAAATAATTAATGAAGAGTTGGATGAATTTATCTGGGAAGAGTAGAGGGCAGTATTTAAGTGGGATATGTGGATCCTTCCAACAGAACAAAGTTGTTTAGAATGATCTGATCTGAAGGGATATTTTTGAACAATATAGTTAAAGCTTATTCACATAACACAAGCAGAAGGTTATAATTCAAAGTAGAAAGAGATTCATAGGTTCATAGGTTGGTACTAGCCTATCAGCCCTAGGGCCTATACAAGCCTAGCCATAACATTTCCATGGCTATTTCTTCCCACAATATTTACTTCCCTGGACCCCTGTCTAGCAGGGTGACTGATGTGATCCCCGGGGTGAATTTCCTATCTCCCATCCAATCGTCAATGTTCTTTTTGAAGAGGGCCAAACAGGGCTCTGCTCGACATGTATGGGCAGTCTATTCCAGAGTCTGGGGAGTCTCTGGATCAGGAACCTATCCCTCCAGCATGTTTTGTTCATTGTGATGACAAGGTTTAAATCCCTGGAGTGGGTGGCCCTGAGGGATTGGGATTTATTTAAGTGTAGCATGTCCAACAGCTCTGGGTTTGACATGGCCTTGTATGTTAAGCAGAGATCACCTCTGAGTAGACGATATGCGACAGAGTATAGCATGAGTATTTTTAGATGGCCACCATATGGCATCTGGTTTAGGGCTGTGATTCTTTTAGTGAGGTATTTCTACGGCCTTTCCAGTTGTTGCAGATGTCTTGAGAGGTACATACCAAACAGGGCGTTGTATTCTATAATGGGTCTAATGGATAAGTACAGTGGGACAATGACCTCTTTTATTCTGGATGAAAAGCCCTTAGTGATAAGGTGAGCCACATAGAAGGATTTCCTGACTGTTGTGGCGATGTGGTTATTGAAGGTGAGACCACTGTCGACCTGTGTCCCTAAGTCTCTTATCACACTTTCGGTGTTTAGTGTACTGCCACTTATGTGGTAATTCATGGGTAAATGCTTTTTCCCAAAGGGGATAACTATACATTTCTTGGCATTGAGCTTGAGCCCATGGCTCTGGCACAAAGCATCTGTTTCTGTAAGGCCATTTTGTAAAATATCCACATAATTTGGGGATTCAATAATGGCTCCCAGTTTGCAGCTATCTGCAAACTTTATTAGCCAGAGTCCCTTAGTGTTGGCCTGTACTTCAGAGAAGTAGATGCCAGACAAGAGCGGTCCCAGGACTGAACCCTGAGGTACTCCATTTGTCACTTGTTTGGAGCTGGATTTGGAGTCGGCTACTTTTACAGTCTGGGTTCTGTCATTAAGCCAGTTGACAACCCATCGAGTGATGTAGGGATTAATGCCCAGCTTACTATGTTTATCTATGATTCCAGAGTGGGGAAGGTGTCAAAGGTCTTGGCAAGGTCCAGATAGGCTGTGTGGACCACCTTACCCTCGTCCACAGCTCTGGAGACTTATTCGAAGAAATTAATCAGGTTCAGTAGACAAGATCGGCCCTTCACGAACCCAAACTGGGCGGGGTCCAGTGTTTTAAGGTTGCCAATGTCTTTGTTTATTAGTTCCATGATAATATGTTCCATGGCCTTGCAGATCAGGCTCATCAGACTGATGGGGCGGTAGTTCCCAGGATCCAAGATTGATCCCCCCTTGTGGGGTGGGATAACTGTAGCTGTGTGCCACTCAGTGGGCATGAAGGCTGAGGTGAGGCTATGATTAAACATGACACTTAGGTGAGGTGCCAGTTCATTTTGTAGTTCATGTAGTACACAGCCCAGGATGTCGTCTGGTCCCATGGATGCTGTATTCTTAGCTTTGGAGAGTGCGATTTTACCTGTGTGGTCATTACTATTGGAATTTGGCAATCATTTGGTATTGAGATGGGCCCTTTAGGGGGTGAGAGGGGGGAGTGAAGATGACACTGAATCGATCTGCCAGGATATTGGCAATATCCTTGGGATTAGTATATTTAATGCCATTCTGTTGTTGTTCAGAGCAGATCTGAGCACTGCCATTTAGTCTTGACATAGCTACAGAACGCCTTGTGGTTGTCTTTGGAATATTTGGCAATTTTATTTAGATGATGATGATGAAGCAGAGGGAAGTTCTAGAAATAAGGAGAGAGAGAGTGGGCTTTTAAATGCAGATTCTTAAGGAAAATAATAACCATAATGACTATTATACTCATAAAGTAGCAGAAAGTATTCTAATAACTAAGTCATCATAAAAATGGAGAAAGGAGATGTTGCCAATAAAGATGACTACAGGTAGGAGGACAGAAAAAAGACAAGTGGAGCCTGGAATTTATTGGGGAAAACTAGCAAAGGAAGCAATGAATTAGAAGCAAATAACTAAAGAGGGAAAGGCAATTGAATGGGATTAGGCCAAGAAGAAATTTTGGACTGTAGGCTAGAGACTGCCTTACCTACCAGGGATTGAGATCAGAGTACAGGCAAAAACAAAGTTTTATGGGAAATTGTAAGTGAAAGACCTGACCTAAAAGAGATTTTAACTGACTCTAGAACAGAAGTTGCTGTTAAAAAAGGAATAATAAGTGTGACTTATAAATTATTGCATGATAACTATAAGAATCAACCAGAGGAGGAAAGAAAAGATTAAGAAGACTGAAAAACAATTTACAAGGGAATAATGGGAGGGTGTATGTATGGCCTCCAAATATGCAAAAAAAATCCATAAGTTTTAGGATTTTTGCCTCAAAGTGTTTGCATGAGTATTTTGGATCCCACACACACACTTCAAAGATTTTTTTCCTCAGGTAGTTAGCAAATGCTGGAGGTTTAATGGTTTATAAAGAGATAACTTGGAATATATGTTTTGGGTCTATAATGAATTGGCAGATTTAAAAAACTCCCTTACAGAGTACTCTGTCAAAAATATTGTGTTAGCAAATGGCTGTAACTAAGGAAATCATTCTTTTCAGCCGAGACCCAGGTTATGATTTACCAAGACACAGTAAAGCCTTGTTTAGTTTAATTCTGTTGACTGACATTGAAAAAAGCTATCGCTAGAAAATGGAAATCAAAGTCTAAACTCAGTATATTTCAAGTCTTGAATATTGTAAATGAGATAAAAAAAGAAGAAGCGGCATCTTTAGAAAAGGGAAGGAGCAAATTAAACTGAAATAATTTCAGTTCAGGGAACAATACATGCAAAATAATGTTCCGGAGGATGAGTGAGGTTTAAGTAGAAGTAGGAATTGAGCAACTTATGTAATGTTGGACTGGTGATAGTTATGAAGAAAGAAAGTATATGTGATGTATAATATATGTAAAAGAAATCATGCTAATATGGCTTGTTTTCTTTTTTATTAATGTATGTTTGTGTCTTAATTGATAATGTAATACAAGTGTTTAAAAAAAGACGTGTGCTTGTTTTGTCAAGTAATTCCAAACAGTACCTGCAGGTTTTTTAGTTATCATCTACAAATTAGCCTTTGATTCATGGAGATTAAACCATTTATCAACATGAAATAAATATATACTTGGCAAAAACATCTGAAATTTGTATGGAGAAGATTCTCTGAACCCAGATATGGATTAGCAGCTGCTGGTATGCTGCCCTAGAGAATTTATCATATGAAGTAGTTTAACCTTTTTTAATGTTGGTGACTTGAAAGCATATAGGGTGAATTTTTAAGATTTGCCTTATTTTCTGGAAATGAACAGGTCACTCGCAGGAGTCTATAGAAAGCAGAAAAAAGACAAAATGCTTTAAGACAGTCTAGGTAGCTCAAGGGAATAAGTAAATGCTGCTGTCTCTCAAGCTGGCTCATATGCTTAAACAGGTGTACACCAAAGGTGCTATTTATACTCTATTATTGCCATGATGAAGGAGGAAGAGTGGAGAGGAAAGATAATTCCCTTAGATTTGGAAAGAAATACTCAAGGTGATTAGTCTGACAAAGATTTCCTAACAACAGTGGATAAATGGTAATCAAAGGATAGTTCATTATCAGTGAAAGTGTCCAAGTCTTTAATGGCTTAGTCAACATTCAAAAGGGTATCATTTATGTGGTAGTTGTATAGATGCCCAGTTTGCCTAAGGACACAATGCTGCATATCTGACAATTTGTTTTAGACCAATGCTTTAGCACTGGGTTTTGGTGTATGCTAGTCCCTCCTGAAGAATATGAAGGTCTCATGGGGAGTTAATAACAGTAGTATGCAAGCCCCTCATGTTTTTAGAGGAATAGTTAAAGGGCAGTTTTTACAAATGAGTAGACTTAATACAAATGCCGATAAATGTTATGAACAAATGCAGGAGTTAAAACAGGAACTACTTGCAAGGGGATATGATGAAACATCTTTGAATACAGAGATGGAGGAAGTTTTAAGGTTGAGATATGGCTGGCCAGATCATATTTTTGGATGGGCAGTGTTGAATCAGTTAATAATGGACAAAATTTGCCCAAGAAGAATGACAAAATACAGTGTGTGACTACTTTTTATAGAAATATGACTAATATATAGAAAATCTTCACTGAGAATTGGGGTATTTTGTGATCCTTACCTGAACTATGATCTGTTGTTGGTATTAATCCTAATTTTTCTTATCATAATTCCCTAGCTTAGAACAGAAATTGTGTCATAAGGATATCTGTACAATTTCTGAATGAAACCTTTCCAACAGGATTGGTGCTTTTTCATGTCATAACTGTTGTTGTTGTAGTTGTATTAATGGGGGCATTACTTTTATTCAACCTAATACTCATATGAAATATACTTTTAACTGTTTTGCAACATGTGATTCCATAAATATAGTGTACTTAGCAATCTGCAGTGTATGTACAAGTTTCTATGTAGGGAAATTCACAAGAAAGTTAAAAGATAGAATCATCGAACATAGATCAGACACTAGAAGGAATATCTGCACGAATTCCCTAGCTAAGCACATAAATAAAAATGGTAGCAACCACATTTTTACATTTATAGTAATAGATAGGGTTTTTAAAAATTTAAGGAGAGGAGACATTAATAATAAACTGGAAATAAAGAAATATGATTGGGTTCTTCTATACCTGGTTGATTCCATACCTGGACTTAATCAAACAATATTGCTAAAACCTATCTTGAAATATAAACAGACGTGCTTGCATTAAATTATGTTCTTTAAGAGCTTGAGCTCTTAATTATCTTAATCATTGATTCTTATTAGCTGTATTATTTTTTTAAATGTATTTAATGATGTTATTTGTTCATTTTTACACTGATGAAGCGTTGCTGAGACCAAAAGCTCTGTTGTTTTATTAAACGTTTTGTTGATTTGCATTGCTGAGTTATTCCTTTTTCAGTTGAATTTCTACACATATATCTTGGCTTTATCCTGTTTCTTTGTTTCTACATTGCAGCTTAACAATAATGACAGAATGTGGGATGATATAAAAGGCCTTGACCAGGCCCAGGTAGGCAATGTGAGAACTGATTATTCCAAGTCTAGTGTGTCAGTGACAAGTTCAAAGAAGCCCAGAAAGTTCAGGAGGTAGGATTTGCCTTTAACAAACCCCCAAACTAATTTAGGTTTAGGTTGTAAACTGTCTATGCCCTTGTTAATTATTTCCATAATGATGTATTCCATCTCTTTGCAGATAAGGATGTTGAGGCTTATAGGTTTATAGTTTCCTGGATAAGTAGTGGAATGCCCCTTTGTGGAATGAAATGACTAACACAGTTATCAATTCTTCTGGCACCAATCCAGTTGAGGGGTTGAGGTTGAATAGGTTTTTTAGTGAGTCTATTAGGCAGTGTCTGTTGCTGACAAGAATGCAACCTGGCACATTATCAGGAACCATGGAGCAAGTGTTTTGCCTTGGAGAGCTTTCAGAGCCAGGTGATTGGAACAGTAGGTGCTAATAAGCTTGAGTAAGTTAAGACTAGATAGGAGATTCAATTTAGAGATTAATTTTTCCACTAATATGCTGGCTATGTCCTAAGGGGGGTGTATAAGTGTTTTATTGCATTAGCTCTGAGCATTGCTAGGCATTACCTTTAAGGTTTCTGACATAGCTGAAGAAGGCTTTCTGGTTGTCCTTAGCAGAGTTAACAATTCTCTACTTATACTTCCTTTTGGAGGATTTCATTTTGTTTCTGAGTTCTCTGTTGATCTTTTTGAGTTCATTGCTAGATGATGGTGTTTTAAGTTTGTTTTTATGGACTGAAAGTTTCTTCCTCCTTTTATATAATTAGTTTATACCAGGGTTCCACCAAAGGGGTTTATTCTTGAATATGGCATTAAATCTATTCAAGGGGACAGATGCCTCAGTGCATGGTTTAAGAAGGGCATATAAACTATCACAAATGTGGTAGGATGCGAGATGGTACCATCAAGGTGAGGAGGGGGCTTAAATTTCATCAAGTGATCTGTTAGTTCGATTAGGTTTGCCAATAAGTAGACTCTAAAGACAAAAGGGTTTCTGGTAAGGCAGGTTTTACCTCATAGTGAGTGTTACTAAACAGTGGTCAGATATGGCCATTGATTTGGTAACTGTAGGTGATGGGCATAGGATGGCAGCATTGATGAGAACCAGGTGCAATATTTTGAACTCCTAGTTGGGACTAGAACCAGCTGATCAAGAGAGCTAGCTTTAATGAAGTCCAGGAATCTCCATGTGTATTTATTTGTGTTAGTGCAGGTTTTCCAGTTAATGAAATGATAGTTGAAGTAAGGTCACCATGCAGTATTTTCTGTCCATTTACAGTGAAATTATAGTTAACTTTCTAAAAAAAATTGGAATATAATACAAGGAAATTAAAATTTGACAGCAGTGGGTGGTGAAGTGTCTAGGTTTCTATACAAAAAAATGTAAAATCATTGTTGGAAATGGCCAATAGCAGAGGGATTGAGTTAACATCAAAAGAGCGGTATAGTACCTTCTCCTGCTGTAATTGCAGAGCTTGTAGGTTTATAAATGCTTGCCCATTTCAGAATTTAACACATTTTGAACATACCCAGGGTAGTAACAGAAGATGTGATTGCAATTCATCTGTGGTGGAATCTACTGTCTGTAGATTCTCAAAAAGAATCATGGAACATGTGACTACCACAAAAAAAGAAAGGCAACAATAATGCCTTGTTTATGTATGCAGAACACTGTCATAACTATATTTTTTTGTAGTGGACCAGGCATAAAAAGATATTAAGGGTTGTGATTTAAATAGCATCTTAGAGGTGTCTGATGTTAAGCGGCAGCTTTGTTTAACAGTAGATAAACCACCTAGATTAAATCACAGTTATTTAAAGTCTTTACCACCTAATTGATTTTTATAGTTTTAATAATACATTATGTATTTTTGGTTTTATTATGAGTAATAGGTACATTTTTTATGTTTTATTTTTTGATAGCAGTAACCGGCTAAATATTTCTTTGAAAAGAACACATTCTGGGATTGATAAGTAAAACAGTTTTATAAAGGCAATGCAAAGAATGCGTGCAGTCATGAAGTTTATTATGAGATGAATGGTGGGGAAGGTATACAGAAAGAAAAGTGTTCGTGTTCAGGTAATCCACTAAGAATGTTGGGCTAGGGGAAAGGAGTACCTTCACTGTACTAGGAGTGTAAAATGTACCTTGGATTGCTGAGTAGTATTGAGTTATGCATAGTGGAAGGGAGTATAACATCGAGCATTATTAGTGGAAAGACAGAGATGAGGGAGATGTGTAGCAGGAAGGCATAAAATCAAAGTTCCAAGTAATTTTGTTATAAACTTTTGGCCAGTATATAGAAAAGAAGGCAGAGAATGCCAGGATACAAGAGCAAAGACATCACAAGGACTAGAAGTAGAAGAGTAAGTTGTGATCCTGCAAATAAAACATGACAGTCTATCAGCTGGTCTGATAAACACACTGAATAGGTATAGCAAAGGAAGTTAAGCTGCAAATGCTTATGAGTGATAAATATTTCACGACAAATCAAATGGCAGTATACAGAATGGAAGAAAGTAGGAGATCCTGAAACCAAAACTAAAGTAGAAAGTGGAATAGTATTCTTATTAGGGGTCAACCACTTCAGCACTGACATCTCTATTAGAGAGAGGAAGCATGCAAATGTTAATCACTCTTGCCCAAGTTATATATACCCCCCACACACACACAAAAACCTAAGAGACCAGTACTTATCTAATATTTCTAAAAAGCATGGCTAGGCTTACAAATGCCATTTAGGGTTATTAACCAAGTATTTTCCTGTGATCCTACGATCTTATAAAGGAAGCATATTCTACTTTAATAACTTTCTTTTCAGTTGTAGAGGTGAAGCTCATAACAGCAAGAAGAGAAAGAAAATACATGCACTGAGACTGAAATAAAAATGCAAGATGCAATAAGAGATTTGTCAGGAATATAGTGGCAAGACAGCGGGCAAATAAGAATAACAATGCTAAGACTGATATGTTGTTAGCATAAAAGACCAGATGCAGAGGTCAGCAGAAACTATGCTGGCAAAAGGATATGTCATGGTGGTTTAAACTTACTTTAAAAGTATGAAACAATTCTTTGCTGCAGTCTACTGAAGGAAGCAATCATTTGTGAGGGATACTGCAAGGAAATTTGTAATTCTTCAGTATGGCTAACATGGTCAACAAAGTAATCATTCTGGTATCATCTGATGTCACAATATAGCTTTTTATTGTTTCTGAGCTTTCAACAGAAGTTGGATAAACATAATTACTGCTTATTCATTCTAAACTGAGAGTCTTCTAGGCACTCATAATGGAAAACATAACCATATCACGAGGAAACTGTTGAACTGCCTTTACCTGCTGCATTAAATCAGATGGTTATTGAGAGAATAGCTATGTGAAGTGAGTGGAGGTCCTGCAGAGAAATTAAGTCAGCTGATTAATAGAGGCTGTTCAGTAGCTTAATGATGAACCACTTGGGCAAAAATTAATAAGGACATTTCTGTGAAGCCAGGAAAAGAAAAAAAAAAACATTTATCTTGCTGAAAGTGTGGCATAAATACAGACATGGTAGGTTCATAGGTTCATGGGTAGGTACTAGGCTATTGGCCCTAGGGCCTATATAAGCCTAGCCAAATGGTACCCTGGCTTTTGCCAACCAAGAAAATTATTTTCCTGTGCCCCTGTCAACCAGAGCCACAGAAGTGATCCCCGGGGTGAATTTCCTATCTCCCATTCAATCATCAAGATTTTTCTTGAAGAGTGCTAATGAAGAGCTTTGTTTGATATAGATAGGTAATTTGTTCCAGAGTATGGGAAGTCTCTGGGACAGGAATCTATCCCTCCAGCATGTTCTGTTTATTGTGGTGACAAGGTTTAAGTCCCTAGAGTGTGTAGCTTGGAGGGATTGGGATTTCGTTACATGGAGCATGTCCAACAGCTCTGGGTTTGACATAGATTTGTATGTTAGGCAGAGATCGCCTCTGAGTAGGCGATATGCAACAGAGTAAAGCTGGAGTTTTTTGAGATGGTCTGCGTAGGGCATCTGTTTGAGGTCGGTAATCCTCTTTGTGAGGTATTTCTGTGGCCTTTCCAGTTGTTGTAGATGTCTTGTGAGATACATACCAAAAGGGGCGTTGTACTCTATAATGGGTCTAATGAGTGATGAGTAGTGGGGAACGATGACCTCTTTTTTCTGGATAAGAAACCTTTTGAGATGAGGTGTGCCACGTAGAAGGATTTCCTGACTACTGTGGCAATGTGATTATCAAAGGAGAGACTACTGTCCACCTGTGTCCCAAGGTCTCTTATCACACTTTCGGTGTTAAGTAGACTACCACCTATGTGGTAGTTCATGGATACAGAGTTTTTACTTTTTTTTTTTTTTTTTTTTTTAGAGTTTTTAGTTTTTACTTGGTAAATGAAATGAAACTCCCTTTTACAAAGGCAATTATGATTGGTGAGTGGCAGAGACAGAATTACTTTATGTCTCTTTAATTAATGATATGTGTGTAGGGCGAATCTGTTGAACCAAACTTCCATCTCAAAATTACCAGACTGTCCATGTTTGGTCACAGCCACTCTGTATACCATGTCCTTTGCTTTTTCATTATGAAACATCATTTATGGTCCTGAAGTACTGATATGGAGAATGGGGCTTCCTGCAGATGAAGGTTAAGAGAAGGGAATGGAGGACTAACAGCAAGAAAGACAAATGTTATGGAGTACTCCAGCTCTGACATATAGAGGAATAAATCCCTGCTCCAAGTCATACCTGTGGTTTGTGTGCTGGATGACCACATGGTGATGAAAAAATCAGTACCTTTGCTGGTTTGGTCACTGTAGGTAGAGGCAGATGGTGGTCCCCACACAAGGGGAGCCTTGCATGTAAGAAAAGCTCATATGATCAAGAAACATAGGCTCGGTGATCCTAAAATGGTAATGATATCTATCAATAGGTAGGCATGTAGGACCATAAACATATCATGGGAAGAGCACATAATGCCTCCAAGGTAATGCAGGTGCCTATGTCAGCCAGCAGAGGATGACTTATGCTTATACTTGAAATACCCATATAGTTGGCAGTCAGAGAGATATGAAGTTACAATGGGGCAGTTTCCATGTACTTCCCAGCCCATGGACAAGCAAGACAGAATACCATATGTCCCTGATCTTGGGGGAGTTTGACATCCCTTGACCAGGGTACAAAGATGTCCACCTCTGGGGGCATTGTAGTGGAAGGAATGCAAGTGGAAGTAAAAAGAACCCTCATAACTGCTTGAATGATCGCCTGTCCAAATAGCTTGCTCCCATGCTGGACTAGTTATGTCCCTAAGCTTGGCAACAAAAAGCACCCAGAAAAAAAAGCTACAGAGTAATACTAAATGTTTATGATGTTATTAAAAATATGCAGATGCCTGCTTATACAGTATAAGGTAAGTAAACATAAATGGGTAAAATTATTAAATCAAAAGTGATTACTGTTTACACGTTACAACAGAAGCATGTAGAAACAGGCCAACTGCATTCTTTTATAAGTTAATTACATTAGAGTGTAAAGCTAAGTCAACTTAAAGGAAATCGCAGCTTCAGACAGAAGGATGTAGGCAGGAATCAGTTATTTTGGCACAGGATACATATATTTGGTGGCTTGCTAATTAGACAGATTGTGGCAGACCAGCTGAAAGAAATATGCTCCTTAATCAGTAGAGATAATAAAGCAGCAGTATAATTTTGATTAAGTAAATTAATGAGAGACAGAAGCTAGCAATCGATCATAATACTTAATTAAGAAAAGCTAATACAGCAGAGGTATGAATTTGAATAAATAATTAATTGAAAGCGAACCAAACAACAGGTCACTGTGAGAACAAGTTGCACTGCAGGGTTAGTACTTTACCAAAGAGAGGCACACAGAAATAAACAGCCAAATAAATAGAACATTTCTGCTAGAGCTGAACATTTCTGACCCAAAATGATGGTTAATAACAGTTACTTATAAGATGTAAGCAGGCTGCAATGATTACAATAAAACTGCCAAGAAATCTGGGAAATTCTTGTAATCAAATAAATAAGGAATATTATAGAAGACAAAATAAATCTTTCTACCCAGCAAACGTCAGATGGTACAGAAAGAAGCAATTGTGAAGTATTGTGCAGAGATTTTTATATTAGCACTTTGCTGAACTAAACAAGACAAAACCTAAAAAGTAAAGCAAAGTGGTCTGAAAAAGATACTAGAAAATGAAAAAGGTGTGCAAAATGATTGGAGAAAGGACTGGTCCAAGGAGAACGGCAGCAAAAAAAAAAAAAGGCTATAGGAGGTGGAACACTATCAAACTCAGTTTAGGGAAGAATGATTAAAAAATGAAAAGCTATGTTTTTCTTTTGTTTGTTTTTGTTTTTAATTTTATTTTTTAAATAGGAGCATATATAACAAAGAAAACCTTGGCCTGTATATTTAGCTCCAGTTGTGATGCACATTATTTCTTTTGAGCCCGCACTCTGATACAGTGTTTTTTAGTCCAGAAAGACTGATAGGTTTCAGGCAGGTGGGGTTATTCACAGGGAGGAGGGATCTAATGTACTGGGGCCTTTTCCTGTGAGTTCCAGTTCAGAAACATTTTGAGATTCAGGGCCACTAATATGGATGGCAGAAAATTCAGAAAGATGCACTGAAGGAGGTTCCTTTCCTACTCAATAAAACTCAAAACAAGCAATATTACTAAGCGTTTAAACATAATAATGAGGATATGACAAGAAGAGAAACAGGAGGGAACAGGAAACCAAATTTGACAATTCAACCAAACGTTTCAGTCTTAATTTCATTGAAATTACCACAATGACACTATTTTCTGGTTCTGACCTGCAGACTTGTATGAGGTTTCAGGTAAATGGGGTCCAGGTCAGGGTGGGATGGGAAATTTAAGGAAACAGAAAACTTTTCATTGGAATCCCCAGTCTGATTCATTTTTAAGATCTAAAACTATTGATATTCATGATGTGGTTTCAGATACACAGGGCTTCATAACAAGGTTAGGGGGATGGAGGGTTCTGATGATGATGATGATGATGCAGACTTGGTTTTAGAGTCAATGCTCTGATGCATTGTTTATGGTCAAAGGCTTCTTATACACAAAGGATGGGGCTTCAAACAGAGGGGAGTTTGTAAACAGGGAGGGCTGTTCTGATGAAAATGAAAACTTGTTCCTGGAGTCCTTGCTATGATTTGCAGTTTTCAGGTCCAGTGCTTCTGTTGATGATTTGATGCTTCAGCCAGGTGGACATCAGAAAAAGGTGCAGGCTTGTAATGAAGCAGAACTGTTTCCAGTCAGTATCCACTCTATCACACTGTTTTCTAATCCAAATGTTTAATTTCTGATTTTAGGGCTTTAGGACATGCTGGAGGTTCTAATGAAGCTGAACAAGTGTCTTGAAGTTCCCAATAAGAAACACTGTCATCAAGAACAGGAATTCTAAAATGGATGACAGTGTTTGAGGTAGATGTCATCTTCAGAACATGAAGGGTTGCAACGAAGCTGAAAACCTTTCTTCCAAGACCCTAATGTTTGTCATTGTTTTCACATCTAGAACAGCAGAAGGAACTTCAAAGTGCAGAATAGGGTTATAATGAAGATGAGCACTTTCCTCCGAGTCTCTACACTGTCACCAAACACTTTACATTCTCTTTTGGATTGCAAGGAAAGAATGTGGATAATTACATTAGGTGGCTTATTTTCTCCAGGACTCAATGAACAATTGTGATTAGATAATTGTGTGGTGCAATATTGGGCTGTTTTATATATATACTGATTGTAACATTAATTGCTAGATAACACTGATGAAGGCTTTATGCTGAATACCGATATGCTTTGTCACCCTTTAGGTGTCAGTATTTTTGTACATTCATTAACGGGTATTCTAGCCCATTACATTTTTTATTAAAGTTTTTTGGTGGAATTCAGTGCTGGCCTGTTTGGTTTTCTGGATTTACATGCTTTGGTTGGGCCGTGCACTTTGCCGTACGTGCGTGGGATTCATTGTTTCTGTCAACACTGTCACACTATTTTCAGGTTTAGAAGTGTTGATATGGCTGATAGATCTTCAGGCAGATGGGGCTCAGAGTGGAGAGGGTTAAGGAAGCTGAATCATTTTACTTTGAGTCCCTCCTCTGAAACACTGCATCAAAGTCTAGTAGCATTATATGGACAATGGGCTTGCAGGCAGATGTGAAGGGGGATGAAGGCTGCAAAGATGTTTTGATTGAAGTTGAATGCTTTTCATTTGAGTCTTTATTTTGTTGTACTGTTTTTGACCAGGAATGATAAGATGGAAGAAGCCATGCTCTGTAAGACAACTACTTGTTCAGAGAAACACTAATATAAATAATAATTCTAATTGGCTACTTGTGTCCATTCCTTCCCACGAGATGACCATGCTACATCTCATTACAGCATATCTACCACCTCCCTCCTCACTCCACAGACTAAATAGCCTACTAAAAGAAATAACTTTCTCTGCAAATAATATAAAAAGAATGCTATAATACTCAGAGATTTAAATTTCAAGCTGCTCAATCCCATTTCCAAATACCTGAGTACTCTTCTGGCACAATTCAGCCTCACCCATCTCATATCTCAGCCTACTTGATCCAGCCTCAACTCATCTCACCACTCTGTCTTAGATCTCATATTCACTAAAAACATTCTCTTATCTCAAAAATCACCATCAATCCACCATCTTTCGCTGACCATATCTCTATTAGTTTTCATATCCATTATTTATATGTAAACATCCCCAAAACTTATAGCTTTCTGTAATGGATCACAGATTAACATTAATAAACTTATATCCACACTCTCCTTAATGGACTGGTCATTAATTCAGAATTCATCTGGCCCTCACAATGACCCTAACACTGATACAGAACAATTCACTTGTATACTGGCTGACCTGCAAAACTCCTGCTTTCCAATAATCCAAAGACTATACAAACCAAAACTAAAAAATGGTTAACCTATGAGTTTGAAGCTCTTCTACAACTATTTTCTTCAAACTAGGTAGTTCAAGCATGGAATCAGCTATTAATATGACCAACAAAATTAAATAAACATTGAAAAAACATCTTGAGTACTCTTAAAAACTTAAAAGATTTAATAATGTAAGTTCAGCTTTTATACTACAAGTGCTCCATCAGGCAATAACAATTGTGCAAATTAACATAATAATAATAATAACAATAATAATAATAATAATAATTAAAAAAACTCAGTAATAATATTACCCAGAAGCTTCTGTAAAGAGGTCAACTGCTTTAGAAGAGGAAATACATCTTCCCTCCATGAATTCCACATCTTCACAACTTTCTGTCTCTGATTTCATGTCTTATTTCATTAGTCTTCCCATCCCATGTTCTAACCAATTCCAAACTAACTCCCTCTCCCACCACCCCTTCATACATCCCTTCATTCTACTTCAGAACTGTCACACCAAAGGACATCCACCTTCTGCTCGAACATATTAAACTTGATAGTCCTGATGATGCAGACGACCTTCACCCATGGTTTATTTATCACTGTAGCGAACGCATCAGCATAGTCACATAGAAACTTTTTCAAATGATTTAAGAATGTCTTTTGGTCTTGATAAATTTGCAAATGCAACCTTTAAAGCAATAAAACTGCAGCAGCAAGAAAATATCAGTTTGGGACAGGAATGTAATATAAAATAACTTGAACAAGAAGGAGTGTATAAATATTTGGGAACTGATGAAGGATCAACAATAAAACATGAACAAGTGTGAATAAAACTTAGTAAGGAGTACTTTAGAAGACTTAAATTAATCCTGAAAACAGCACTGATATCTAGAAACAAAATCCAAGCTATAAACCAATTTGTTCTTCCTGTCCTAACTTGCAGTTTTGGAGTGATTGACTGGCCCCAAAACATGTTGGATAGCTTAGATAGGAAAACAAGAAGGATGCTTCATGCTCACCAAATGATTTATAAAAATCAGTCCATACAAAGATTATATAGTCCCCGTTCCGAAGGAGGGATGGGCCTCCTTGAAATTGATTACATGTACAGATCTGCAGTTGTGGGACTCCACACATATCTGCTGACCTTACAAGATCCAAATGTAGTGAAAGTTTTGAAACATGAGGGGAATAGATCTAAGATAACTTCCCTGCTTAATCTAGCAGAATCATATCGGCGTCAAGCAGGAATGGAAATCAAACCACAAGTGGATAAAAACCAGGCAGCAACTGAATTTGCAAAAAAACAAAAGAAAGAATATAGGATGAAGGACCAGATGAGAAGGCAAGAAATATGGAAAATGTATAAATATAGTTGCAAGTATAGAAAACTTCTGGAAGAGCCTCATGTTGATCAGGAATGGACGCAGGAATGGTTAAGGAGAGGTAAATTCAAACCAAGAGATGAAAGGTTAATATTGGTGGCACAAGATGGTGTGCTGCGTACACATTGGTTTACAAAGTCCATTGAACATGTGGAAGAAACAGACAAATGTAGGTATTGCAAAACAGAATTGGAAACAGCTGCATACCTCATTGCTAGTTGTGGCATACTAATGGCACAAAGACTGAATGCTGAAAGGCATAATAATGTGATGGGACTGTTGCATGGGGATTGTGCAAACATTCTGGTATTGAAGTGGCTGAAAAACACTGGAAAAATGAGCCACAAAGCATCATAGAAAATGACAAAGTCTACATCACATGGGATCATCCATTACCAACAGTACAAAAGATAGATGCTAGAAAATCAGATATAGTGGTCCAAGAAAAGAAGACAAAAGTAGCATTGATCATTGAAATCACCAAACCCAGTGACTAGAGGGCCTCTGTAAAATGAGAGACACAAAGTCATAAAATATCAGGATTTGCAAGCAGAAATGAGAGCAATATGGAAGGAAGATACCCAGATAGTTCCAACAGTAGTAAGAGCAATGGGTCTTATAAAAAAGAGTCTACAATCATATTTAGATATGCTACCAATACATATAACTCCATACGAATTGCAGAAGGAGTCATTACTAGGCACACTGCGGGTGCTGTGAAGAGCACTTTTGGCTGATATCAAAGAGTGAAACTATACTAATTTCATGAACTTTAATCGTACTTTGACTTAGGAATGGGGTCCATTCCCATTATGATATTAGAAACCCAAAAGGAAGAAATTAAAAAAAAAAAACTACAGCCTGTGTATTACACTTAATATTATGCCCAATATCTGGAAAAATGCCATTGTAAAACCTCTCCCTAAGAAACCCTATCCCTGCAATGCATCAGGCTATTGACCATAGGAAATATCCTGTAAAGATTATTCTACATGCAACTGACTTAATACATTAACCAATACCAACTTCTCTTTCAAAAGCAGCATGGCATTTGGTCTAGTCACAGTACATCCACATCTATATGTCCACATAGTGACAGCATTCTTCATGGAATGGAAAGGGCCATTTGTATTGACTTCCTCAGAGCCTTTGATCTTGTTGATCACTCAATTCTACTAGATTGTCTAATTGAAACTATCTCTCTTTCCATCATTTCTCAGTAAATTCCAGTTCATCGACTACTCCATCAGGCTCCCTGCAGAAAGGTATCCCCCAATCGTCTATTCTGGCACCTCTTCTCTTTTCTATCTACATTAACAAACTTCCTTTTGAGTAACTCCATCTTCCTCTCTTGCTTTATGCAGATGATCTGGTCCTATTATGCACCAACCATTTTGTCTCTTCTCTTAAACTTGAACTTGAAGCTGATTTTCATTGAATTCTAAACAATTAGTACTTAACTGGTCTAAAACAACAACAGTGCTTTTAAGGACTAAACAAAAGTGTACTTCTATCTTCAGACATCTTAACATCTTTAATAATTTAAATAACACTATCAAAAATGTCAGTTCAATCAAATACTTCCGGATTTGGTTGAACCCCTTCCAAAATTTCCAAACCCACCTGGACTACACACATACAACTATCTCCTGTTTTGGGCTAATAGGATCTCTCCTTTTCTATCCAATCCATGTGGGAATGCCATAGGGTATTGTACTGGCTCACCTATGAAATGTTCTCCCTGCAATTGCTGTAGCCTCTAAAAAACACATCCATCATTAATTAAAGTTCATGAATCTAATATTGATTAAGTCTTTGATGTTTGCAAGTAGTGCTCTTGTGAGCACCTCCAGTGACCTAGAAGTACCTACTCATGCCACTCATAATGAATTGTATATATATCAGTAGCATATCTAAGTATACATGAGCTTTTGCTTTTATCCCTGTTGATCCTACTACTATTGGAATTATCTGGGGACTTTATACTACATTGCTCAAGTTGCTGCTGACTTTACCTAGTATTTTATGAATTTCTGCCGCTCAGTAGGTAGAATACTGTAATCACTAGATGTAGCTTTTTCAATGCTATTGCTGCTTTTGTCGCCCTCCCTTTTATTACTGTTTCTGTTGTTCTTGCTTCTTCTTTTTTAACTGTTGGCATTGGCTAATCCCAAATGATAATGACTCCTACATTTTTAGTATTTTTGGTAGTTAATATTCAAGTGCATCTCAGCTACCTGTATATTGTAGAATTTGGATTAGAAATTGTGCAGATGCTGCCTGTATATTGTATCGCTTGCACAATCCCTAATGCAACATGCATGTTTCTTATAGTATGTAGACCATCAGCCATGAATATATCACACCCATAAATAAGGTGTGCAACAGTTTCTAATTCTGTACTACAGATCCTGCTTTTGTCTGTGTCTCCCACTTTTTCTGCAGACTTTTTAAACCAGTGTGTACATAGCTGGCTAGCCTGCACTGCCATTATTAACTTTTCATCTTTTGGTTTAAATTCATCTCTCCTTAACCATTCTTGTGTCAAATCTTCATCAACATGTGTTCAGGAGTTCTCTGTAACTACACCAATAGCCATGGGCTCTTACATTTTTTCCATCTTTCTGTTCAGGTCCTGTTCTTTATATTCTTTCTTTTGTTTTTCCCACTTTCTATTGCTGAATGATTTTTTTGTCTACTTTTGGTTTGATTTCCTGTCCCACTCCTTTTTGAAATGTTTCTGGTAATTTCAGCAAATATGTTATCATAGACTTGTTTTCTCATGGTTTAGAGCTTTCACTCTGTTTGGATCTGATGATGCCCTGACCTACACTTCTATTTTGAGGTGGCCCTTCAGGCTAAGTGATATATAATCGTGCAATATACTGTTTTTCACATATAATTTGATAGTCATGAAGCATCTTCCTTGTTTTCCTGACAAATTGTCCAGTGCATTTTTTTGGACCATGCAATCATACCAAAGCTGTAAGGTAGAGCAGGCACAGCAACTTGATTTATAGCTTGAACTTTATTTTTAGATATCAAGGCATATGGGAAAACTAGCTTTAGGCTTCAAAAATGTTCCTTAATAAGCTTTGTTCTCATTTGTTCATGTTGTATTTCTGACACTTAATCTATTCTTAACTATTTATACAGTCCTTCTTCTTCAAGTCCTTTTATATCACATTCCTGTCATACGCAGATATTTTTCTGTAATAAATGTGGCTTTTGCACATTTATCAAGCACACATTTTAGATCTGAGAAGTTGTAGCCAGTTGTATTTGTTCTTTTAGGTGTTTGGGTGATGACATGCAGTTTTAAAACATTGAGAAGACGTAGATGACATGTCATCAGTGGCATATCTGGGAATTTGTAAAACAAGGGGTACAACCTAGAATGTAGACCACTAGGGGTGGCCTCTTGAAAGTAGCCAAACATGGCTTAGGGGGTGCTCTGACAGCAGATGTGATGTCCAATCTGTATATATTTAGTTGCACATCATTGTGGTGTGCCTGTGGTGCTAGAAGTAGGTAACTTCTGTCCAGCAACTAACAGATTTATGGAGATTTACAGACTATATCAGTTGTTTCAAGGCAGCCTTGAGACATATGTTTTGTCCCAGACCAAAGTCACACTCCATGTCCGCACTGCCATAACCTGCATACATGTTACAATAATCTAGCAAACAGTCCTACTGAAGATGACATGATCACAACAAGTACAAAAGAAAAATAACATTATTTTATAAGTAAACAACCTCTGTGCAAATACAGACACACTTCAGTTAATTGAAACCAATAGAATGAATTAAGTAACTGCTATGAAAAAGTCTCAAAAAGCAAATATTCAGTTCAGATATATACACATTCTTAAATCAAGTATAACCACAGTAACATTTTACAACGGAATTTAACTCAACATCCACTTTACTGTCATGCAGCAGTTATTTTATTGTAAGCCACAAGCAAGGAGTTTTGGATGAATCTGCAAACATTCCCTTTAATTTGTGTAAAATGACTACTGAACACCAGCAAAAAAAAAAACTTTCTTTAGCACAATGTAAAATCAACAACAAAGTCCTCTTTCAGTTTACCAGTCCATAGTACCTTAACAGGCTTTAAGCTTAAAAGCAAAGAACAGCTGCTTCCTGAATTTTAATGCCTAAAATGTTATTTTTTTTGACTCAACATTAAAAAAATGAGATTACTTTTGTGGAGAACTACAAACTTCTTTCATTTGTTTTATTATTTATTTTACATTTGTTGACCGGGATTGTCTGACTGAGCTGAGTAGCACTTTTTCAAAAGAGGCCCAGGGAGAAAAGCTCCACAATATCACATTAAGTTTTAAAATGAAAGACAATTGATTAAAAAATAGGTTATACAGAGAATCAGCACAGAGACAATTAGAGAAATACAATTTTCAGAATCTAAGTATAGAAGATAGTCAACATAAGTCTAACAATCATACATCACAGTTTCTTTTACATCTGTATAGTGTTATAAAGTAGCATTACAATATCCTGGTTGCAGATATTTATAATATAAAAGACATGGCAGCAGAGATACGCAAGGGTTATATTTGGATTGTCTAGGGTTTACGGAGGTTGTGAACAGGGGCAGGACCCTGAGATGTTAGATAATCTCTTGCTGCAGCTTTGAAATGATTTATATTTTAAGGAAACCAAAAAATAACCAGCAGATAGTGGAAGCCATAAAAGTATATATAAATTTACTGAAGTCAAGACATCAATATACAAAAATTAAAAACTGGTTTCAGCTTAAAATTCACTAAGCCTTCATCAGCTGGTTATTCTTTGGTTCATGTTGATATTTTGGGACCTTGCAGACACCTTACTTGCAGGAATCCATTTTGGACTGATTATATTTTTAAGGGACCTGATTTTTAGTGGGAGTTTGTTCCAAGATATAGAAGGATGGTAGCTATAGAGGCTTTGACTGATTTTGGCATTTGGTTTGTGTATTTGTAGCAGGTCTTGTTGAGAGCTGCATAGTGGTGTGGTAAGGTGTAATATGAGATGAGAGGAGAAAGGCTGGGACAGTAAGATTTCTGGTAGGGGACTGAGTGCAATATGAGGAGTTGGTAGAGAAGTAGATGATGGGGCAGCTCAAGCCAGTTTAGGTGTTTTAGGGCAAGACAATGGTGAGATTTGTAGGTATGTTGTGCTGCAAATCTAGCTACCTTGTTATAAGTTGTCTCTATCTTGGCTCATAATGTAGAGTTTAGATTTGTAAGGATTTGGGAGCTATAAAGTAGGCTAGGTAGGAGTTTGGCATGTGACAGGGTAATTTTAGCTTTAGTAGTGAGGAACTTTTTTGTTTTGATAGAGTAGCCCAAGTTGTATATGTTTTTTTATACAGTTGTTTATATGCATATCAAATTTAAGTTGGTCATCAATTATGACTCCTTGAAGTTTTCTGTTGTTTTCAACAGTGATGGAGGTGTTATCTAGGGATAGTATAGAAAAATTAGTTTTGAGGTGGGTGAGGTTTTTGGGAAGAAAAAGTTTAGTTTTTTTAGGGTTAAGAATAAGCTGATTTTGAGAGAGCCAGGTTTCTACGGAGTTGAATGATTCTTGGGTAGCAGAGATAAGCTGTGAAGGAGTATCTGAAATGGTAATGACTGATGAGTCATCTGCATATTGTATGAGGGATGACTGGAGGCAGGACGTATAGAGAAGATTAGTGAAGCTGTTAAAGAGTAGTAGGCCAGGAATGGATCCTTGTGGGACACCCATCTTTACTGGGAGAGGAGGGGAGAGTGCTGAGAGCCATGTCACTGATTGCTTACTCTCAGAGAGAGAGCTGGAAAACCAGTCAATGGTGGCAGTGGAGAAGTTGAGGTTAGACAGTTTGTTTAGCAGGAGAGAGTGGGAGACAGTATCAAAGGCTTAAGAGAGGTCGAGGAAAAGACAGGAAACAAGTTTATTATTGTCTCTTGTCAGAGAGATAGTATGGATGAAGGATAGTAGGGCAGTAGTTGTGCTGTGTTGTGGTGAAAGCCAAGCTGGGTTGGAGTGAGTGAGTTTTCCTGTATTAGGTGTTGGATGACTTGCTTGTGAATGCATTTTTCTAATATTTTAGAGAGAGGAGAGAGTATGGCAATTGGTCTAAAGTTGGAAATTTCATTATAGTTACCTCATTTTTTCCAAATAGATGGGACTTTTGATTCAGAGATGGAGCGGTTTATTACGATATCTACAGGAATTCCACTGGATTCAGCAGCTATTTGTAGGAAATAGGGTGGGAGATTATCAGCAGAAGAGAAACAGGGTTTAAGTTTGGAGAGTAGAGACTTTATAGTTGGTGGGAACAGGTTCAAGGGTGAAAGAGTTAGAAGAATTTGGGTAAGGGGTGTTAATGAGTAGTCTTTTGAGCTAGTAGGGCACAAGATAGAGTTTACCATCTTTGATATAGATTCAATACAGTAGGTGTTAAAAATGGTGGCAGTTTGTACAGGGATGTTATTAGGGTATGAGTTGGGGGGAGAAGGGTGACCTGGGTGTAGAATTTGATTTATTGAGTTCCAGAATTTTTTGGGGTTGGACTTTTGAGCGAATGAGGGGTTGAGTTAGTAGTCCTTCTTGTCTTTAATAATGTGTTTTTAGCCACATTTCTGAGTTTTTTATATTTTATCAGGTGGGAAGGCAGTTTAGTTTTTAGCCATAGTTTCCATGTCCTGTCTCTATTTTTCATTATTGTGCGGGTGTCATATGTTAACCAAGGGGGTGAATTAGATTTAATTCTGACTGTATGGAGAGGAGCAATTGAATTGAGGGTGTTCAGGAAGGTAGAGTTAAAGTAGTGGACAGCTTCTTCTAAGGAGAGTAATGTTAGGGGTGATCAGTTGATTCTAGAGAGGAGGTCATTAAAAGTTGCATGACAGAAGTTAGCTAGTTTACGACAGGTGATGTATTTATGTGTCTTAGAGAACTGAGGTGTGTATCTTTGCACTTTTATGGGGGACTGATCACTTAGATAGCTGGATAGGGTTTCAGGGTTATGGAACTTTAGGGGATCAGAGACTAAAATCCAGTCTAATAGAATACTAGGAGTATGGGATCTGTTTGTGTGAGGGGGTACTAAGACTAGTTGTGTACAGCCATATAAGTTAATACTAGTAGCAGAGTTAGGGGCCTGTAGGTTTAATCAGTTTATGCTAACATCCCCAAGAAGGATGGTCTCATTATGTATGTGCTAGGAAAGTTATGAGAGAATATTTTCTAGTAGGGTGGTGTTGTTGACATGGTGGAATATATATAGCAGCCGCGGTGATGGTTCAGAAGTTGTTGAGTTTCAGATTAGCTAACAGCAATTCAGCAGGTGAGAAGGAGGGAGTGGGTCCATTGAGTATAGTGAGACTAAGGTGGTCTGAGTAGACAATGGCTATTCCTCCCCCACTTTTTTTTTTTAGACAGTCTAGTCTTAGAATATTGTTTCCTGAGGGGAGGATATCACAGTCAAGGTTAGGTGGTTTAAGCCAGGTTTCAGTTAGGGAGACAATGTCAGGGGTGTAGTTAGCCATACAGGCGTGAAATTCACTGATTTTATTAACTACACTTCTGGTATTCATGGAGTAAAAAGAAACATGTTTTATGGGGGAAGTTGAAACATTAGAGTATGGAATATTGCCAGGGTTGGATGGGGGAGAGGAGTTGGGGCCTGGATTTGGGTGTATATCACTAGTTTGTAGTAGAGATTTGGGGAGATGTTACTGCTTGTAGTTGAAGTACTTTATTTTGTGTAGGGATGTTATGGTATGGAGTGGGGGAATTTTAATTTTTGGGAGGGGCGTATCCAAAGAAAAGACTAAAGAGCAGATATAGAAGATATGCTGAGGGTGTATTGGTTGCTTCTCTTGAGTGACTGTAGGACTAGAGTGTAATATGGAGGAAGTCATAGAAGGAAAGCAAGTAGAGCAGGAATAAAGGAGGTATGAGAAGGAGTATTATTCCAGAATAAGAATTTCATATCTAAATCACCCCAAAGTCATATACGTTTTTGATACATTTTGCAATTTTACACTGAAGAGAAACAAAAGTTAAATACTGTTTTTATATTCTGGAAACACTGTGCTCCATCAATTTACAAAGGCCATTCTTAATCGAATTCCACCCTAACTTTCAGTAGTAACATATCACAAATACTTCAGGATATTCTAATGAAATTTTCAAAAGGCTACTTGAAAATCCCACCCTCATTCAATTTTGTAAAGCCTAATATCATTTAGGGAAAACAGACAACAGAATCTCAAATAAGGGCATGCATTTCAGAGCTTGTAAAATATGCACCATTTTCTACAGCGTATACAGCTGACAAAATATTACTTCTTCCTAGAAAACAATACTGATTTTGGATCTTATATCATGAGAACACAACAGTAGTATGATTTTGATGTATACCGAGTGCGTCAACTTGAAACAATGCAAACCATACACAATGTGCATTAAAGCAAAGGCCAAAACCCAGAGCATTCAAATAACTGTACAAAGCTCCTGGTACCACCTAGCAATGTTGGACCACTTCTCTGTGAATGTATTATACCAATTCTTTTAGAATAATACATCATAGGCCTCAAATGCAAAATGACTTAGATTGTAGCTCCAGCTGAAAAGACAAAATTCAGCTTTATCCTTTATTAATACAGATTATTACATACATGTCTACACTGGGGGTGGGATGGGTGAAAATGCTGAATGTCAAAAAACTTCTGTTTTTTTGGAGACTTTACTGCTGATGTACTGACAACTCAAAACAACTCAATAAAGAAGTATTTTAAGACATTATAGTACTCAGCATTTCCAACAGAAGAACACCATATTACCCAAAATGATTATATATATATATATACATATATATATATATATATATATATATATATATATATTCTTCTTCTGGCTTTTCCCAGTTTGGGGTCACCACAGCGGATCATCTGTCCACTCATGATTGGCAGTGGAGTTTTACAGTGTCGAACTGCCAGCCCGGCGCCCAACCTTCCACAGAAGGCACATGCACGCACACACTCACACCTAGGGCCAAATTGAGAGTGTCCAATCCACCTACAGCATGTCTTTGGAATGTGGGAGGAAACTGGAGCACCTGGAAGAAACCCATGCGACCACAGGGAGGACATGCAGACTCCGCACAGAAGGCACCCCAGCCGAGAATTGAACCAGAGAACCTTTTGCTGTAAGGTGGCAATGTTAACCGCTGCACCACCGTGGCCACTATATATATATATATATATATATATATATATATATATATATATATATATATATATATATATATATATATATATATATATATGTTCTAAAATATATATATATATATATTCTAAAAATTTATATATATATATATATATATATATATATATATATTATATATATATATATATATATATATATATATATATATATATATATATAATGTCAGACTGTTGTAGCAAATGCACATGAACTAAAGCCACTAGGGCCTGTCTTTGAAAGCTATATCTCTGACCCCTCTGAATTTGTCTCCACACTTTAGCCATTTGAAAGCAGTCATCATAATAATTCTCCATGTAACAAGAGAAAAAATGTATTCTTCTTATACAATATATAGGATTTTTACTTCCGATATAATTAGGGCTTAGTAAATGGTCATTATTCTTAACCAGCCTTTTTGGCAGAGTTCAAACAGCCCCCAGGTTGAAAGCATGCATAATGTCAGGCTGTGACACCAAAAGTTCTCTGAAATACCAGATTTTCTAGCTAGATATAATATGTCTTATGTCAGTACCCTGAAGGCCATTCACAATAAAATCTAAGGATTTCTAATAAAATATTTTGGTACAAAACACACTAATACTGCTCAAGTGAAATGTTTTTGAGAGGGTATACTACATCTGAATGTGAAGGAATAGCATTAATATAATGTTCATGTTGCTCTTTGATGGAAATTAACCCCCAAAGAACAATATCAATAATCATTCAGACGTGATCCTGCAACGTCTATTTGCTTTCACACATCACCTATCCCCCATATCCTCTATACATCTAATGTCTCATTGCAATGAAACTGAAAAATATAGTGGTCGCAGTACCATATTTCAACTTTCTGCTTATAAAGATATACACTGGCCTCCAGTAAGCCACAGAAATGTTATTGACAGTGATGTTCATCAGTGGAGCAGCAGATAGTGTTGTCACCTCACAGCAAGAGGTTCCCTGGCTTGATCTTCAGCTGGGTGCCTTCTGTGCAGAGTATGCATGTTCTCCCTTTGTTCACATACATTTCCTCCAGGTGCTCCTTTTTCCCCACACATTCAAAAGACATACAGTAGGTGGATTGGACACTCTAAATTGGCCATAGGTATGAGTGTGTGGTGTGGAAGAATTGCTATGGCAGGGCTAGCCACTTGGCAGTGTAAGCCTTGGCTCTAGATGATTGTCACTGTTGCAGTGACACCCCAACCCCATGTGCAAAAATGGGAAAAGGGATTGTAGATGAATGGATGGATGGATGGATGGATGGATGGATGGATGGATGGATGGATGGATGGATGGATGGATCATCAAGTAACCTTGTGATTTCATGTGCAGTTTGCCTCTTCATCCCTTTCCCCAAAAGGTTAACTGTTTTCTTCACATATGTCTATTGTTTGATTGTGGAGAAAGTGGAAGAAACCAAGAACATAGTAGTTTACTTCAACTTCTTTCTGTTGGACATATGCACAGGCATCCTCCCCAAAATTAACCATATCACTAATTGTTTTCCATGAGCCATGCTAGTGACTTTTGCTTTCATAAAAATCCTGCTCAACTACAAGCACAGTTATCTGTGATTGCCAAATGTGACAAAATGCAAGCTATAATATTTCCAATTGCTGCTATAGGGCATCCATCCATATGTTGATTACCATAAAAATTAAATAAAAAATAAATTCAAGAGTATGGTGCTGTAGGAAGTAAGTACAGCTAATACTACACACAGATCTGTCTGGTTTCCTGATGGAAAAAGTGAAAAAAAAAAATCACAGCAAATGTATTTCAACTACGGCTTTTGAGATAGCACGCATTGTAACCAGCTCCACCAAAGCCATAGTAATGATCACGTTATTGTGATCACTCTAACTGCCTTTTAATTTTATCCACTGACTGCCCCTGACAGATAACTACTTCTGGTAATTACTTGTGATTATCAAAAGTGGTACAGAATGGCCACAGCAGTGTATTTCAAATTGCAGCAGCTATAGGAATCCCCATTGACCACGGTAAAAGTAAATACAACAAAAAAAATGTCTATTGCACTGTGGGCAGCGTTTACTGTTATCACTATTCACCATTCTATCCCAAAAAAAATAAAAATAAATCTTTTGCTTAAAGTCATTGTTTGGAGGTGTAAACCCCTCACCTTTGTGTATGTCTTCTTAACACCAGAGTGGGTGCTCAGTTCGCTTATAAGCGCTACTGAATACCTTGTCTCACCTTATGATTTCTCTTCTTACTACCTGTGTGTGGTTGTCATGTATGCTGATACTGCCAAGTGGAGTGGCAACAATATTAAAAGTAAAACTACATCTGTGATAGAGCTCATTGTTAAGTGGATAAAGCATACCCAATCATGACTTCCTGTTTCCTCATTCATAATGTTAGTTTCCTTACCGCTAGACAGAACAATAGGCTTTCATTTGGTAAAACTTATATCCTTTGCTTATTAGTGATCAAGCTTTTAAATTGTTTTACATACTGTTTGTTATAATTATCAACTTATAGCCTTCCAAAAACGCAAGAAGTGTTATATAGATAAATCCTTCGGAGGGGGGTACAACAACACTACAATATAATCTAAAACTAAGGACTAAGAAAGAAAATCTTATAACATTATAAAACTTCTGCCACACAAAACCTTGAGGAACATTGAAAGTCAGATGTAAATACAGATAAGCAGCATGTCTGCATCAGTGTACTTTGTACACTTTGTTTAGACAAAACAAGGCATACTGTAGCAGAATCCTTATAGCTAGGGACTCATCAAAAGAAAAATTGGATCTCATTCGCACAAGAAGTGGATAGGGATTCTGATGTCTACACTCTCAAACATTCTGCTTTGTTATTTAATTATTAAGGCTTTGTAAGAAGATATGTCTATTGGCGGAAAAAGACTCCTTTGTAATTCTTACATTTGTGAAGGCCAAGCCACATAAATGCAAATAAAAAATAATAAATAACCATGAATTAAGTGGGGTGGAGGGCAGGAGGGAAGATTAGAGCATTCTTGGCAAACTGGAGAGGGACTAATATCAGAGTTACATAAGCAACTGTATTTAGAAAAAGTTGTAGTCCTGTAATGGGTGAAAACATTTCTGGTATGATCCAAAGAAAACTATTAGAGGAAAACAGATTACTGTTTGCAGGAAATATAGCAATACAGTCAAAACAGAAACAGAATGCCAAGTGCTCTTGCTGACTGTGCCTGTTTCATTAGATATTTTCAAATATCTAATAATATCAAATAATATGTTATATATATATATATATATATATATATATATATATATATATAAATATATAATAAAGTATTTTCTAATATCGAATAAATGAAGGCTAGTGAAGGACACTGTCCAAGTGTCATATGCTAGATCCTTTTCAGTCAACTCTATCACTCTACCTTTCTGTATTTATTTATTTATTTTTATTTTGACATTTGTTAACTAGGTATGTCCAGCTGAGCATAAGCCCTTCTTCAGTTGAGATTCAGGAAGAAAGGTTCCATACAATACAGGTTATAGAAACATGCAGTATATAAGCAGCAAATGTAAACATATAACAAGACAGATAACAACAAAGCTATCTATCTCTACCCTTCTATTAGACTGTGTTTCATCCCTTAAAAGACTATAGTAGCTTTTCCTAAATACATTTGCTTCCATATGTTTGATACGAGTCCAGCCCTACATCACCACTGATCTTCTAATCTTCCCTCCTCCCCTCCCCTTCTCTTTATTTACAAAGTGTCACCCGCCTTCTGAATATATGACATGTATATTATGTCTTCCTGCTTAGTTTCTATATGACAGACACCATCGGGGGAGAGGGGGTGCTGAAAACAGTTCCTCTGCCTTAGTCAAATCTGTCTGCAGTAAGTGTGGCACACAAGCTGTTTCCATCATGCAAGTTAAAATCTATATGACTTGAAAAACCTGTTTTCTTTCTCAGTTTTGAATAGAATTTCTCTTAACAGTGTTGGCAATATCTGAGAGCTGAGATTATGAGCTACCCATATGATAATTATCATTTTTAATATTTTAGTTCCAAATCATCCCTTGACATACTCTTCATACGATATATCAAAATTACAGTGTGTTTTGAAGCCTGACCACCAATTTCAAACTCCAACATACTTTCTAAAGCTTCCATTTATACTCAACACATCTAAATACTGTAAAGCATACTGCAGTCATTGTTAATTCTAGATTATACAATGACTGGCCATTAATATTCCAAAATGAGCATGCTGATTGGTCAGCCCAATCAGCGTGTCTGTTGTAAATCTGAGCATATACCAATGGAAAAAGATCTGGTCATCCAGACTTTTTTTCCTTTGGTATACACTGCAACTGTTAACTTATATTTTAAAAAAAAAAATAAAAAAAAAAATCTAAAATCCGGACTCTGGACACAGCAGAGAAACAGGACCGAGAAAATACTAGGAAAATCAGGTATGTTACTCAAAACAAAAGTCACGTACCTGATTTTCCTTGTATTTCCTCCAGTCTGTCTCTCTCCTACCCCTAAACTGTCAGAAATATTTTTTTTTATTACAAAAAAAGTAAAGAAAAACAGAGCAACAGAGACCTTCTTCTCTCCATTGCTTCCTTCCCAAAGCACTGATGTACTTGTATGCATGGGAATGCAAGTCCCGACTCCCATACACATGCACAGCACAACAAAAAAGGCAACAGGATATGTACCAGTCATGGAAGGACAGCATAGTGCTGTTATACAAAGACATTATTTAAGTATTTTTTCTTAAATAATGTCATTGTATAATAGCAATGACTGACTCCATGGTGTGGTATATTAAGATTTACCCACGGTTGGCTTTATTTAATCACTTGGGCTTCGTCCTCGTGATTAAACCACACCAACAGTGGGTAAATCTTAATATACCACATTGACGTCATCGGGTATTGCTTAATTACAATCTTGTCACAGATCACGTTTGTCTGTCCATCTAAATGGATATATGAAAACTGATTATATGTGACAAAAGTCATCTCAGTGAAAGACAGTACTCTTACTTTTACAAAAACAAAACTACAACAATAAAATAAGTAAACTACTGTAACAACTAAAAGAATATAAGTTATAGATGTTTTTAGAGAAATACACATGAAACCTCAAAAAGAAATCCATGTGTATAAAATTAAAAACAAAAACGACACCTTAGTAACAGGCAAGCGCATCATACGAATTTACAAGAAAAAATGCAGGGTTTGCATTACTTCAGCATCAGCTGATCACATCCAGCCTAACAATGCACACAACCTTGCACTCTTATAAGTAGCCTAAAATCCTGAACTATCTTAGCAATATAATTCACAGCTTCTGCTGATTTTCCAGAAATAAGGTCTCAGTTTCTTATAAGTGCTTTAGCAAGCATTCTGTTCTTGCAAAATGCAGTTAACCAATAAAAAGAAAACTATTTCAGGGTACAGTTTTACAATACTCTTGTCTCTGGGGTTAGTTATACTTTGCAGAAAATTGAATAAATAAATTAATGAATACATACATGCATACATACACATATAAAACCTTTGTATGCATTCTGGGATGCAAGAATAATTGCAAAGCTCCTACAGTTTTCTAAAATGATGAGGGAGGGGCTTACATTTGTTTCTAACCTCAAGCTTTTTGCATTTATAAAATGTTTACTGTTTAAAACATGTTAATGCTTTAGAAATTAATTCCTGGTACAGTATATAGCAGGAAGTCTAAAAGTAAAATGACTGTTTACTGACTACAATCCTCAATGAAATGCAAAAATAAAAATAAAAAATAAAAACGCACAGGAGGAGCAGATGCAATCAGAGATGTTTAAGATGTACAGCCTACTCACTTTAATATTGCTATTGGCTGTAACACTGTACTGTGTACACTTAGATTGTGTAATGCTAGCTTATCTTGAGCCCTCCTGTCTGTGATGGACCCCCAGAATAACTGTTAAGACCAGATAGGCAATTTTATTAATTTATAAAAAAAAAAAAATACTCTCCCTAACTCAACTACTTGAAGACAGATACTTATATACACACTGGTCCTTTTTCTTTTTAAAAGTATGTAACTGTATTTATCTTGAAGTCTGTACTCATCAAGTGACAATAAAGATAGAAAACTACCTCCCTCCCTCACTTGCATACAGTTGTAGTCGTGGCTTCAATTATGTCATCACATAGACATCTGCTGATGGAGGGGGGCTGAACACTGAAAATTTAAAGGACCTCTCTGATTTTCATTGGAATCTTGCTATTATAATTTAAAAATTAATATTTGGAGGCAAATACCAGACAGTTGTGATGTATGTTAATCCCTGTTTGTAGCCTGTGATGCTACATACCTTCTTCTTCTTTCATCATTTCCCAGTTAGGGGTCACCACAGTGGATCACCTGTCCACTTATGATTGGCAGTGGAGTTTTACAGTGTCAAGTAGCCAGCCCGGCGCCGAACCTTCCAAAGAAGGCACACACATGCACACACTCACACCTTGGGCCAATTTAGAGTATCCAATCCACCTATAGCATGTCTTTGGGAGGAAACCACAGCATCTGGAGGAAACCCACGCGACCACAAGGAAGACATGCAGACTCCACACAGAAGGCACCCCAGCCAAGGATCGAACCGGAAAACCTCTTGCTGTGAGGCAGCAATGCTAACTGCTGCACCACTGCGACCACTGTTCAGTGATGCTACATACAAAAAAAAGGAAACGAAAAACTTTATCTTCAGTGTTACATATTGGGAATCACAGTTAAGTATTTTGTAGCAGTGTGAAAGATTGTTATGTAATGCGATCACAATAGCAAATGGGGGGGCCTGTGCCAAACCTAAATCTGCCTCTTTTTTGGAAGTTAATCTGTAAACATAGAATAGTCTGTTAAGTAAACAGCTCAGTCTATTACATAAAAAGCAGTGGTGACAAAGTGTCAACCTGGAATATCTCCCTTTGGTTTTTACTACTCGTGGGGTAATAATTTTGCCTTTATCATGAGTCAGTTGTAAAGTGGTCTGCCACTGTTTCATAGTAACTGTTATGTAATAAATTTGTGTTGGGTGAATCTAAAAACATTCCGTAATACTTGAATGTGAGATGCTGTCAAATGTTTTTTGTAATCTGCCCTTTGTGGGGCTCTCCATTATGGCTTTTTTTGCCAATAGATGTCCCTTTGCTCCTTATGATTTTCTTTTGTTACCTTTTTGCCATGACTCTTTAAACTCTCTCTGCATCAGTTATATTGTTGGAAGTTATTGGTAGATAGCTCTTAGAATGGCTTGCACATTTGCTCATAAGGAAGATATCTATATAAATGTTTTTTACTCATGCCTAAATCTTTGTGCAAAGATGTTAATACCTTTAGCCAGAAGTTAAGTATTGCATCTGGACATGGAGTTTTCCATGTTAGGAACCTTTCTTAATTTTTTTTTTTCAATTTCTCTGATTGTTAATTCATTCTATTTCCTATTGTCTATATTACAACTTCTTTCATCTTGCTGCTTTCCTATCAATTCAGCATCTTTTTGTTATGTTCAAAAGGGACTTCAGAAACTGCTTTTCTAGAAAACCTTTTAGGGTCATCACTAATTTGCTGTTTTGTAGTTTTACTTTTTCTTCTATGCTGTAAACAATGTTGTTACAAAATGCATCAAATTATGGTAATTGAGCATCAAATATACATTTTAACTTTATCTTCTCCCCTAACAAAGACCAAAATAGAGCAACATATTGATTACTACATTATGAACATATATTATGTATTATTCTCTTCTTATTTTGAACATGTTATCAAGAAAACAGCTATAGTAATGAATTAAATTATGTGTTTGGAGTTTCCTGAGAGCTTCAGATGTGGCAAAAATCAGATGCAATGACGACCCTTCTGCCCTGCCAAAGGTACAAAACCTCAAGGCAACATAAGCAAAAGACAAACACTAGGATTTAATAAACTCCACGCAGGTTTTGTGTAGAGCCTACATGAAGTGTTTTAGTGTACATGATGTTGCTTATCGTGTGGCATCGCTCCATGCATATTAATGTGACATGGCACATTTAAGCAAGGTTTCTTTGCTCACACCAGTGTTGCTGGCCGCAAAACCTCTAGTATAAATGCAGATCATACCTCTCAAACTTTTAGTGCAAGAAATATGGACAAAGACTAAAATAATGGGGGGACAAAGGCCCAAACTTAGGGACAGATTTTTAATGTTTTACTGTTATAAAGTTAGAAGGTAGCTAGAATAATAGGATTTGTGTTAGCATGCATTTTCTGAAGGATATGAAGTATGAAACTCAAATGTATGCCATTATTTACTGACTTCAGTCTTCAGTGATTTTTCCAGAAAACCATGAATTTGACAAGGAACAGGCCAAATATATGAGGCAAAAATCTGGACATTTAAGAGGTATGATGTTGACAGCATTTCCGTGAGGTTGCTGGCCGCAAAAGCGGATTCTATGACAGCACAACAATTGTTTTTCCCTTTCTTGAGTTTTTTTCACTAAACTTTGTTTGGGGCACTGCCATAGATTGTTTTTCCTCATTTCAACTATTTCTCCACTTTTTGGGGGGCCAGTGTTTGCACAACATGCTGCTTAGCACAAACATGTTTGACTGTGCCCATCTGGTTTGTACAAAGCTTGTCAGTGCACAAACTGGATGAATTGACCATCCAGGTTGCAGACAAGACCCAGACAGCCATAAACATAAACTTGATGCATTTAATTAATACTACTGACCATCACACAAATACAGTAAGTAGCAATGTGCTGCAATTAACAGAAATTTACAATAAATGCTAAGATATGGAATGTCATGCAAGTAATCCTGTGGCAGCAGGTAAGAAGTGCAGGTCTGGAATGCCAATAGTCTTGGGTTCTAGTACAGGGTGTGTAAACTTTGCTTTCCTATTGCCTCAGCAAAGCAGAACAAAACAAGCAACAAGGTAAGAATCCAAGGACCAACGGTCTGGTAATGATAGCTCCACACAAAATGCTGCACGGCTCGAACAGATGACAAAAAAGTTATTGTCAATAACAAAACGACCAAAAAGTGTGTGAAATAAACCTCCAGTTAAGGTCATATACTAGATATGTTTTGACAGTTACACAAAGGTCTTTCATATGTTTCATCGATGCATATTTTATTTTTATCTAATAATGTTATGTTATATTGTTGTTTTATATATCTATAGTTTATAGTGTTTATCACAGTTAGGTCATATACTAGATATGTTTAATAATGTTGTTATGTTATATTGTTGTTTTATATATCTATAGTTTATAGTGTTTATCACAGTTAGGTCATATACTAGATATGTTTTGACAGCCATGCTTAGGTCTTTCATATGTTAGCAGTTGCGAACATTTGGTACTGTCTTTTTTTGCCTTCATTTGGTTTTGATATAACCCTAATAAAAAGGAATTGGAAAAAAAAAATTAAACAACTTTTTGGCACCTAAAAGTGCTTTTAAAGGACGGAGGGTCATGTTTATAGTGTTCTGATGAAGTCTGTTTTATTCAGATGAAAGCGCTTAACTGGAGGTTTATTTCACACACTTTTTGGTCGTTTTGTTATTGACAATAAATTTTTTGTCACCTGTTCGAGCCGTGCAGCATTTTGTGTAGAGCTATCATTACCAGACTGTTGGTCCTTGGATTTTTACCTTGTTGCTTTCCTATTGTGACACTGCAGATTACAACAATGAAGTGCAAAATACACAACTATTTTATCAACCTTCTTGTAGCAACAGCTGTAAGTGTAGAACTACCGTACACACAATCCAGGGCTTAAATACAACATATTCCATACACTTTTAATGTTGTTTCACTTCAGATTATAGTCAATCTCATTTATAACCCTTGATATAGTGTAGCTGATATTAATATTAATATTTATATGTTTAAGGGTTGATATACTGATATTTTCAGTTACTTCCTCATTTATTTATCTATGTACTGTCCATTTATTATCAAGACTATGACTATGGGTATACTGCATACAATGCTTGTGCAAGTATATTTCTGCTATCTGAACTGCCATGGCCTCCCCTAACACAGTTACACAAGTCCCTGTTTATCACATAACCTTGAAATTTTATTGCTTGCCACTCTTGCATATTCCTTACTATTGCACAAATACATTGCCCATCAGTGCGCGCTCTCAACTACCATATTTGCATGATGGTAAGTGATGTGCAACCTTTGCAAGTGTTGCAAATCCAAAAAAGTGTGCTCTCTCAGTAAGCATGATTTGTGCAATTTGTGGAAAAACATTAGGATACAAAATACAATTGGTGGGAAATGCTCATTCTACATCGGACTTGAGCAATGGTAGTTATGTCTGGTGTTTCTGGTGAGGGAGTGCATTTCCAAGTGCAAAGGTAGTGTGTACTGGAGTCCAAACTCTTTAATGGACTCCTAGTTAATGCGCATGGGTCCTGGTTGCTGCAGTGGGACAGTTCAGGCTTAGAATGCAAGTCTGAAGCCTGGAATAGTATTGCAAGGGTTTGACAGGTGATACAGCACTGGTGAGCAATGCTGACATCAATTTGATGAACTCCAGTGGAGGAAGTGGATACCTTTGACCACTGGATCATGGAATTGAGTACAGGAGAATCCACAGATGTGTAAGTATCAATTACAGTAACTAATTGTAAGAGTTAAAAGCTAAATATAGTCAAGACTGGTATTCATAATGGTATATTGTTTTGTTTTTTCCACTGCTGCCATGGAGCAAGCATCGAATGTGAGATCCCATGCCACGTGATTGGCAGGGATGTGAGAAGCATGTGGTATGTATGCATCAGAACAGTACTGTTATTGTATCATTAAAAGTTAAGGATGGCTTAGCTGGTATTTAATACAGTTGTATCAAACTGAGCATGCATTCCTCAACTGTAAAAGAAAGTATGCATGCCTTAGTCTGTAGCACAGTTCCATATTCTCAAATAACAGTGAGCAAGCATCCCTAAACTGTAAAAGTATGCATGCATTAGTCTGAAAGAGAAAATAACAGTGCAGTATTAGAGAGTAGTCAATGGTTGTGTGTTCAAAAGCCACACTTCCCAAATATACAATACTGTTAGATTTTCATCATTATTGTAATTCAACTTCAGACCTCTATGCCAGTGGCACAAATGAACTGCTGTAAACTGTAATAAGGAAAATTGGAACATGCATATGTTTAATATATGCACACATCAAGGATTGCTGGCTGCAGTCTGTACTATACTGTCCATCTGTTATGAACTGAGTAGTCTTAAAAGTAATAAAGGAATTTGTTACGAGTTTGTAGCGTAAAAAGTAAAGGTAACAGAATAGAGTCAAATAATTGTATCAATTCTTTGTATGCCACATGTGAAGTTACTAATTTTATCTCTTTTTTTCTCTCTCCCCAATCCTTATCTTGTTTTTTTTTCCCCAAAGCAGACTGGGGTAGGTGTGTCCAAGGGATCCTCCTGCCCCCATTCTGGCTACAGAAACACTACCTAGCACATCTGGTGCATGACCTGGCACCACCCCCTCTAATACCCCTTCACTACCTGGCCTGTCAGGTAGTTCTGCCCTGGAGGATAGACCTGTAACTCTCTCCAGGGGCAATAGCAGAGGTGGAGACTTTATCACCGAGAAGAACTGCCAGGGATTGTGTGCCACACTATGGGTGCATGCCTATGCCAGATGAAGTACCTGCTCTCTGTGCTGGCATACCACTCCACAATACTGAATTTCTCAGTTTTTACTGGTTTTGAGGTCCAAGTAATAGGGTGCCACAATTCCCAAGTGGCACCACTTAATTTCCAAATTTCCTGGCTTTGTTTTTTTAATTTTTTTTTTTTTTTGGCTTTTTTTGGCTGATGTCATCACATGCAGAGGAATGCTCAGTGATGTCAGCTCCTTGAACAGCTTGCCAGCCTGTTGGAATTGGCCAAGGGCTCATGGGATTCATCGTACTTTCTGGCCAGCCAGCAACAGTACAAATAGCGTGCGAGCCATGTCTGCATTTCCCTGTCTGCTTCAGCTGTTCCCCAGCCCAGCTGCTCCAGTAAAATAAAAACTCCCTGTACCTTAGGTACAACGAGCATGAGCCTGAGTTCTTATTGAAAGAATTGTAGCTCTCAATTTTACAAATGTTCACAGAATGTCTGGAATATTTGGCTCATACTTTTGGTCTGTTCCTCTTCAAATTCAGATGGTGTAGTGGTGCAGTGGTAGGGTTGTTGCCTCACAGCAAGAGTTTCTCTAGTTTGATTCTCACCTGAAGTGCCTTCTGTGTACAGTCTGCATGTCCTCCCTGTGTTTATGTGGGGTTTCTCTAGGTGCTCTGGTTTCCAACCATGATACAAAGATGTGTCTGGAGCCTCTGCTGAAAATTGGCTTTTTCCAAGTCGGACATTCCTGGTAAACAAATGTTAAATAAAAATAAATGTTTTGGTTTTCTGGAAAAGCACTGAGAACTGAATTCACTAAATAATGATAGCCATTTAAGTTTCAGGCTTCCTGTCTTTCAGGAAACTCATGACAACACAACATTTTATTCTAGCATCTTTCTGAGTTTATACAAGCAACATTTAAAATATGTCCCTGGTTTTGGGCCTTTGTTCCCCCCAATACATTTTGGCTTTTTCCTGATTTTTTTGTGCTGCTTATGCAAAGTCTACTTGCATTGTTAGTAGCTCAACAGGTAATATACTTGCTTTTGCTGCAGAAGGCTGTGGGTTATACTCCCATAATATGTAGATGGATTGCTGATACTGTACTGTGTTGTACTTTTAAAGGCCATGGATGCTGCAGTCCTGTGAATGTCCTCCTTTGGCAGAGATACCTAGTAATTATGAACATGTTATAAGTTTTCCATCCATTCCCTATTGAAATATTACTAGCTTATCATTTGTAATGTAACATATGGAATTTATTCTTCAAGGGCAGTAGGCACTTTATTTGTAGATGAAAACAATGAAATATAAAGTTGTTTGCTAGCAGCAACCTCTTCATTAATTACATATCTCTTTAATGTGGAATTATTTAAATGACTTTTACTTCTGCAGAGATTGTGCATATTTAATGATACTGGTGGATTGTAGACATTTGAGTATACTTTTATGATGGAAATGTTCTGAATTTGGCAGTTTTGTCATTATTGGCTCATGCATTTTGTTTCATTACTTATTGGAAAAAATGTTCAAAACAATAAATTTAGAACACGCTCTAACAAGTGTGCTGTATTATAGAAGAAATATAATTTAATACAGTCAGTAAGGTGTATCAAAGAACACATGTATGTTTCACGTGCAAGGGGCCTATGATTTGAAAACAACCCAAAGGAAATCTTTATCCACCACTGGCCAGATGCATTTTCTTTGAATTTGGATTTCAATGCTTTTTCAATGAATGTGAGTTTCAAAGGCAGAGAAGTTTTAATGTTAAGTATATTTTCATTGTGAGACTGTATTGCTGTGTTTAGCAGATGTCTTTTAGTGTTTGTGCTATAAAGTATATAATACGAGTTTTAAATGAAATCCAGGTAATCATTGTAGAAGTAAAGCAGTATGCACATTATGGTTTTTATGGTAAATGGGGGAAAATAGATAAGGAATGGGACATTGGAATGGCTACAGGGAGACTCTGGATCATATTTTGGTTGTCTGTTCTTCAGTTTGCATTTGAAAGTTGGTATCCCACAATTCCTTTGGAGTGGGTGGGGTTACATAATTATGTATGCCCATTTTATGTTAATTAGCTTACAGATTTGTACCTATTCTTGATGGCCCTTTGTCCAGATATTTGATGTTTCTATTGAGAGGTATGCATGCTGGTCCAAAATACCTGAAGAAGACACAGATGTTGGACACTGCAGCCAGTGGTGCAGTGAGGTGATAGTGATGACAGTCTAGTGGGTAAGGATTTGATTCGCACTGTCACCCAGTTTGATGTGCATGGGACCTCAATTTCACCACCCTGTCCCAACCATGGTGATCATCCATCTCTTGTGTCCTTTTCTGTTGCTGTGTCTTGTCTTGTAAGTCCTGTCTGCCATTGATTCCTGACCCAGACATACCTATGCTCCTTCCCCAACATTCGTCTCTCTCTGAGAAAAAGGGCACTTGTCCCAAAAAAAAAAGTTCAATATATAGCTCTCCATTTCACACACATCTTCTTGACACCCTTGATTCAGCCCAGTTGGCTATACTACATGATTGTGTTATGGTCATCCCTCACTATGGAGGCGACAGTACAAATTCAGCTAATATTCTCTATATATGATTATGTTTTACTGTTGGAGAAATGCTTAGCTATGGTTCTTTCCTACATCCGTTCTGCACATTCCTGTCTTTCTTTCACTTTGTTTGCCTGTGCTTGCTCCCCACTTCACCACTTTTCTGTCTTCCCCATTTCTTTTGCGCAATACCCATTTATTTTTATGAAGCATTAGTGTACAATGGTGCACATCGCACAGAGCAACACTAATACAAAAGTAGTTCAATGTATTAGCGACAGCTGTATTCAGAACCAGTGCCACCTGGCCCCAAAATGGAAATATCACTGCATTAAGTGAATTAATACCTGCAGCCAGAGAATCAGCTATATGCAATAGCAGTTAAGTCTGCCATTTGCTATTCAGCCTCTAAAATACACCTGCTACTCAAATGAGTCCATCACACCATCTGTTAATGCATTAGTCCATTCATTGTTGTGGTCAGATGGTGCAGGGTTTGAATCCAGGTGTATGTAGCAGTTTTAAATACTTTTATGTGTAAATACAAATTCTAAAGTATGATAGTTGGTATGGAGTGTCTAAAATATACCTGCTAATTAACTGACTCTGTGGCAGCATGTGCTCAAGAACTCAAATGGTTTCTAATACAGCTTTATATAACACTTATATCTGCTTTTTGCTCTAGCCTCACATTAGTGCATGATGTGCACCATCGCTCAATTATGCTATAAAGAAAAGAAATGGGAAAGATAGAACAATGGTGAAATGAGGAGCAAGCAGGGGGAAGTACAAAGTGAATGGAGGGTGGGAATGTGCAGGAAGGATGTAGGAAAAAACATATTTATCCATTTCTTCAACAGCAAGAAATGTTTGGATGTTAAGAATATTAGCTGAAGTTGCAGTGTCAGCCCCAGAGAGAGAAGTGACCACTACACAATCATGTTGTATAGCCAAATGGACTGAATCAAGTGTTTCAAGATGACACGTGTGAAATGGAAAGCTATGCATGGGACAACCATTTTTTGGGACAGGTGCACCCCCTTTTTTTTTGAGAAAGAAACGAATGTTGAGCAAGGGACATAGGTATGTCTGGGTCAGGTATGCTGGGTAGGTAATGAAGCAATCACAGACAGACAAGGCTTACAAAACAAGACACAGTGATGGTGAAGGACACAAAAGCTGGGTGAAAACCATGGTTGGGGTGAGGATGGGAAGATCACAAACCCATGGACGTCAAGGTGGGTGACAGTGAAAATTGAGTCATCACCCACTGGACTGTTATCACTGTCACCACACTGCATTAATGGCTGCAGTGTCTGACATCTGCATCTCCTCATATTATTCAGTACAATGATGGAGAGCGGTGTCTCCATCCAGTGTATGTGTGCACCAACTGTGTGGTGCACAATCCTATGCACCAACCCTTGCAGGTCAGCATGGGTCATAAAATCACCACCTCTGCCACTGTTGCCAGAGGGAACCACTGGCTTATCCTGTGGGCCAGAACTACCTAAGGGGCCAGGTAGTGCAGGAGCAGAAGAGGGGGTGCTACCAGCTTGCATCCCAGATGTGTTGGGCCTTGTTGCCACAGCTGGTGTTGTGGGACATGTGGATCCTGTTGGGCAGGCCTACACCCTGTGCTGTGGGAAAAAACAAAAAATAAAAAATGAAAAAAAGAAAAAAAGAAAGAGAAAATAAGGGTTGGGAAAGAAAAGAAGGGAGAACATTAGCAATGTCATACGTGACATACAATGCATTGATACAACTATTTGACTCTATTCTATTACCTTTATTTTTAAGACTACCAACTCCTAACAAATATCTTTTTTACTGTTAAGAGTACCTAGCTCATAACAGATACACACTATACTACAGATTGCAGCAAGCAATCCATGATGTGTGCGTATATTGCACATATATGGGTTCCAATTATACTGATTACTGTTTACAGCAGGCTATTGGTGCTACTGCTTTAGAGGTCTGAAGTTTCATTGCAATATTGATGAAACCTTAATAGTACTGTATATTTGGAAAGTGTGGTTTTTGAACCCACAACCTCTGACTACTTTCTAATACTGAACTGTTGTTTTGGCCTACAGCCTAATACATGCATACTTTCCTATTGCAGTTGAAAGATGTATACTCAATTTGATGCAACTGTATAATAAATCAAAAAAGGTGTCTTTACTTTTAATGCTGCAATAACAGTACTGTTTGGATGTATACATACCACATGCTTCTCTCATCTGTGCCAATCTTGTGGCATGGGATTCACTCGTTCAGTCCTCGGTCTGTGATGGTTGTGGAAAAAAACAGAACAGAACAGAATACCATTATGAATACCAATCCTGACTATATCCACTCTTACAAGTAGTCTCTGCAAGTCATGCATACACATCTGTGTGGTGCCCCCAGTCTTACATTCCTTGATCCAACATTCAAGGGTATCCTGCTTCCTCATCTTGAGCTATCTGTAATGATTCCTACATTGCTCACTAGTGCGGGGGATACTGGTAGCACTGGTCAAAGTCCAGGCAACACTAATCCATGCCTCTGACTTGTAATCTGAACCATGATAGTCCCTCTGCAATAGCCTGGACCCATGTGTATTCACTAGAAGTCCAACAAACACTTGGGACTCCTAGACACCCCATCTCAAAACCTCTCCACGAACACCTCCCATGCCTACCACAGATCAAAACCAATTCAGAATGATATTTCCCATCAACTGCAGTTATTGCACTTACTAAGAGTGCACACTTTTTGGTTTTGCAACTTTTGAAAATGTTGTGCATCTCTTACCATTGCACAAACACAGTACTCAACAGTATGCACTGGCATGCAATGTGTTTTTGCAATGACCAATAGTATCATTTTAATGCATCCACTTTATGTTTGTGGCTGCCTGGGTCCTGTCTGCTACATGGGTGATCCATTTGGCCAATTTGTGCACTACTGCTCTATGTGTAAACCATATGAACATAACCAAACCCATTTGTGCTAAATGGCACATCATGCAAACAGTGGCCCCACAAAAAAAGGTAAAATAAAACTGAGAAATAGTTTAAATGAGGAAAGTCAATCTATGACATACACAGTAGAAATTTGTAGTACACATGAGATACATCTACATAGGTCTGGATTTCAACTCTCAATGCAGTGCGCTGTCAGAAAACAGGATGGGTGTCTTATCCATCGTTGCCACACAAACAGCTTTGCAGCAAGGAAATGAAGTAGTTCCTCACACAACCAAGTGCAACAGAATCTGCACTGATACCAAGGCATAAACTATTTGTCCATTTATTATATTTAATATATCTGGATGTAGTGCACTTAGTGATCACATAACCTGTTATGAATATTGTTTGCAAATATACAGCTCTGTCTTACCTTTCTGTGTTTCTTGCTCTTTCCTCAGTTATCTGACTAGTACTCAGAGGCATGCAGTGTGTAAGCCAGTCTATATCATTTACCTTAAAATGTGTGATGCTATTAGCTGGGAATACTATGATATGCAGTTGCCCTCAAATGAAGGGCAGGTTGGATGGCACAAACAAACATAGAATGCTCTTTTGGGGGAGGGCAAATGTGAGTTCCTGTTATAGCACATGCAAGAGTACACTGTTCTTTTAGGGTGGGCAGGTTGAGCTACTGTTATGGCACAAACAAATATATGTTTCTCTTGTTACTCTCCTTGTTTTGCATCCTGCCTGTTTGATATTGTAAGAGTTGTGAGGTCAGAAACTGCAATGTTTCTCATTACTTACTAAAGTCTCACTGTAATGATTTTTCATTACAAGCATATGCTGCTAAACTGAGGGAATGCAGTGATCATCACTACTTTGTAGAGGTATGAATGTGTGCATATTTGATGCTTGAAGAATACTACCTACTAATGGACACATACAAGTCAAATAACTTTCTGCTGTCACACGTTACATTAATTTCTGTACATATCTCCCAACTTTTACTTGCTACTGTACCACACAATGAAATGTAAGGACATGTCATAATATCATACAATACAGTATATGTTCAGGATTTACCTTGTAAATGCATCACTACCACAGTGTTAGCTCAAGGCTAACTGTGATGCAAGCAGTACACAGCCAATACATGAGGAGGTAAAGGCTCTGTCTCTGAGTTCAGGCCAACAGAGGTCACAGAGTTCCTGTAGTGTGTCCCTGCCCACCCTATAGCACTCTACAATGTCTATGTCATGTATCTTGTGAAAAGTTAAATGTGGCTTGAGAATTCTTCTCCATCTTGGTGTAGGCCTACTGGCAGCAGCAGCATCTAGCATATACAAATGGAGGTAAGCAGCAGCAGCTCCTAACATTCTGTCTGTGTAGACTTTCTGTGTCTGTACTCCACTACTTTTGAAATCCACAGGAAAAAACAGCATAGAGTCTACATGGATGCTTTATAGCTTGTTGAATTGCTTCACCAGATTGGTTGATTAGCATGTAGTTCAGCTGCTCATGTTGTCTTACAGAGGAGTATGAACCCATTTTGTCAACGACATAATGCATATGCTGAAATATAATAATGAATAATGTGAAGCAAAGGCTTTTACACTTTTATCTCTATGCATCACTTAGAAGTGCATGGATGGCATGGTAATGTTTGTCAAGCTATTTCAGAGGTACACATGATTGACAATACATGTAGATAGAAAGCTGCTTGATAAATATGTACAAAGGTTTCAGTGGCAGGTCCTTTGAAAGCACGTTTAGCATTTCAAAGATGTTTTATTAGCAAAATGGTTCAATTACCCGTTCTTTAGTGGGTCAAGGGAGCAAAGAAGAGTTACTGTTATGTCACAAACTAGAACGGATTGTTCTTTTAGGGGGAAGCACAGTTGAGTTACTGCTATGGCACAAACAAAGATATGTTGCTCTTGCTGCTCTCCTTGTTTTGCATCCTGTCTGTTTTTAGTATTTCACCGCTGCAGACTTTTTAATGCTTTTACATTGAGTACTACTGACTGCCTACCATTACTGTTTTATCTGGAAACTGTTATTTTGCAGTTATGTGATACTTATGTGCATTATCATTCCTGTCTACCATTACTGTTTTATCTGGAAACTGTTAGTTTGCAGTTATGTGATACTTATGTGTATTATCATTCTGTTGTCAATTTGGACACAAACAATGTCAATGAGGTGGAGACACCCCCATTCAGTGATGCAGAAAACAATATCATTGTTGATGCTCTCCCATCAACATGGGACATTTATGCTGGGAAGGGGCTGGCCCAGTATGGCACACAGGCTACAATTATGGCAGAACATTATTGACAACATCAGTTCTATGGGTAGCCACAGCCGGACCTATGAACAGGTGGATCACAAGGCCACTGACCTAACTACCACTGCAAGGAGGGAGGGCCTGCTACAGAACCACCTCTTACCCCAATGAAGAGTTCCTGGTGAATATCCTCCAACATGAGAGCTCACAGCATGTCCTTGATGTGGGCACCACTCCTTCTGAGTCGCAAGAGGAGCTTCCAGGTAGGCTTTGTTATATGACAAGATAAATACTGTTGTATAGTAAAACAACTGAAATAAATGTTACTTCTGTGTCCCATGACTTTTTGGGGGATTGAAGATTGTTACAGTTATAATCTTAGTTTGAAGTTGTCAGCTACATTCTTGTTGAAAGTAGAGATAATGCAGATATAGAGGAGTATCCCCTGTCTTACTATTAAATGTGATGATATTGTCCTTATCTCTTGCTTAATTTATTTCAAGACCATCAGGTATCCAGCAAGATATGCCTCCTCCAGATGGCAAGCCAAATAAATTTATGTCAGTACTGCAGATCAATTTAAAGGAATATCATAATGTGTTATTGTAGGCCTGTTGTGTGTGTTGCTGTACTGTCTGTAATAGTGGCAGCACTTTTAGTTGTTTAGCATTTATTTTACCATAGTAGTGCAGGTATTAATGTATGCCTATGTTTCTTCTTTTTTATCACAGGTGACCATGACAGTGAAAGTATCTGCCCAGTGCCACCTTATGTCAGTGTCTCAGCAGACACTGATGATGATTTTGGCAAAACTGAGGCACAGTTGGGGGAGGTGCAGAGGCTGGATCTGACACACAGGTTGACATCCAGTCGCCCACTACATTTTCCCTGGGCACAGCCAGTAGCCCTATGCCTACCTAGTCCACTGAGCTATTGGACAGCTGGAGGGCAAGGACATTGATCTGGGAAGTATGGCTAATGTGGCTTCAGTTCCTGTTGACTCTGGCCATAGTCAAAGGGTGGGCAGGGTGCCATGCAGGAGAGTTGATAGATGTACTCAGAGGGGGCTTGCTGTCCCTCCCCAACCTAGTGTGTCTCTTTCCATGTCAGTCAACATATGTTTTTGGCCATCACAGAGGCACAAGCTTGTTCAGAAAGGCACTTCAGACATATGCTCAGAGTTGTAGGTGTAGCATAGTGTGACATCCGTGACTGCCTCCACCATGTTGCCTATTTTATTTTATTTTATTTTTTTTTATTTTACATTTGTTGACCGGGCTAGTCCAGCTGCCATATGCAATGGAATGTGCAGGGTCTGTGATGGAGCATCTGTTAGGAGGGGAACGGTGTCCATTATGGAAGTAGGTCAGCAACAACATCTGCTGATAGCCAACGTGACCATGCCTGATCATGCTCTCACAGTGGCAGTAATTCCACTGGTCTGTTAATGAGTGTGATGCCCACACCCATATGTGGCAGGCCATGTGGTCATGGTCCTGGGCATTCCTGTGAAGTGAGCACATCCAGCAGACATCAGTCATGTTCAGGTACAGCATTGCATCTGACCTTGGGTGTGGACATGCCAGTGCAACTCCTGGCAGAGCCAGTTCTCGTGGTTAGGGACAACAGCAATGAACTGCCAATTCTACCATGCATGACTCACACTTGTCCAACATACAAATATGTAGAGCTAGTGTTGAGCTTGGCTGTGTTTATGCAGACTCTCACACACGCATTCACATGGTGGATCCCTACAGACGCACTCACAACAGCTACATGGTTCAGCCTGCCTGCTTCCCTTTCTCACTCACACACACTCACCGACCTTTTATGTCCATATGGACCTCCTACCCCCAACCCACAAAACACCCTGTGCAAGTGATGATAACTGTGCCATATCCCTGTTTTCTATATTTTGAATACAGGGATGCACAAGCTTTGTGTCCAATGCAGATTGCATAATAGCTACATTATTTTTTTTTCTATTTCTACATTTGTGTTGTTGAACTGATAATTGTACCTGACACATTTACCTTGCCAAGTTATACAGCGGATAGCATCATCATTTCACTACTTTTTAGTGTATTCTCTTGTAAGGGTTGGGAAGTCAGGAACTGCAATATGTTTCATTACTTTCTAAGTTTTCTCTTTAATTATTTTCAGAGTACATACATTTGGTGAACATCATAAATCATGCCATCACATTCAGGTCTCAGGATTATATGACAGCACTGTGGTTATATCTCATCAGAATAGTAATACAATATAATGATGCTCCCTTTTGCATGAAACTCACCAGACACATGCAGCAGCTGGACAGCCCACAGGGCTTTCTCATCAAGATAACACAGGGCCTACTAACCATGCCATGATATATGTGACTAGATTAAAAGATATGTCACTGTAATCTGTCTGGTATCAGATGAGGTGATGTCTGCCTGGGCTACAGGCCAGTGTCTGATCATGCCCTGGTGGGATAACTGCATATTCACTAATCTAATATAGCCAATGACATTAGCATTGCCTGATGAGTATATGATGATAACAGTGTCCCACATGCTAGTGTAAAATGATCTCTATAATGTCAAGTAAAAGCTTACACACACACACACACACACACACACACACACACACACACACACACACACACACACACACACACACACACACACACACACACACACACACACACACACACACACACACACACACACACACACACACACACACACACACACACACAGTTTACTGCAGTGAGAATAGAACCCCTACCTATCTAGGTATGAAGAATACACAGCACAGTAATCTATGCAAGAACAATAGCACAAGTCTAAATTTTACATGCCTGCAGGTCAACATATAGTGGATGACACCAGCAGTGCATGGTGGAGAGAAGCTGGGAGGCCTGCCAGAAATGGAGCTGTAGGCAGGTGCAAGTATCAAAATACTGTCAATTTATGGGATTGGGGTGGAAACTGCAGGATACATATTTACTGTTCTGGCTGTACACACACACACACACACACACACACACACACACACACACAGTTGACTTAATTGAGAACAGAGCCCATAGATAAGTACATAGACTACAGAACTCAGTGCTTTATGCAAGCACCATGGCACAAGTCTGACTTTTACATGGCTGCAGGTGTTACTAGACAGCATCAGCAGACCATGTGGAGGACAACAGGTTGGGAAGCCTGCATAGGCACATTGATTCATAGGTTCATAAAATGCCATTAGCCTAACAGCACTACAGTGTGTAGAAGCCTAGTTGTATAAAAACACAGGTGCCCTTATTGAGCTAGCTGGATGTTTGAGTTTACTAGAGAAAGATTGTCAGCACCACTGACTGGCCCTGTCCATTAGGGAGCATGCAACATTATATATTACACTTTGTATTTTGGTTGATATTTGTGTGCAAAAAATACTGAGACCACAGGGTTGTACTGCTTTGTGGTGGTGATGGGGGGACACATAGATGTATTGTGAATATATGATGTGTAGTTAGATTTTTCCATTAGTTTGTAATGTTTCCACATGTACTTTTATGTCATATGAAGGAAATGGACAATAAACACCAATAAGAAAGCATCACATATACAGTTCCATAGCACAGTGAGCAATGGATTTGCGCGATGGTTAACAAAGTGTACACACATGTGAGTTACACCTGTTTGCACATAGGTCAGTAGTCCACAAACATGAGTTGCATTGCTAACATCTGGCAAGCAATTGCATGTATAGGCAGTTGTGTATAGGAATGGAATCTGAAACATCAACAAACAACATGAAGAACTTTTTCCATTGCCAATGAAGTGAGAGTGTTTTATTCTCAACCAATATTTTCCTTTTAAGAGATCCTACCTCTACAGATGCAGAGACACTCCCTCCTAATCAGCAAGTGTTGGAAAGACAACAAGGGAAATCTTGGTTTTTTACCGTTACCAATAAAGTTTCAAAGGACACCACAATGCAGATCAGAAATGAGAGAGAGATTAACCAGCTTTTTCTTTAATTTGTCCAACCGGTTGAAAAAAGAAATTGAAAATGCTCAACAAACAGAGGCATTCATATACCAGCTCAGGTTAGTAATATCAGTTAAGTTATAGTTTTGTAAACATAACAAACACATATGCAAAATGTTGAATGATGTAGACACACATATTAAAAAATAGATTCCACTGACTAGAGAGAGATTTATTGAGGGGCACATCAGAAACTCTATACTTTTTAATGTGTAGACAAATATGATCATGATTATATTCATTTTTTTTAGTGGAACAACCTAGAATCCCATACATAAAGGGTTTGCCCAAGGTGCAAAAAATATATTACGCTTTATGATCTAGAAGCTTTTAACCAAGGTCTTCCTAGTGATTGTCTCTCTACTAGTAACTATGACATGAACCTTTTTACATCCATACCAAATAGCTATGGTACAGAATCCATTAGATGTCTCATTAAAGATAGTAACATGTTTGGTAGTAATGATCAGATTATTTAATAGTGTAGTTTTCAGAAAGATGTTACTATACAAGCGCTTTTGTGGATGATATCGAATCAACTACTTCATTTTTAGATTTACTGTTGAATATTCATATACTAAGATAGATTTTTAGATATTACCGTCAGAAAAGATGAATGATAGGAAATGTTACACAGGGGTACTATGTACCTAAGAAACATATGGTAAAGTTTCAAACCAGATATACTAGTGATAACAAAAAGTTAGTAGAGAGAGACCTGCCTTTGTGAAAACTAATGACTTAAAAGAAAGGGAGACATCATGAGGGTTCCATTTATAAAATCGGGACATTCCTTCAATAGATTTTGCATTTAAACCTAGTTTTTTAGCTAGTTGTGTTAGTTCCAATCTTGTGTATATCTAGTAGATTGCTTGGGCTGCAAGCATTCTATATATAGTATGACAACAAAGGCTATTGAAAGAAAGAATCTATAATCACCTATATTTTATTATATATTTGAGATTATATTTACAATTATTCACTAAAAGCATCTATTTATTTATTTATAACATATTTACTATATATTATTTATTATATTTATATATAAATATATATATGTTTATTTTATATTAGATCAGATACATATATATATATATATATATATACATAAAATTTTAGCTTTTATATTATATATTTTTTAATTCTTTTTAACTGTTAAATACATTTACATATTTGATTCATATATATTTGACTTTTATAGATATATATATATACATATATTTTTTGATATATTTAAATTTGAAAGCATGTGATGAAATGTTGATATTTATAGTCTATAACTATGTTTCTTTAGGGCAATAGTTACAATTGTTTCATTTTAGTTACGCCATCTCTGTTTGTTTGTTCTAATAAAGAAGCCTTTTGCATCACCAGTTGTGTATGTGTATTTCATAAAAGTTAAAGCCATGCTGGCCCAGGAATACATTTAAAGGACTATAGTACACAGTATACCCGCAGTCATACATTTGATTATAAATGTGATAATACATAGATTACTCAATCAGTAAAAGTAATACAGTATGGAATAAGATGTATTCGAACCCAGAAGCATGTGTATTCGAACAAAGGACCATGTGTATGGTGGGTCTATATTATAAGCAAAACGAATCAACCACAAAGGGTAAAGTGCCTCGAGCAAAATGTAGTTTCAAAATCCAAATAACCTTTTCTTGAGGCACAACACAACAATAAGAAGCTTGACCTTTTATTAAACACACTGAACTAAAGAACAAAAACAATAAAACATCCAGTAAGCACTTTCACATTCTCTTGAATGCTTCATCAGACTGTTAAAAAAAGCTAAGCCATTTCTACATTTAAATACCTTTGCTGTTACTTCATCAACCAATCATTATTGTTCCTTACTTGATGACATCAGTGCTTAATTGATTAAAAAATTAACTAAAAAATCGCTGGCTGAAATTAATTTTCAAAGCCTCTGTGATTCTTTATATTAAGAACAAATATTTAATTTATAATAGATGCTCCAGCCTCGTGCTGCTTAAAAACATATATACACATCTCAAACTATATGTTCCACTATTTAAAAAAAAAATGTGCTTATGTTCAAATGTATACTATAAATATATCAAATATATATGTTGTTTATTAATAGATTTGTAGGCCATCCTGCAAAATGCTAGACTAATAGCTTATAAACAATGTTAATGCTTGTTGTCCCTTGCTATCAAGAAGGGTTTCATGGACACCCTGTCATTCAAACCAGATAGTCTATCTGCTTGTAGCCTCATGATCCACCTTGTCTCTCTTTGTTCAGTGTAGTTTCTATGATCACCTAGACTAATGTTCTTATATACAAACTCAATCATAGTAAATTTAAAACCATGTGTACTCCCTTCATTTATGACATGTCTAGCTAGGGCATTGCTGTCATCTTCCCTGTTTATAGCATAGACATATTCTCTAACTCTTTCTCAAAGGGTCCTATTTGTCTTTCCTACATAAAAATGACTACATTTTGTGCAGACTGCTAGGTATATTAAATCCTGTGACTTGCAGTCTGCATAAATTGAAAAATTATACGATCTTCCACTGTCAGGATGGACAAAACTATTGCTATTAAACATGTAACTGCACTGGTTACATGTCATACAAGCATAGGTCCCTTTTCTATCAGATGTTAACACCAATTTATTATTTCTCTCATAACATAATAGTCGTTGAGTGATTTTGTATTCTTGTAAGTAAATCTAGGTTTATCACCCACAAGTCGTTGTATATCATCATCTATTGTGAGAATATTCCAATTTCTGTGGAAGATCTCCATGATCTTATTATTATTATTTGTATACGGTATTACTGGCTGTTGTGGCCTAAACAAGGCTCTTCTTTCATTTTGATGATCTATCTTTCTACTTCTGTATATGTAGGGTTTACCACTTACTCTCCTATCTACAACCTCTTCCTGATGCAAACTCCTTCTTTCTTCTGATATATACCCTTTCTCTTTGAATTCATTAGATAAGGTCTCTATGGTTCCCTGAAACCTAGTCTCATCTGTGGTGAGTCTATATTATAACATCGAAATCTACAAAGATCGAATGTTATAATATCGAACCCTAAACACCAAAATTCGCAAACATCGAACAGTCAGAATAGCGATTTTTTTTCCCCAGGGAAAAAAATCGCTATTCCGAGAAACGTACACACAACACAAACAAACACAAAAAAACAGCAATCCACACGCATACACTTAAAATCCTACACCTAAACCTAAACTAAACTTTACATACACTACTAGCTATCCACTTACCTTAACCCAACCCTAACCCTAAGGTCCATCACTATTGCACACTCACCTCACCCGCACCCTAACCCTAACTCACCTAACCTGCCCCCTAACCCTAACCTACACACAACTGCACACTTACCTGACCTGTGCCCTAACCCGCCCCAACCCTAATCTACACACAACCGCACACTTACCTGACCCGCTCCCTAACTCTAACTCACCTAACCCACCCCCTAACCCAAACCTACACAAAATCGCACACTTATCTGAACCCGACCCGTAATGTTCCAACATATCGAATGAGGAAAACAGCGAAGCCATAGCAACAGCCCACCAAATTCTTTCCCAGGGAAAGTATTTGTTGTGCTGCAGTTTTGCTGTTTTCAGCATTCAACAAAACTGGTTTGATATTATGACATTTGAACTTTATAAAATTCGATGTTATAATATAGACCCATGTATGGTAGTCCTACACTTACACCTGTTGTCACACGAATGTTGAGGAAATAGTTGCCTGTGTTGCACTTCATTGCTGTAAACTGCAATGTCACAGCAGTAAAACAAATGGTGCACACTCTGCACTAGAACCCAGTATCATTTGTACTCCAGGCCAGGTTTTCATGATATCCAAGGGCATTAATCAAATGTATCTGGTTTCTATTTTTGTCAGTCTGTCTTCATGAAAACCAGATAAACACAGCCACACTGACATGTATTTGTTCCCTGCTTCCACTGTTTGTGCATCACACAAAAAGTGCAATTAAAAATGAGAAGAATAAGAAAACAAAACTTAGTAATGGACATATATAAGTAAAATAAGTGTCTGCTGTCACATTTTAAGGTACTTTCTGTACAAAGTCCACCACTATTTACTTGATTACTGCGCCAAGTTAAGAAACAGAAGGATATGCCATAATATTATTAAGGAATACATTCTAGGTTCAGAACTTATCTTGCAAATACAGTAGTTGACACAATTTTATTTCACGGCTAACATTTCCTTGTCTCTATTCCAATGGTATTGCAGTATTCAGGAAAAAACAGAATGGAGGTTACATGGATGTTTTATAGCTTATGGAATAGCTCCATAGTGCTGAAAATCACCTGCGCATGCTATACTTAGCACCTAGAAAAAACACCTGCTGCTTAACTGAGTATATTAGCTCCATTAATGCTCATTAGTGCATGATGTGCACCTTCACACTGCTGCACACACCTATACTTAGATAAGATAAACACAGGAAATCTTGATAATGTTTGCAGCTCGAAAAGTGAAGAAAAGGCTGCAGACCCTGTACTAGAGCCCAGGACCATCTGTACTCTGGCCCTAGACATACACATGCTACCGCAAAACTAGTTATATAACAATCACAGAGAAATCTGCCATTCATTCCTCCAATTCCCGTGATTGTGCTAACTGCCACATCTCACAAGCAATGACAAACATTATAAAGAAAATAAGTTAAAGTGGACAGAGATGATACATTTTAACAAATAATAAAAAGGATGAAACAGAACTTGTGAATTATGCAGTGCTTACATGCACTTTCACACTTCACAGACCTACACGTACACCTCTGTATATGTCACCTGACACCCCTCCTGATGTCGTCATTCACTGTTGCCATCCATTGAAAATAAGCACTGTGGAAGTGCCTGCATGAAGTGAACATCCCTACATGGTTACAATGTTTTTGGATTCAGCAATTCTAATAAGTTACAACCTCATTTGTGTCTTCACTATGCTGACAGCCCTGAATCTACATGGTATGTAACTGTGTAGGAAGGGGAAACTGCAGGGGAGCCCAATGTTGTACACCCAAGGATGAGTATTAATTTATTTATCTGTAAAGATAATACAGTTTTTCATAACACTTGACTGTATTCCATAAGGAATTTATTGACTCTAAAACTGTTTTGTGGCTGTGTGTGCATCACTTTATTGAATCCACCTCAAAAAGTATTTCCTCTTTGTTAAGCATGGACTCCTTTCAATAAGACAGGTGCATGTAGTTTTCAGGCTGTGGGTGGAGTATGGGCATGCATACCAGCTGACATCAAACATTCCTTAGTACATTGCCAATCAGATACATTGCATGTGCAAACTGATCTGAGATATAAAAAAATTATATTTTTTGTTAACATTGCTTATTTATTTGTTTTTCATCTATGTCCTAATAGTAATAAGAGTTTTTTTTTCAGCATACAATACTCACTACCCCAGATGGTGTCCTACCATTTATTTAGGTGGATTTACAACTTCTTGATTTCTGTAGACAATCAAGAGTAGTGCATTGATCAATAGTTACCAATTTCCTACTTAGCCAAGCAAAAGACGCCAAACAAACTGGTAAAACAAAAATGAGCTTGAGAACGCAACTCCGATAAAAGTAACTGTTTTATTTTGTTAGCAAAAACGCTTTCGGAGGGCACAGTGTCTCTCCTTCATCAGACAAACATCAAAAAACACTTGATGGTTAGAAACTGAGTGTGTGGTTGTGTTATCTAATGTAACAGATGTACTTGGTTCTTTTGGGAGCAAAGGATTTTAGTAGTTGACATTTGACGTTAAATTAATTGTAATTAATTAAACTTGATTGTATAATTAATGATGGTATATAAATTTACCAGGAAGTGTTTTTTGATGTTTGTCTGATGAAGGAGAGACACTGTGCCCTTCGAAAGCATTTTTGCTAACAAAATAAAACAGTTGCTTTTATCAGAATTTCCTACTTAGTCCATATGAAATACAAGACATCTCACAAGCAAAAAAGGCAGAAACGTAACGAATGACAGAGTAGTACAGACTAGCTTAATGGAAAAAAAAAAACAGATAAAGTAAATTATTGTAAACAAGCAGAGTGAAATACACAATATTA
>NC_056743.1:1487386986-1487441986 GCF_019279795.1 Protopterus annectens | reverse complement strand
GAAAAAAATGTGAAGTTCTTTACTGATGTCTCCGGTAACTCATGTCAATGTCAATATGTATGGGCTCTTTAAGAAAGGGATCATTTCTTTATTGCTTGATTTTCACATTGGAGATTTGAATTATATAAATGGATGCTGCTTGGTGTAAAAATGTATTCCTTGAAGGCGTAAGCCGAGGTACTGGAGACATCATTAAAGAACTTCACATTTTTTTCTGGTGTGGTGTCATGTGTTTCTTTGGACATTTGGGATTATCGTGTGTTTTTGCTATCTTATGGCACACTGGTGTTAATAATGGCAGCAAACGGATCCCACTTCACTTGTGCAGACATTTGGCTAGAACGTGAATCCAGGGCAGCAGAAGAGGATCCATTAATAATGGTGGAGGAAGAAGGCCCAAATGGGCATGATTTTGTCAAACTGGAAAGACTGCTCGTAAAGGAGGTAACGCTCTATTATGATATAAAATTGCTTGAAAAATACTTGTCTTTGGACATTACCCCCAGGGGGTTAAGAATTAGCAAATTGCCAGCCTACGAATTTGCCGAAGATGAGGGTGATTTGATGAGTGAGTGGAACGCCGCCTCGTTGGTGCATACCAAAGCTTGGTTGAGAGTTTTGGTTAAACAAAATATGTGTCAGCAAGAAAAACTCAGGGCAGATGTTCTCTGGACACAGGTTGAGCTGGCTGAAAAGGTTTCCAGAGCTACCTTTGACACCAAGGCGCAAGAGATAAAAGAAAAGGTAGATAATGCAGAACAATCTGCAATGGCTCAAAAGAAAGGAAAATTACAAAGAGACACAGCGGATTATAAAAACAACACTATTTTTGCTTGACAAAGAAAAGACCCAAGAGGTAGATACAAGGCCAAATGCCAGGGTAGCAGGAACCAGGATTTTTGTGACTCTTCAATTTAGTCAGGGGAAATGGCCATGAGTAGCAGTAAAAAGAGTGCGTCATTCGACGATCTTAGTGAAGAATTGATGGGATCCAGTTCCAGGAAGGAAATTCAGGAGAACAGCAAGGGACAAGGTCGCAGATGGCAGACAGTTACCAATGGGGCTAGTGCCAAGCAAAATGAGGGGAACCAATTTGGTCACAATAATAGGAGCAGGAGAAGGCTTAATTGAAGTTAGTCCAGTGGGTCGCAATGCTGGAGGAAAGGACATTTTCGTTACTCATGTTACGGAGTCTGGAACTGAGTTGGATACTTTTCAGGTGATCAACCTGTCAGACTTGCATTAGGACTTTAACGATTACTCTTTGTTGGACAAGGGTATTAAATATATCCTCACTTTGTATCCCAGCCTATCTGATTTGATGTTGGAAATCAGTAAGTTCTGTCAAAAATTGTATTTAAAAGTGTTTTTTCATAATACGCAATGTTTTACTCAAAAGGCCGTTGAATTCAATGGCAACATGAATGTAGGGGATGCATATTGTGGGGGCGTGCTTACATGTGAGTTGGATAGTGAGAATGAGGATGATCCATTGTTGAATATGTCAATATATGAATGTGAGGATGTTTTTTTAATGAAGAAACTGTCACTGATTTTGAATCCATCAACAATGAGGTCATTGTTGAAGGGGAAAGCTTTGTCACAGGTTATGGAAAGTTGACAGTACCACAGTTGCCATACAAGAGCCCTTTTATGCCACCTAAGATGTCTGCAAGTATTGCAATGTTTGAGAACATTTTGTGTAAGCAGGTAGAGAAGGAATATGACACATTTAAGAAGGGTTTTAGAGCATACAATTTAACTAAAAACGAATGGGGTGCTCTACAAAAACTAAGACATTATTATGGAAACTATGTCTTTACCCAAGCAGATAAAGGTAGCAATTAGGTGGTTATGAGTAAAACACAGTACATCAGGATGGCTTATATATTATTGGAAGACAACACTACATATACAAAATTGTCCTATAACCCTATGGCTACATTCAGCAATGATCTATTGGAGATATTAGAAAGAGGGGAAAGGTTGGGTTTTTTGAATTCAGGTGATGTAAGGAGATTACATATAGGTAATCCCAGAAATGCGATTTTCAAGGTATTTCCTAAGATGCACAAAGATTTAGAAAACCCGCCCAGAAGACCTATCATATCAGGAAAAGGGGTTTATTTGCAGAACGTAGGCATATTCTTGGATTTCCACTTAAAACAACATTTGTGTAAGGTCACTTCTCACATCAGGAATGGAAAAGATCTAGCAGATTTGCTTGGGGATATGGAGTAGTCGCATGGCCTCAAGTTCACTTATTATACTAACAGAACGGTGATACAGTATTTGGAGTTTTACATCAATGACTATCTTAAAGTGGCATTCAGACAGTTTGTTAAGAGAACTGCTGCCAAAAATTTTTTGGCAGCAGACAGCATGCACGCCCCACATTTAATAGCTTCTTTGCCTTATAGTGATTACCTTTGCATAGCCAACAACACTTCTAATAAAGAGGAACTGAAAAATGAATTTGACAAAGTAAGGAATAGGCTGAGCAGTAGGGGATACTCGAGTAGTGTGTTGAGTTCAGCAGAGAATAAAGTTGGGATTAGTACATCAAAAAGAATATATTATCACTGGGACAAAGGGGCATATTAAGCAGGTTACGGAGAAAGATAAGGATCATGAAGCTTTATTTTATGTGAATAGGTTTTCTCCTTTCTCTGATACACTGAGGACATTACTTCTGAGATATTGACCCATAGTTCTCAGTGATGATAAATATGTCAAAATCTTTCCTGAGAAAATTATATTTTCTTACAGTAGAGCTAAGAATTTAAAATAACTATTGTCCATAGTTACACTGGACAATAAACAAGGGAAGAAAGGAAGTTTCCTGTGTGAAAATTGTATAGTGTGTAAGAAAATTAAAAATCTACATGGCATGAACATCAATGGAAAGACATACACTGCAAAGGAGTTTTATAACTGTCATACTAGAGTAGTTTATATTATTGGTTGCAGATGTACCCCAACCATGTGGTATGTAGGGCAGACTAAAACAGCTGTCAAAAAGAGAATCATGGAACTTTTGGGGGACATCAGAAGGGCAAAAATGGACAGTTCAATTGTGGAACATTTCATCGAGGCCCATGGTGGCTATGATAAAAGTTTCTTTTTTGGTGTGCTAGCTAGACCTAAATCACAGAGGGATGGACCAACAGCAGGAAATTTGACTTAATTAGAAATAGAATGCATTATTAACTTCAGAACTTTATATCCTAGGGGGTTAAACAAGGAATTGGATTTGAACATTAATAGTCAATCATAGAATGCATACATATTTCCACTAGGGGGATTTATTATATGTAACCATATTCAGTGTAATGATGTGTGTCGAATTTTCCCTCCAGCATTGTGACTCGGCAGGGGTATGACCAACAGGACAAGGTTTGGCATAATACTGAAGGTCATACTTTTAGTATGTTTTTTCCACTACACTTATTTATACTGGCATCAGAATGTGTATTTAAGTTTTAAATATATACTTCAATACATGTACAAATTTTGAGAATTAAGATTGAAGGGTTTTAACAATGTGAAATAACAATAATATTATTAATAATAATATTTAAGAGGTATGCAATGAATAACATATGTATTTGAAAATGTCAATTGTCTGTGTCAGTATGTGTGAGCTCTTTAAGAACGGGATCATTCTTTATTGCTTGATTGTCACATTGGGGATTTGAATTATATAAATGGATGCTGTTTGGTGTAAAAATGTATTCCTTGAAGGCGTAAGCCAAGGTACCGGAGACATCAGTAAAGAACTTCACATTTTTTTCTGGTGTGGTTTTGTGTGTTTCTTTGGATATTTGGGATTATCATCTGTTGTTGCTGTCACTTCACTACCAGACTGGTGCAGGATCATGTTATACAGAATGCAACAGGCAGTAAGTATGCTGCATGCAATAGCTGGGTCATACTGGAAGTCACACATAGACGCATACAGGCTCCTGAAATGGCTTTTCAAGAGGCCAGAAACCCTCTCGATGACATACAGGTCTGGGATAGCACTGTGTTGTACTGTACTTTTGTACTGCAATGCCACTTAAATTTCTCTTACTGTCATGATCCATGGCTCCAGTGGATAGCCAGCATCACCTGAAAGAAAAAAAAAATAAAGAGAGAAAAGGGGGGGCAAAGAAAAATGGTTTGTATTCAACAATACACTATACCATGAGTAACTACCTAAACTAGAAAAAAACATTTCCACCTATTAACAAGTTGACCACTGGCATTCTATCATGCAGGAGGAGGTGAACTAGTGTACAAGATAGAATCACGTGCACTGCTATGCATCACACACTACCTGGCAATGGATGGAATTGTAGTCCTTCCTACTGTGATATCACCCCCCCCCCCCGTAGACCAGATGAGGTTCTGATTGCAACATGGGTGTAATTTGTCACACCAAGTAGTTCAGAGAAATGTGCCACCTCATAAAAGGCACACACATTCCTGACTCAGTCTGGAGGTAATATCAGGAAATAGGTGCACTGTTCCACATACCCCAAGAGTACATCTAGAAACTGCCAAAGTATCATTGAGATAGAAGCCTTTGATATACTCAACATGTCCCCAGTCTGGCTCTGGAAGGTCCCAATGGCAAGTGTAGTAAGGGGAATATACATGCCTTTGTATCCAGAAGAATAGGAAGACCACGCATCCCCTCAATGCCAATGTGAGGTGGGCATATATGCTCATTATGACCATTGCAATATCCCTGTCCACTCTGAACCTATAGTATCGCCTGGTTGTTAAAATTATTTTAAGATATTCTCTGTCTATACCTCTGCCTTCTTGGCCAGCAAGCACCACTGGGCACAAGCTGTTCTGGCTCAGCAAAGACAAGCATCTCACACCATGAAATAGGTAGTCTAGCAGCAAATGAAAGCATCATTTCGGATTATAGTGTAAATAGAATAGTCTCAACTCCTTCTTTTATAATGAATCTCTCGACAGCGTGGAAAAGTGCCAAACTTTGACTCTGAATAGCAAGTGTACTGGGAAAAGACCTCATTAGCATGCACCATTTTACATAATTTCTCATTTGCATCTCATTGTAATTTCATTTACTTACATTAATTCACAGCCATCAGTCCTTAGTGTAAGTGGCCTCCTATGAATCTCACCATTGCTGAGTGTATTCCTGGACAGGATGGATAGCCTTTACACATTCATATAAAGACAATGAATGTCACTCATATTTTTATCATTAGTAGAAGTTGAAGAAGTGATGACTGCAATTATCTAAAAATGAAAGCACCTTTTACAGGTTCTACTATATAAGTATACTGTGTTAGAAACTGTTTTTTACAGGATCATGAGAAGTTACCAGGCTATTGGCCCTGAGGCCTTTATAAGCCTAGGCAAGATTTTAGCCCGTGTTCCAACAAGTCATCACCCTATGCCACTGTCAAGCAGGGACACAGCTGGTATTCCAGGGGTGTATTTTCTGCTCCCCATCCAGTTATCCAGGCTGCGTTTAAGCAGATTAGTTTTGCTTCTTTAACCCAAAGGCTAGTCCAAAGTGTAGCAAACAATGCCTAAAACACTAATGACAAACCTTACGATACTTCAGCTGAACCAAATCAAGGAAATCAGTTGTTTCATCAGCATAATAGATATGAGCAGTCCTAGGATGAGATAAACTGTGGTTCTATCATTCTGACCATTCAGTAGTTTGCATGGATGCAGAAACATATCACACTTATCAAAAAAAAAAAAAAAAAAAAAGAGCAGTAGCTTTTTTTAACAGAGAAATGAATAAAATACAATAAATTAGCTAACTGGCAAATATGTAAATAAAATAAATTAATTAATTGAAAAAGTACTATCCATGTTCACAGAAGGACAGAAATTATATGAAAATGAACAAATCTTCAAAGAACCAACAAAAATGCAACAAATTCTATGATATATATATATATATATATATATATATATATATATATATATATATATATATATATAGATAGATATTCAACTTTAAACAAAATCTCACTTCATAGGTACAGAAAAAAATACGTATTTATCTCCTAGGGCACTTTGAACTGACGTCTCTTCACTATAGCAACAAGGGCAATAGTGATCATGACAGATGCCCATATACCCCCTCAGGCTATGTATGGGTAACCAATTCTACTAGATTCTCCCACTAGGTCTATCATGTTTAACTGCATGTTCTATCCTGATCTTCCTTTGCTAGACATACAAACAGCAGCACCGCTCATTTTGTCTCCTTTCTTCTGTTCAGAAGGGGCTCACTTCCAATTCTACAAGTACTGTTACAGATACAATGGGATTTGATAGTAATAGTAAAGTTTGTTTACCCTTTTGCTGGCTTTTTGCCTTAGAGCTACATGTAACAGTCACATTTCACCCAAGGAGGCACATAGATGTACCCTAATCACTGCCTTCTCATAAACTGTCACAGTGTCATCTTTTGTCTCCGACACTATCCCTCCAATGCCAGTACCCTGGTTCCATGCTGATATGGAACTCAGCTGACAAATTTACAAAAACTGTCTAAGTGTGACAGAGCTTACAGCACCAGAAATTCCCTAGATAGAAAACTATAGTCAAGGCACATTTCTAAAGCACTCCACCAATATGTATGCAATTGTGAGAGGCCTTTCATCTAGAAGACACTTGTAAGGCATACAGTGTACAGACCCTGCTTCAAAAAATGAACATTTGCAGCTGACCCCCTTTCTTATGAGCTCATTATAGCAGTGAAAATTTCCCAAAATAATTTCAGGAAAGCCCCATGCATGTATGGAAGACTATATTCTAAGTAGTCCAGTTATTTTGGGAGTGTGACAGATAAATACAAATAACAACCGAAAGGGAAGGGTCCCTTAATTCTAACCTAGAAAGTCCCCCCCTGCTCAAACTCTCTCATACCTGTGGTTCAAATTCTCACATGCCCAGGCCATTTCAAGAAATAAGAAGTAGTACGGTTTCATAGAGAAAGCACCCCCCCCCTTGATCTAAACCACTTTTCATTTTTTAATTTTTATACTCTGTGATCTTGAATACAGGTAATATAGAAAATCTGTTTTCGCAGGGCACACAGAAAGCCATAGCACCTTTTCCAGGTTTTGGCACTATTATAGGTTCATAGGTTCATAGGTTCATACTAGGCTATCTGCCCAAGGGCATTTATAAGCCTAGCCCATAGTTATGTGGCTTTCGCCACCCCTTTAGTTTGAATAATAACTATGCCTATCATTTTTCTGTGCCTCTGTCAAGCAGTGACACTGAAGTAATCCCTGGGGTATATCTGCGATCTCCCATCCATTGGTCAAGATTCCTCTTGAACAAGGCCAGCGAGGTGCTCTGCCTCACATGTACCGGGATTTTGTTCCACAGCATAGGGAGTCTCTGGGTGATGAATCTGTCCCTCCAGCACGTTCTATTTATAACCGTGTCAAGGTTTAAGTCTCCCGCCTTGTGGTTCTGAGGGATCTAGATTTTTGAGGTGAAGCATATTCATCAAATCTGGGTTTGACATGGCCTTATATGTCAGGCACAGGTCACCTCTGAGCAAGCGGTATGAGACTGAATAAAGCTGGAGTTCTTTCAGTCGGGCAGCATAAGACATATTTTGAGACCCTTTATCCTTTTGGTGAGGAACTTTTGGGGCCTTTCAAGCTGCATCAGGTGTCTGGTCAGATACATTCGAACGGGCATTGTACTCAATCATAGGTCTAATGAGTGATGAGTACAGGGGACGATGACCTCCCTTGATCTAGATGTGAACCCCTTCATGATCAGGTGGGCGATATAGAAGGTTTTCCTAACTACTTTAGCAACATGAGTGTCAAACGAAAGACTACTGTCAACTTGGGTCCCCAGATCCCTGATGACTTTTTCTGTGCTCAGTGGATTGTCACCTATATGGTAGCTAGGGGTAACCTTGTTTTTCCGAAGGGTATGACTATGCATTTTTTGGCTTTTAACTTCAGGCCATGGCTCTGGCACCAGTTATCCGTTTCTGTGAGGCCCTTCTGGAGGATATCTGTGTCAGATGTGTTTTCGACTATGGCCAGTTTGCAGTCATCTGCAAACTTTGTCAGCCATAACCCTCCTGTGTTTGCTTGTACTTCAGAAAAGTAGATGCCGAACAAGAGTGGACCCAGGACTGAGCCCTGTGGGACACCACTTGTGACAGGCTTTGAGTCTGACATGGCTCCAGCAACTCTGACCCTGTGGGTTCTGTCGCTTAGCCAGTTTGCAACCCATCTTGTGATGTATGGGTTTACATTCAAGCTGATGAGTTTTTCGATGATACCTGAGTGGGGTATTGTGTGAAGGCCTTTGCCAGGTCGAGGTAGGCTGTATGGACTGCCTTTCCCTCATCAATGGCCTTGGTGACTGTCTCGAAAAAGTCAACCAAGTTTAAGAGGCAGGATCTGCCTTTGACAAAGCCAAACTGGGTTGGATCCAAAGTCTGCAAGTTCCCTATGTCTTTATTTATGAGTTCCATTATGATCCTCTCCATGGCTTTGCAGATAAGGCTTGTCAAGCTAATGGGGCGGTAATTTCCAGGGTCTGTGGAGGCACCGCCTTATGAAGTGGGACCACAGTCGCCAGGCGCCACTCCTTGGGTACGTATCCTGAGGTGAGGCTAAGATTAAACAGCTGTCCTAACTGTGGGTTTAATTCCTCATTGAGTTCATGAAGCACACAGCCGGGGACACCATCTGGTCCCATGGATGCTGTGTTTTTTGCCTTAGTGAGGGCAGTTCTCACCTGGGCGTTGGAGATGTTTGGGGGGCTACAATCCTCTGGAATAGATATCTCTCCTTTTGGGGGGGGAGGGGGGGGAGAAGTTTGCACTGAACCTGTCAGCCAGTATGTTAGCAATGTGTGTAGGTTCAGTAATTTTCACATCATTTTGAACTAATTCTGAGCATATCTGGGAGTTTCCTCCTAGGTTTCTAACATAGCTAAAGAAGGCCTTATGATTGTCTTTAGAGTCCTTGGCGATTTTTCTCTCAAAATTTGCCTTTGATGATTTTATGAGAGCTCTTATTTTTTACTTATAATGATCAAAGGTGTCTTACCTTTCAAGGATTTTGCTCTATCTTGTAGTAGCTTCCTCCTTTTGTTGTAGAGCTTGTTTATGGCTGGGGTCCACCAGACTGGACGCTTGCCTTTGGTACAGAGAGTCTTAGTTTTGTTTGGGATTGCCTGATCCATGCAGTCCTGTAGGTGCTGGTAGAAGGCATTTGTAAGTGATTCAGCGGTTTGAGTAATGTTTACCACTGGCTCAGGGGCCTTAAAGGAGACCACACTAGTTTTTAGAAGTGTGAAATCGGCTTTTGAGAAGTTTTTCACTGTGGTCTTTTTGTTTCAGTTGGGGGGATGAGGACCTCCAGCGAGATTAGTTTATGATCTGATCTCACCAGTGAGGGGTATACTTCCGGTGTTGAACATTTTGATCCCATGTTCGTGATGATGAGATCAAGTATGTTTTCACCTCTTGTGGGGATGGTGACTAGTTGTTCCATGGCATTTGAGTTTATGAACTCCAGGAATCTTTGGGTTAGAGTGTTCGGGCTTGAGTAGTGTTCCCAGTCTATATTAGGGTAGTTGAAGTCACCTAGTATGATGGTGTTTGGAGATACATTTATCCCCTCCAATGTTTTCAGGAAGGCCATGTGAGGTTCCTGAGTTTGAGAGGGTGGCCTGTAACATGCTAAAAATTGCAGAGCAGTCTTGCCTATGGTTAATTGCACCTGGATGGTCTCCGATGCATCGTGCGTTGCCACCAACCTTGAGGTGTAGGTGTCCTTTATGAATATGGACACCCCCCCTCCTTTCTTGGTGTTGTCCGGATTTTGGGGCCGGAACGCATGATATGAGGTGAAACCTGTTAGTGCTGGGGTGCTCTCAGGAGCCTTGAACCAGGTTTCTGTCACAGCACAGACATCGCTGTTCTCCATATTGAGAAGGGCCTCGAGTGCGTGCATCTTGAGATTGAGACTTCTGGCATTGAGCAGCATTACCCTTAGTTTTTTTCCTTTTGGTGTTCTAGGGTGGTAGGTTTAGAATTTGAGCCTTGCCTAAAAAGGCACTATGGGGGTGGCAAGAGCCTTTGCCAATATCCGAAGCCCAGGGTGACAGGTGCAAGCCGTCCCTCAGAAGCAGCGTGGCTTGTCCAGCATGTCATCCCAGGCAGACAGACATTGATCCCTTTGAATGACACCAGAATTTAAGCCAATTATTAAAGCTGATCATCTTATCACTGTATTGTGGCATCATTCTAGGTGAAGTTAGGATACTGCTCAAGGTCAGGGTCATACCTGCCTGGGCTACATAATCAGAGAGCTCCTCGACGTCCCTTTCATGTAGTCCAAGGAGGTGCCTCAGGTCGTTGACACCAGCGTGGACAATGACTGAGTCGACTTGTACCTGCTGTTGAGAGACCTGAGTGCTTGCGTTATGTGGCGGATTCTAGCCCGACAGGCAGCTTACTGTGACCTTCTCCTTACTCAGTCTGGTGAGCGGGACGCCAGTGTGTCTGACTATGGAATCACCAATGACAAGTGTGTCTGGCATTTTGTTTGGCCTTAAGGGCTGTGACTGTTTGACACTCTGACTGTGTGGTCTATGTGTTGCATGTGTTGGGTCGTGAGGTGGTAGTTGTTTGGGTGTCTGCTTTGGTGGCCTCTGCTGTTTTGGTAAATTTTTGATCAGAGCCTCCGAGTATGTCTTTGTGTGAGTATGTGTATGATTTGAAGTTGTGATGGTACCATGTGTGACTGGGTATGTATTGTGTGTGGTTACCTTCTCCTCCTGTCTGGTCTTGCCAGTCCTATGTTGAGAGAGCTCAGCCTCCAGTTTGGCCGTATAGTTGCATCTCTCGCATGTATTACGTTTCAGAATTCCACAATGTTACAGTGGCTATGGTAACTTTCTTTTGCACCTGAATCTCCCCAACAGATGCTCTTTGCTTCCCCCAACCTTCCGTGGTGTTAGAGAAACTTTTGGTGTCCATTGTTATCATCTGAAGAGATACTCAGGTGAGACAAAACACCAAACTGGCTTGCTGACGTTACTTATGTTTGATTTTTAGCATATCAGATCACATTGGATGTTGGCTTGAGGAAGAAGGGGGGACCCCTCAAAAATTGTTAAACATCAGTGACTCCATCATCAAAATTTTTAAAGTCTACCTCTGTACCAAACAGACTAGAGCTACAGTCTATGACACAATAACTATCGGAACACCATCTCCCCTGCATCATCTTGTACAATGAAAAAAGCCAAATGGCTCCACCCACCATAATAAACATTACCACAACTGGTGGACATAGTTAACAAGTGCTGGTCACTACCTGCTCTTGTAACTATATTATTAACATCACATACACAGTCTCTCTAGTCTGTCCTAACCAAAGAATGGTTAATAAATGTTGAGAACTGGAATGTAATAGAAGTGGTCATGACTGAACCTTTGAAGCAAAGTTCAGATCCCAAAATCATTCAAAATGTTGTCTGTGCCTGAAAGAACAAGACAGTGGAACTACAATAACAAATGCAAACCTTCCTAGAAATGCTGTCATCCCTAAACTGGACTGTAAATACTTGTACCTAGGACAACTGTAGTAGCAGCAAAGTCTCTCCCACCTTAGCTTGTGTTACTCTGATAATAACACTTCCAGAAAGCAGTCAAGGGATGCAAAAGTTTAAAAGAAAATGTACTTTGTACTCAGCTGCCCCAGAAATATGTATCTATCTGTAGTCTGGAATTACACTGATTCATATAAAATAGTCTACAAACATTGCCGATGTCTGATGCAAAAGGGGCTGTTTCACAGGATCTCAAATGAACTACATTACATTTATTTAGAAGTTCCTGGCAGTCAAACTCTTGTAGCATTCTAACTACAGTTGTGTTCTCAATTCTGTATGGTGCTCCCATAAAAGGTTATTTATGTATGTATGTATGTATGTATGTATGTATTTATTTATTTATTTATATTTGTTTACCAGGGTAGTGCACTGATCTCAATGGACCATTTGCAGGCACAGCCTGGGTGAACAGGATCACATAAGAAAGGAACAAAACACATCTACACATACAAGGATATGCTAAAAAGGCAAATATATCTATGTATGTATATATATATATATATATATATATATATATATATATATATATATATATATATATATATACATACAGATGCTATGCTACAACACATAATTCAAGAAGCAGTTCACAATGTCAAAACATGGATATAAAATGGAATTATGTTTACCAGAGATTTATGGATAACATGCATCTGTATTTAAAAAAAAAAACATTTTATATTTGTGGAACTATTTAAACCTGGAAGTTCACCTGCTTGCAGTTTTAATTTGCACAAATTCTCCCTCTTTTGAATCATATTTCTGGTATCACTATCCCTTGTATTGGGAAACATGATCCAATACAAAATCAATGAAACTTATTATGATCAGGAAAATTTCTTTGATGATTAAATAATACATTATTGTTATTTCTCTCTTTGTATCATATACCTGTTCATTCGTATGTTTTTTTTTAAATATTCAGGAAAGCTAAAACTCCATGCAGGAACAGTGCAGCAGCTCCTGCACGGAATTCGGCTGCTGAGCGATTCAGCAAACAGCAGCTCCGACGTGCAAGAACCTGTCTACACTGTTCCTGAACAGAAGACCATGTGGCATGCTAATTGCCTCATTTGCTGGTGAAAATCATGCAAATGAAGTGAATTAGCGATTCAGGAAGCTGCCAGGTCTCCGTGCAGGAACAGTGTCAGTGCAGAAATGTGTTCAGTTACTAAATGAACACATTTCTGCAAAAAAAAAAAAAGAAAACCGAGGCATGACAGCAGAAATAAAAGCATGTATTCACATCTGTAGGCATGCCAGTGGCCAAATATATGGCCACTGGCATGAATAAATGTTTAATCTTAATAAAAAATAATATAAAGTTTGGCTGATCTCAGCCATTTAAGAATAGGGCAGGGGCGAGCAAACACGATTGTGCCGAAAAAAAAAAAAAAAAAATGTGAAAACCCAAATTTAATGAAAATGTGCATTTTGCTGTTATAGTCTATGGCATACAGAATCAAAACAATACCAGGGGACAGTGGTTGTCAAGGGGAAAGCCTCTGTGTCAGTGCAATATCTATGGGCTAAGGCAGTGGGGTATTCAAATGAGGGGAAATTTAGTGAATCACAAAATATTCTAACTCCAAAACCTGCAACTAATCGTGTAGGTGCTAGACAGGATTGTGTAGGCAGGAGGAGCAACTAACATGAAAAGGATGTGTGTCATGCTTGCTGTAAGCACACTGGAGCACTTTTGCCTGGGTTTCTACTTAGCTAAGCCTAGCTAAGCAAGGTGGTGTGTCTGAAGCTGTATAACTTTGTTTATTCCAGCTAAACGTGTGTGTGCAGCACAGACCAGGTCTTAAAAAAAAAAAAAAAAAAACACAGGAAATGGCAGCATTGTGTATATGTAAGCAAGGGTGTGTGTCTCATGCTGTATAGCCTTGTTTACCTCACCTAAACGGGTCTGCACGTCACACACCAGGATTTAAACCACACAAAAATAAAAACAATACAGTAAATGGCAAGTGGAATAAGAAAAAAGGGAAATAGCAGAATAGAGGCACCCAAATACAAGTAATAGAGCTGGCAGGTGGAATGTATCATACTCATCCAATTACACAGGCAGCATCTGCAGCACACCTATGCAAACACCTTTCAGTCTGTTTTTTCCCACAAACTCTACACCACCGGTGTACACAGATGTGGAAATTTTACCTGACAAAACTAACAAAATGCTAGGGGCTGCTGTCGCTCTCATACATCAGTATGTGCAAGAGGCTGAGGGTGGTGAACAGGACAATGCTGACAACCATCCCAGACTTATGAGGAGGAGGAGGAGAAGAGTGTTCAGGATGAGGGTAACCTACCAGGGGCTACATGATCTGGAGATAGTAGAGCACTACAGGGTGAACAGGGACATACTGCAATAAATCATGGAACTGTGCCGGTCTCGCCTCACATCCAGAACAAACAGAGGGGAACCCATCCCAGTGGGTACCAAGGTATGCATAGCTCTAAGAATACTAGCTAGAGGTACTTTACAAAGACCAACTGGGGATATCATGGGGTTCTCACAGGCATCTGCATCCAGGATACTTCACCAGTTCCTGGATGCCATGCAACCACATGCCAAGTAGCACATTAAATTCCCCACCACCCATGAGGAGAGGATCTGCAGTATGCATCTCTTCCACCATGTAACAGACCACCCAGAGGTAGTGGGTGCCACAGACTGCATGCACATCCACATCAAAGCACCACCTGGTGACCGGGGTAGGGTCTACATAAACTGCAAGGGGTTCCACTCCATCAACTTCCAGGTTGTGTGAGATGCCCAGGGCATTATCATGAATGTGTGTGCTGGCTGTCCTGGAAGCTATCACGACTCCCACATCTGGCATTCCTCACAGCTGTATCAGTGGTTTGCCAGGGGGGTCTTCCCATGTGGCCATTTAGTAGGGGATGCTGGCTACTACTGGAGCCATGGATGATGACAGCCATCAGAAATGCACACACACCCACACAAGAACATCATAATGAGGCACATGCACAAACCAGGATCATTATAGAGCATGTGTTTGGAATGCTCAAGTCACGGTTCCACTGCCTTGACATATCCGGTGGAGCCTTGCAGTACTATCCAGCCACATGTGCACACATGTTCATAGTATGAGCCATGCTACACAATATGATCCCGTGGAAATTGCTGCAGCAGGAACAAAATGGGGAAGGGCCACATAGCCCCCAACCATTGCCAAGGCCTCCACAGACACAAAGTGACTTGGAGGAGGAACATCCTGAGCCTACCCCTGTAAGCAGACAGAGGGATGCCCAGTATGCCCTGGCCTTGGCAAAGGGGCAATGTACAGCACATACACTGAGACTGTAGAGCCCCAGAAACTGATCTCTCTCTCTCTCTCTCTCTCTCTGTCTGACTCACACACACAGTAAAATGGATGCCAAACATCACACCACCTATACCTAACCATGTATAGGCAAGTTATTGTGTGCATCTGACATAGTCATCCCTCAAGCACCACCCTCACAACAGCTTGCAGACACAAGGTTAGCCAGTCTCTATAAAAAAATAAACTAATAGAATGGAATTTTCTGATAGCATATCTATGGTATTGATTAAGCATGTAAGGGAATGGGGTGGCTAACTGGGATAGCAGCAGACAACTAACAGCTTTGTGGGACAGCAGGATGTGTATCCCCAGTACTGCCCTACCCATGCCATGCAGTACCACCCTAGTCAACAAATACCACTGCAGTATATGTGGTGAGCCAAATAACTGGGGGGGGGTCATAGGTCACATGCATGGATATCAAAGTGAGGGTCCCATACCCACCACCAACCCCACATAGCAGATCAGCTGTAGACAACCATACAGAAATGCCTGGCAAAGGTCCCCACATGGTGACATCCATGAAATCCCCACCCACAGACTTTTACACAGTGATATCACAGCAGGTCTGGCAGTGGTAGTATGGCTTTGAAAGCTACTAAGTCTGAAACCGCAAATGTCTATGCCAGAACAATCTGACCTGTGGTTGATACCATTATGCCTGTAGTCTGAAAGATAGGGCACATCACTATGCTACATGGGACCAAACTGTTAAGCAAATATCAGCACAGTCTGTGCAGATGTTTATCAAGTACAGTCGTGCCACCCCCCCATAGTCCCATAGAAATGCAGTAACATGTTCCTGGACTTAAGCAGCATACAGGTGTCACCCAGAGTAATGGTGCAATAGTAACAGAAAGCAATTGTCAGTAAGACCCACAGTCAAGTTACTGGTGCCATCCCAGTGGTGTCTCCTGTCAGCAGCCTGGGAACATATGATCATCAGAATGCTTTGCCCTGCTACAGATGGTCTGTATCTGTCACACCTGGCCTACAGGCCTCTGGCAAATGCCTATGCTTCACCCACAGTGCCCTTTGGGGAGTGTCATGGGGTCCATAACACCAACATAACACAGCCCACAAAATGCAAAGAAAGGCCATGCTGACAACTGCTAGGAGCAAACCTGTCAGCCTCAGGGAGCCAGAAATCAGGACAAAGCCATGAATAATGGGGCAGTGAAGGTCCAAATAGAAGTACACCTGTGAAATACTGCTCTAACAATGTTATAAAGTTGATGGAATGATTTGTAGTAGCATGGAATGTTTGATGGGTACGAAGTCTGAAGCTGCAATGTCAACTGTCAGTAATATCTGATTTCAACCCTGAGTGACTTGCAAAACACATTTGCTGGAAAACCACAGTTGTTTGTGTAACCAACAAGATATATGAGTCATGGATGTGGACATTCTGTGATACTCTGCTACAGCTGACAGGCAGGGCTAGGAGTTTAAACATGGGAATGCACTCACTGCAGTCAGGCCTGCAGTATTTAGATTGTATTTATTGTATTTAGATATGCTACTAAATCATGTAGCACCATATGACTTGCAGAATGAGTCATTACTGGGCACACTGCACATTGCGGGTGCTCTGAAGAGCACTTTTGGCTGACATCAAACAGTGAAACAATACTAATTTCATTAACTTTAATCGTACTTTAACTTAGGAATGGGGTCCATTCCCATCATGGTATTAGAAACCCAAAAGACTTGGAGAAATTAAAAACAGGCAGGCCTAATCCTGGAAGATGGTGACATGTCTGCACTCACAGAACCCTGGGCCACAGCAATGGGGAGTAACACACCCCTCCCTGATCACTCATCCTTTGCAACATCCTGACCCCAACATGTGGCCATCCAAGCAAAATGAGGTGAGCCGTACATATATGTTTGACAAACACACACCTCCAGGCTGGTCAAAGAGTCTGACACACACATGACCCTCCAAGAACAGTCAACCATTGAGGAGAGCCCAATGAAAAGTACTGGTAGCTATAGGCAAACATATCTGCCCAGGACACACACCCCCACGTATCCTATCCCCTACAAATCTATCTGGAGTCTGCCTGTCACCCTGATCCTGTCTGACTTATATTATTCAACTGTGGACTGGAAATCAGTCCAGGCCAGAACAGAAATGCACAGGGATTCCACCATTGTAATATATCACTAAGGTGCTGGACCATTTCCACAGCCCCAGCAGTCAATTGCTTGTAGGCACACCCCTCAACAAGCTGGAATATGCAAAAATGCATATCATTTGGCCCATAAACCTTGTGTGTGCATCATCCATCCTGCATTCCTCTGGAAAATCACTGTGATGATCTGAGGAGGTATGTCACAAGGTACTGAAACAATACATGACAGTGTCAAATGGTATATATGAGAGATGTCTCCTAAAACAAGCCCTGCAACCCTAGCAACCCATACATTACTGAGAGAAATTGTCAAAATTATTGTATGGCTCATTGTCCCCACATTTTGATAGGCTATCCCCAGATATCCTGCACCAACAGGGTGAGAGGTATGTCTGTAGCACAAAACAAACCAAACTGGAGTAGAACAATCCCTGGAATGAAGTCCCTCATGTACTATAGAAGGACACACTAGGTATGCTCATACACTTAGAGAAATGTCAGTAGGATCTAGGAATGAACAGACCTTCCTCACACAGTGCACTTCCCACTGCCCCACCTTATCAGTCCTGAAGATATCTGTCACCCGAGAAGTCACTTTTGTTAAGTCTATCCCCATAAGCTCTGTGGAGCAAGAGATAACTGCATAACACTATAGTACAAATAACTAGTTAGGTAGGAGTTCTAATCTCAGTCCTGGCAAATGTAAAAGTGTGTGCATGTGTGTATTCACAACAAAAAGCTTTTGGATCCATTCAAACCCAGTACACTTCCCCTTTCCCTACTTTAGCAGTCCCACAGATATCAGTCATCTCAGAACTACCTTCCATCAGGCCTCACCCCCATAAGCTTCATGGTGCATGCAATTGTATAACCCAATAGTACAAATAACTAGTTAAGTAGGACCTCTAATCTCAGTCCTGTTAAATGTAGAAGTGTGTGTGTGTGTGTGTGTGTGTGTGTGTGCAAGACTGAGGGAGTTTTGTGTTTGTTTGTTTATAGGTGAAACATTTTTATGCCATTCCCACCGACACTTCACAGTGCCCCAGCTTATCAGTCCAGATGATGTCAGTCCCTTATCAGCAACCTTGACCAGCTCTCAGCCCTGCAAATTTAGTAGTGCATGTGATAAATGCTTAGCACTATAGTACAAATGATTAGCTTGGCAGGGGTTCTGCTCTTGTATCCGGCAAATGTGTGTGTGGGTATGCATGCTTGTAAGTAAACGTATTTTTTTATTTTTCTCACCCACTGCCCTGCTTTATCAATCCTGCTGATGTCAATCCCCATATCAGCACCTTTGGCCAACTCTCAGCCCAGTAAGCTCTATAGCACATGTGGTAACTGCGTAACACTCTGGTACAAATCACTAATTAAACAGCGGTTCTGCTCTCACTTCTGGCAAGTGTCTGTTTGTAGAACAAAGTATTTTGATAAGTTTAACACCCACTGCACTACTTTATCAGTCCTGCTAATGTCATTCCCTTTATAGGTTCACAAGTGTGTAGTAGGTAATAGCCCAGGAGTCTTAACAAGCCTAGCACATAGAAGGGCCTTGCCATTCTGCCTCCCAATGTTACATCCCAGTACCTGTATCAAGTATAGCCATTGCAGTGATCCTTGGGTTGAACTGTCTATTACCCATCCACTCATCAAGATTTTTCTGGACCAGGGTCAGCTAGGTGCTCTGTTTGACATGTATGGGAAATGTATTCCAGAGCATGTGCAGTCTCTGGGTGAGGGACCTGTCCCACCAGCATGTTATGGTGATTGTGGTATTTAGGTAAAGGTATCTACAGTGTGTGGTGTGGATGGATTTATATATAGCATTTCTAAACCAGCCGGGTTACACATGGCTTTGTAGGTCAAGCACAGATAGCTGCTAATTAGGTGATATGACACAGAGAATAGCTTGGGTCTTCTGAGTCTGTCTGTGTAGGATGTGTGTTTAATGCCTAGGAATCCCTTTGTGAAGTGCTTCTTTGGCTTCTCCAGCTGTAGCAAGTGTCTACTGAGGTACATGGCAAATGAGCCATAATACTTGGTGAATGGTCTAAAGAGGGAATAGTAGACAGAGAGCATTACCTCTGTCTTCCTGGATGCAAAACCCTTGGTAACACAATGTGCCATATAGAAGGACTTCCTGACCACAGTGGCAATGTGATGCTTGAAGAGTTAGGTGGCACAGTGGTGCAGCGGTTAACGTTGTCGCCTCACAGCAAGAGGTTCTCCGGTTCGATTCTCGGCTGGGGTGCCTTCTGTGTGGAGTTTGCATGTTCTCCCTGTGTTCGCGTGGGTTTCCTCTGGGTACTCCGGTTTCCTCCCACATTCCAAAGACATGCATCTGGAGCATTTCTCCCCGGGCCTCCGCTGAAAACAGGCTCTGTGGAACCTAGTCGGACATTCCCGGTCAACAAATGATAAATAAAAAATAAATAAATAAATAAATAAAATCACCCATATATTGGTCAATCAGGTCCCTGATGATGTGCCCATACCCATACATAGTAGACTTGTGAGACTAAGGGCCCAATATTCCCCAGGGTCTGTAGATGCTACCCCTTTATGGAAAGGGATGACTGTAGCAGTGTGCCATTTTGGAAGGACAAAGACTGAGGTGAGGCTGTGACTGACCAGGGCACACAGATGTGGTGCCACGTCTCTGTTTGTCATGGGGACCCAAGTAGTATTCTATCTTTTGACAATCACATTGCCAAAGTGGTTAGAAAGACCTTCTATGTAGCCCACCTCATCACAAAAGGTTTCACATCTAGATCAAGAGAGGTCTTTGTGCCACTCTATTCATCACTCATCAGGACCATAATTGAATACAATGCCTCATTTGGGATGTACCTTACCCGACACCTGCAGCAACTGGAAAGACCCCAAAAGTACCTCACCAAGAGGATCAAGGGACTCAAACAGATGCCTTATGCAGTTAGGCTAAAGAAACTCCAGCTCTACTCAGTTGCTTACTGCCTACTCGGAGGCGATTTGTGCCTGACATATAAAGCCATGTCCAACCCAGAATTAATGGACATGCTCCACCTCAATAAATCCAAATCCCTTAGAGCTACACACTCCAGAGACTTAAACCTCAGCACAGAAATAAATAGGACATGCTGGAGGGACAGATTCATATCCCAGAGACTCCCTTCACTCTGGAACAAAATCCCAGTCCAGGTTAGGCAGAGCCCTTCACTGACCCTCTTCAAGAGAAATCTTGACGAGTGGATGGGAGATCATAAGTATACCCCCGGGATCTCTTCTGGGTCCCTGCTAGACAGAGGCAAAATAAACTAACCGTAAAGGGGCTATATTCTGTGACCTACTATTCAAAGGCACAGTCTACAAATCTAAAAGGGTGGCGAAAGCCAAACACACTCTGGCTAGGCTTATAAATGCCCTAGGGCAGATAGCCTAGTATGAACCTATGAACCTATGTAGAACACAGCCACAGATAACTTGGGGTCCGTTGGAATCTGTATCCTTGCCTGTGGACAATGCAGGTCTAAACTGGCCTGCAGTAATACTGGGTGCCTGGCATTCATGTGCCATTGTGATTGTCCCCTTGGGGGAAGAGAAGGGTAAAGCTGGCACTGAATGTGCTGGCAAGACTGTGGCCAATATCTGTTGTCTTAGGATAGGAATTAGCATTGTGAAGTAACTCACAGCACTTGTGGTTATTGCTGTGGAGGTTGTTGATATAACTATCAAAGGCTTTGGTGATTGTCATCAGTGTCTGCTGCAATTCTGCCTTCCTAGCTGCCTGTAAGTTATACCATGAGGGATCCCAAGTTGTGTTTCAGGCTAATCAGGGGGTTCACCAGTCTTAGGACAAAACCTTTTTCTGCAACAGTGTCCTTCTTCTGTTGTACACTTTAGTAATGGTAGCGGACCATCACATTGGCTTCCAGCATTTGGAGGACAGTGTCTGTGTTCTGTTGGCTATAGCTAGTACCATGCATCCATGTACATGTTTGTGCAGTGCATATGTGTATGATGTGACAGTCATGCAGCTATTTCCCATTGGCATGGATGCAGTGATGTCATCCGCGCCTGTTTTTATGACAGCAATGTCAGCATTGGAGAGGTTTTGCAAGGTGGTTACCTTTGTGGGGGGTGTGGGTGAGACGTTGAGCTCCATGTTGTTTACATCATGTTTGGATCTGACCAGATAGGGATTGACAACTGTGGTCAAGCAGCAGTCCCATATATAAGTAATCATCACAGGTCAAGGTTGTTGACCCTCTACTGGGGGTCAGTTTGAGCTGGTCCTGGGCATTGGAACTGATGAATTCCATGAAGCATTGGGCCAGTGTACTGGTGCTTTCCTACTTTCCCTAGATGATGGAGGGGTAGTTGAAGTCTCCTCCTATGTCAGTGTTGGGTTGGACCTTCATAGATTCCAGGGTGTTGAGTAATGTACATTGACAGTCGGGGACATAGCTGGGGACCGATAGCAGGCTAGGGTGTGGATTGCACTATTCTCCAAAGTCAGTTTTACTGGAAGTACCTCCGATGCATTATGCTGGGATATTAGTCTAGAGGTGTGCATATCCATTATGAATATGGAGACAACACCACCTGTTTTGGCACTGACAGCTGAGGAATGTGTCATAGCCTGTTAGTGCAGGACTGCTGTCTACTGATGTGAACCACCTCTCCGTTACAGCACAAATGTCAATGTCCTCCAATCTGCGGAGTGCTTTGAGTGACTGCATCTAGACAGTTAGATGTCTACTGTTGAACAGCATGACCCTCAGATTGCATACATGTCTAGCTGTAATTGTGGTAATTTCATTTGGAACACTGCCTAATAAGGCATTATAAGGGTGGAAAGACACTTACATTGTAACTGGAAACCCAGGGCTGACAGATTTAGGACATATCTGGCAAGGCATTGAGGTCTGTCAATCATGTTATCCCAAGCAGAAAGATACTGGATCCCCTTAGAATGACACACAACACGTAAGCCAATGTTGCATTCAATTATCTGTTGATAGTACTGCAGCATCATTCTGGGTGACAGCAATATACTGCTCAGGGCTACTGTCACACCTGCCTGGACCACATAATCCAAGTGTTCAACCATGTCTCTTGTCCTGTAGCTCAGAGAGGTGTGTCTCAGATCATTCACACCCACATGGATGATGACAGAGTGATACTTGGATACTTGTGGCTGTTGTGGAGTGGCCTGACTGGGTGTGTCATGTGTTGAATGCTGGCATATGATAGTTGGCTGTTACCTCCTCCATAATCAACATAGGGAGTGGGACATCTGTGTGCTGCAATACTGAGTCACCCGTGATCACTGTATTGTGCAAGGTGGTCAGCCTTAGCAGCTTAGGTTGAGGGACACACTGTGCTGTTGATATATGTGTCCTTTGGCATATGCTATGTCATGGTGTCTGAGTGGGTGTCTGTCTTGCTGGTCTGTGCTGTTTGTATAAATGTCCATTGAATGCATCTGTGAAGGTGGGTGGGTGTGTGGCTTTTCAGTGTATGACAGAGCTGTCATAGTGGATGTTGTGGTGACCTATGTGGTTCACATGGTGTGGTGCAGGTGTTGATCATATACTCTTGACCAGCTAGTCCAGTCTTTGCTGGACAGTGCATATTTCCACATTTGGTGATACAGGGGTAACTCTCACTAGTCTAAGTGTTTGGAGTTTAGAGGAGATGGTTGTCTGTGTACATGAGACAGTTGCAACAGTGCCTCAGAATGGAAAAGTGTACCAGCTTAATGGGTGAAAGCACAGAAAACTGCACTTCAATCTTGCCAGGAGGGGTGGTCATAAGTAGTAAGTTTTGGGGCTAATTCCATGATGAACAAATACTGCTGATGGCTCCCAGGTGTGATACACATATTGATACAATAACCTGTTGAAGTGCAAAGCTATAATGCTATTTGAAGTGCAAGAACTAGCTGAAGGCAGACTTCCTGCCACCTGTAATACTTTACCTCAGCTGTGCAGCTATTAGCACCTTTGCCAGTTGTAAGTCTAGTAAGCTCTGTAGCATGTGCAATAAGTGCATAACACTATAGTACAAATAACTGGATAGGCAGGGTTTCTAATCTCAATGCTGGCTAGTGTGTGTGTGAGAATGATGTACTGTGTGGGTTATACCATTTTGACTTGTGTACTACTCTTTACGCTTCCCCTCACTCCAATTTAGTAATCCTGTTGATGTCATTCACCTTAGAAATACCTCTGGATGAGGTTATATTTTCTAAGCTCTGTGGTGCATCTGATAACTGCATAACACTATAGTAGACATAATTAAATAGTTAGGAGTTCTAATTCCAATACTGACAGGCAACTATGTGTGTGTGAGAATCATATACTGTATGGGTTATACCATTTTTTACCTGTGTACCACCCTTTACACTTCCCCTCACTCCAATTTAGTAGTCCTGTTGATGTCATTCACCTTAGAAGTACAACACTATAGTAGAAATAACTAGATAGGCAGGAGTTCTGTGTGTGTGTGTGTGTGTGTGTGTGTGTGTGTGTGTGTGTGTGTGTGTGTGTGTGTGTGTGTGTGTGGCTTATACCATTTTCATTTGTGTGCCACCCATTACACCTCCCCCACCCTACATTCACCTTAGAGGTACCTTTGGACAAGGTGAAATTGTGTAAGCTGTGTGGCACATCTGCTAACTGTATAATACCATAATACAATAACTAGATAGGCAAGAGTTCTAATCTCAGTGCTGGCAAGTGTTTGTGTGAGAATCATATACTGTGAAGGTTATACCATTTTGAGTTGTGTATCACCATACTCATCCTAATTTAGTAGTCCTATTGATGTCATTCACCTCACAAGTACCTCTGGACAAGGTAAAATTATGTAAGCTCTGTGACTCGTCTGATAACTGTGAAACACTATAGTAGACATAAATCTCAATACTGGTGTGTGTGTGTGTGTGTGTGTGTGTGTGTGTGTGTGTGTGTGTGTGTGTATCATATGTTGTGTGGCTGATACCATTTTGATGTGTGTACCATACATGGCAGGCAACCACATCCTGATGCTATTACTTTATATAGTGTGGTAATGGCATCTGCCTCGCATGCAGCATGTGGATCAATTATACCGGCCATACCAGTCCTCTCTACAAATGTGTTTGGAACATCCAGATGTGTGGAGCCTATTAGTGCTCTGTCTGCCTTAACAATACGCATGTATGTGATATAGTTGCCAAATAGGCCACAGTGAGTGTATTGACACATATGGCAGCATCAGGTATCATATCTGACTGAAACAGCATACTGATACAATGTCTGCTACCCTCACACTTGTTCAAGCTTTCAGGTACAATACATGAGTCCAGATGCTTGGTTTTACAAATTAATTGTTCATGTCATGGGTCACAGTAAAGTTTGGGAGAAGTGCGGACTGACATATTGTGGTCTCAATCAGTATATAACAGAAAGAAATGGCATCTTAGCAGGTGTGTGTATACATTTTATATCCACTTTATAGCAGTAATGTTTCACACATGTCCCTACCTTAGTCAGTTTGTCCAACACATTTTGCTGGTGTCTTTCCAGACATCTTGCACTGAAGGGTATTGAGGTATGCTACAGGAATGTTGCATTCTCTTCAGATAAGGCCCTGCGGTGACCACTGTGATGCAATACAATTAACCCCACCACAAGTGAGCATGTACATAAAGCAATATGGCTATTAGTCATACTTGTGTGCATGGTAACTTGCATGCCCTCCACAGGACTGGGCTATTGCCAAAGCACAACTGAGCAATTCCATACTCACCAGCTTCAGGCTGCTGTCCCATATGCAGACCAGGGTGACCTATGTAGTTGTGGGAGAGAAGTATTGTTAGCAATGTGCCATTGGTAAAGGATGGATGCAGCATGTCTGCACATTTACAGTACAACACCCAGTACTACACAATTTCCTGTCCCTCACCATAGATTTGCACTTCTGTGCATTAGAAATCCCATTCCACAACTGCAATCTGACCTGGCACATCCATGTAAATACTGAACAGATACACATATTTCTTATACAGTAGTCTACTAATCCCCACTGGGACCTTAGCTGCATGATCCTTGTGCATTGTGTGGGTGCCACCCACCACCAGCAAGTGGGGCTTTGTACCTTGGTATTGTATTGTGATGGGTGGCCCAAGCTTGGCAAGGAGCTCCTCATTTGGTGTCAGTGGGGGCTGCATGGCTGAGCTCCCACCTGTGGTTGTGGGGTCCCTGGCCACAGCAGCAGCCCTTTGCCAGGCATGGCATATGAGGTTGGTAGCATGATGCCATACCTACTCATATGTATGTGCATGCAGGCCCACCTAATTTACCCTATGGACAGGGTCATCTCACAAGGTGGTCCTCTCCCACAGATTTTGCTGGCCTCAACCCAACAGTACTGTGTGGTTCTGTATTATGGCTTCCATTATCAGGTTGCATTCTGCTGATGAAAAGGTCTCCCGCTAGTGATGTGACATTGCACCTGGTAGACACTAACAGGGAAACACATCACATGACCCCATATATTTGGCAACAGTATGTCCAGTACCTACACATGTACCTTGAATACCAGTAGCCAACACTCACAACCATACTAGTAGTCACCACTCACAACCACACCATACCCCTGCAATCTATCAGCACAGTATCAGCTTGCATTGCACTCCTGGTCCTGATGAGTCATATTGCCTGCAGTGAGGGCACATTGTTTGCATAATCCATCATTCCTCATTCAGGTCTGTGTAACTGGATGACATTAACCATCTTCCATGCAGATAGTGTGTGGATGGTGCTGCTGCTTGGTGTGACTAGAGTATGCAATGCAGCTGGGTGCACATTCCTGAGTTCATGTAGGATGCAGACAGGGATGATATGACATCCCATGGATACTTACAGTTGTTGCCTTTCAGTAGGTAATATGTACCTGCTCACTGGTGATGAGGGGAGAGGTGTGGGTGCAGTACATATTCACCTATAGTGATGCTGAGCCAGGGGGATGTTTGCCCTAGCCCTATCTGCATCAGGTTGCCTGTAGCTATGTTGTGTGTGTATGTGATCTGATTGGCCACCATTACAGGTTGGGTTGGTATGTTGCCTCCGAGATTTCAGATATATGGGAAGATGGCTTTGTGACTGTCCCTGGTGGATGTCTCCAATTTGTACTCATAGTTGGCCTTACAGTAATCCACCTGTCACTTTACAGGCTTGTTCAGACAATGGCTGACTTGATGCCAGGTTGGTTCCTGTCCCTACTTTGCCCTGTACAGTCACTATATGGACCAAGTCTTTGATTTGTATAATGCTGCTGTCCAGCAAAGGGGATTACTCTACGTTGGTGGAGGCAGGTATGACAAGTAAGGTATTGCTGAGTCCACACAGCCATGTATGTGTTCAATCAGTTCTTTGTAGTGGGCATGGCCACAAAGTCATACCACAGTTGGACACCTCTCCAATTTAGTAATGATAATCATGCTTATTGTACTAACCATGGCTCTGTCAGGGTAATCCAACAACTAATACCTGTAGAAATTTCACTCTTTTGAGTGCATAGTAACTAGGATTACACACATGTACAACATGTATAGCTTTTGTAACTGACATTTTGCATCCCCTGTCTGTTTTCATGAGGTGGACACATACATCTACTCATACTAACATGTGCATAGCTAATACCTCATATACATGTCTGTTCTATGTCAGTATGGCACACTAAATTGACACTCTTGCTGTGCAGTCAACCCTCTCAACCTGTTACAGCAGGACATCTGTAGGATGCCATGCATACATAGGCGCAATACGACAAAATCAGTGACAGTGTCTCAATATTGCTATAACATACGTGAGTCATTCAATAGCACAGTAGATTTTTATTTATTTATTATTTGCAATTTGTTTGCCAGTATAGTCCATTGGGCCACAAGGAGCCAGTTTTCAATGGAGTCCTGAGGAGAAAAAGCTCTAGAAAAATACAAATGCATAGTACATAATGCACATATACATTACAGATTAGCTCATAGGAATACAATGTAAATATGATAAGAAAAAGTTAGCAATGATAGAATACATCAGCATAGCTCATTAAACAGCAATTAAAAAAAACACTTTTTTTACACAAGTAGCAGCATAGGGTAACTGTTAAGTGGTTGGTCAAATAGTTCAACAGAGCTGTGGAACTATAGGAGGCCTTTGCACTGACAGGCATCCCCTGGAGGATGCCCAACAATCATATGTCATGAAGAGTGGATAAAAGCTAGGAGGGTGATACTGAGGGTTTAATGTTGGCAGTATGAGTGGTATAGGGACCAAGCTAGCTGTTATGATGGCCAGGGTATGGTTGATATATTGTGTGTGTGCAAGAGACCACATGGAAGGGGATTATGGCTGGGTGTATGATGAGCAGCTCACAATTGTGCTATCAAGGTGTGGACTGGAGGTGGAAGGGGGTAGGACTTCTGCTGAAGGAACAGAATGCCAAGAGTGTTTTTGGAGGATGACATGTGTCCAATAGAGTGATGTTTCTGAAGCTGTAAACTGATGGTGTAATGATGACTGTTGTTGGTCCATATGCTATGCAGGTTGGTTGTGTGATGGATGAGAAAGAGAAATGTGATGACAGTTGGATGACGTGGTGATAACTGTACCCATGGGTGACAGACTGGTCATTGCAGCAGATGTCAATAGGCATGTTGGTGAAGAGAACAGAGGGGATGGGGAATTGATGGGTATGTATGGTGTTAAAAAGAGTAGAGACAGTGAGATGGTAGTGGAGTTTGCAAAAAGGATGAACATGGCTGTAGTGAATATGCACTATAACATGAGGGAAGAGCATAGGGTGACATACAAGAGTAGAGCAAGATGTACACAGGTGGAATATAGCCACTGTAGAGGGCCAGTCTGAAGGAGATTGGAGACTGTAAAGTGGGTGACAGGAGAAAGTGTATTTAGGCAGCAAAGAATGTTGGTATTTGAGATGATGTTGGTGATCGAGATGAGGAGAAGTGTGTGAGCAGCACCAAGGATCAAACGGTGTGAACTGGAAAAGTCTGCTTGTGAGTTGGAGTTCAGGGTGGAGTTGAGACAGGCACTGGGTGGCAGTGACAATCTAACAAATATCTGATTAAGTACAGCAAAGCTGGTAAGGGAGACAGCTAGACAGGTGCTTGGGGTAACATGGATGAGGAAGCAGTACAAGGACACCTGTTGGTGGGCTGAAGAAGTACTAGACAGTATACAGAGACAGAGGTTGGGGAAGAAGGAGTGGGATTGTTGGAGAGATAAGGAAGTAGGCAGGAGTATGAGTAGATGATGTGCATGGCAAAGAGACAATGATGGCAAAGGCTGAGGATGGGCATATGAAGAGTTCAATGATAGGTTGGGCACTAAGGAGGGAAAAAAGGAGTTGTACTGATTGGCTGGACAGATGCACTGAGCTAGGAAAGATGTGCAGCAGATAAGGGTGATAAAGAATGATGAGGTATGTGTACTTACAAGTGAGGAGAGTGTGTTGAGCACATGGACAGTGTACTTTGAGAGGCTGATGAATGAAGAGAATGAGACAGAGAAGGTTGGATGATGTGGGTATGGTGAATCAGGAAGTGCAATGGATTATCAAGGAGGATGTAAGGATAGCTATGAAGAGAATGAATACTGGCAAGCCTGTTGCTCTACATTACACACCTGTGGAAACATGGGGTTGTTTAGGGGAAATGGCAGTGGTTTGTTAGCCAGACTATTTACTGATATCTTGGGAAGTATGAGGTTGCATGAGGAGTGGAGAGAAAGTGCTTGGGTAAGGTGTTAAGCATGAGGTTGATGTGCAGAGCTGTGATAACTACAGAGGGATAACATTGACCAGTCACAGCATGAAGTTATGGGTAAGAGTAGTGGAAGCTAGGTTACACAGGGAGGTGAGGAATACTGGTCAGCAATATGGTTTCATGCATAGAAAGGGCAATACTGATGTGATGTTTGCTGTGAGACTGTTACTGGTTGAATACAGAGAAGGTCAGGAGTTGCTCTCTGTCTCTCTGGACTTACAGAAAGCATATGACAGGGTGCCTTGACAGGAGCTAGAGTATTGTATGATGAAGTCATGAGTGGAAGAGATATATGTAAGAGTGGTACAGGATATGTATAAGGGTGGTATGACAGCATTGATGCCTGCATTGGGATTGATAGATGTGTTTAAGGTGGAGGTGGGATGACATCAGGGATTGGCTGTGAGCCCTTTCTGATTTGCAATGGTGATGGACAGGTTGACAGACAAGATCATACGGGAGCCACCGTTGATTATGTTGTTTGCAAATGACATAGTGATCTGTATTGAGAGTAGGGAACAACTTTTGGAGATCCTGGAGAGGTGGACATATGATCTAGAGAGGAGAGGAATGAAGTTCAGCAGCACTAGGGCAGAATATCTATTTATGAATGAGAGGGAGGATAGCGGAATGTTGAGGATGCATGGAGTACAGTTGGCAAAGGTGGATGTGTTCAAATGATTGGGATCAACATTTCAGAGTAATGAAGACTATGGAGGACAGGTGTAGAAGAGAGTACAGGCAGGATGGAGTGGGTGGAGGAGTGTCAGGAGTGATATGTGACAGAAGAGTACCAGTAACCGTGATATGTAAGGACTACAAGAGGTTAGTGGGACGATCTATGTTATATGGGTTGGAGACAGTGGCACTGACAAAAAGGCAGGGGTCAGAGCTGCACATGGCAGAGTTGCAGATGTTATGATTTACACTGGGTGTGACATGGGTGCACAGGTTTAGCAATGTGTATATGACAAGCTCAGGCCATGTTGGACAGATATGAGACATAGTTGTAGAGGCATCATTATATCAGTTTGGACATGTGCTGAGGAGGGGTGCTGAGTATATTGTGAAAAGGATGGTAAGGATGTAGCTGCCAGGTAAGAGAACAAGAAGAAGGCCTCAGATAAGGTTTCTGGATGTGGTGAGAGAGGACATGCAGGTGGTTCTTGTGTGACAGCAAGATACAGAGAACAGGCAGAAATGGCAACAGATGATCCACTGTTGCAATCCCAAATGGGAGAAGCCAGTGGACAATGAAGCCGGATGTTGTAATGTCAGTCTTCACAGATTTGGCAAGGATTTGACTGACATAACACAACTCTATGGGTAAATGACTACAGATATGAGGCACACATATGGTCAGTGTGCACAACACTGGAGAGTTGAATGGTATGAGCTCAGTATATAACATGCAGTTCAACAAACACACACAAACACACACACACACACACACACACACACACACACACACACACACACACACACACACACACACGCACACACACACACAAACACACATCTGCAGCAGTACTTTACTCTGCACATGCTCTGTATAGTTGTCTTATATTTACAAGACAAAATGTATATCATAGTTATATGCACGGGTAACATATGGACATGTATAACATCCCAGTAGCTGGCCTAGTCACTACAGACAGAGCTACATGCTATGGCCATCAGTGCTGTTCAGCAGTACATGAGTACAGCAAGTCTTGTTGAGACATATGCTTTCAAACCCCTATGTTCCATTATTACAGACCACCTACTGCATTCAATTACATGCTTACTTGTTTCACATACCTTGTTTCCTGGATCTTTCATAGATATATCCTTTCTCATTTTTTTCCTCACACTACTTCAGTTTTGCACTGATGGACTGTCTGTGACAGAGGTGGTTTGAATAGATGGCAGCTTGCCTTTTGTACATAATGCTCATGACCATGTGATGGGCTGAGCACCAATTGGTGTTCCTCAGTTGCTGATTGCATGAGAGCAGCTGTGTAGTTATTCCAGTAGCCAATGTCATGGCAACACACTCCTATAATTGAATACTCCATGTGGGTGTTGGCCCTTTCCCTTACCTGTGAGGAAGAGATCCTGGAGGTGTATGAGCTAATACCTCTTAGAACAAGACCTGTGGAAACAAGGCAACTAAATGGTGGAGAAGATTCAAGACTTAGGGGCAGAATGTGAGTATACTGCTTGTTTAACAGGGCTTGTCTGAACATGCTACTTCTGCATGGGTTTCAGTTTGACAAAGTTATGTGTCTGCATAGCTCTCAACTGTAAGGCTATCCACATAATGACCAGAGGTTTTCCTGTTATGTTTGGTCTGCTCCCCAGACAGGTGTTGTCCTTGGCAAATCAGTAGCATACTCTGGTGATTGCAAACAGTACATGCCAACATCCATTTGTGTTTCAGACTTTATATCACTCAGAAAATATATGTTACAACAAACCCTGTAGCACCAGCAATTTTCTCAGTGTATAACAGTAATATTTCAAGTATGGCCATGTTTTTGGGCCTCAGTCCCAAATTATGTCAGGCTTGGTACAGATGCCATACAGTAGGTGGTTGATAGGTAGGGTCTACGATTATTTTGTTCTGTCATTCCTGCTGAGGGAAAAGGGTGGACAACATGTGGGACTCTGTACATTCAAGAGGTTGGTGTATGGAGAATGCTCTTAGATGCCCTTGTAACATATTTGATGTGGGGGAGAGTAACATGTGTTATAAAACTAGACTGTTAGAACATGTGAGATATATTAATGATGAGGAAGAAGACAGTTCTATAGCTGTACATTTCAATAATTCTCACCATGGGGGTAGTAGTCATGAAAGAAGAATTGTTATGTACATAATCGGTTTAAATTCTTAGCTGTGATACTTTACCCCCTGGGGGCTGAATGTGTAGTGCAATTGGAGGCTGTGTATATACATGTAATTAAGTGTAGTGGGTTACAAGGTACTGCTTTGAAAAAAGTCTGTTTCTCAGTTTGGTCAAACAGTCATAAAAGAACAATTGTTATGTACAGAACCAATGTATGTTTTTAAATTTGATACTTTATCCCCTAGGGGGTTGACTGAGGAGTGTAATTGGAGGCTGTGTATTTAAATATACCTAAGTGTTAATTGTAATGTGTTACTCCTTGAAGGCTTTGGCGAAGACATCAGAGTAAAATGAACTTGAGTGAATTACTGGCTGTTTGTATTTTTTTTTTTGTATTAATTTCCAGAAATAACATTAAATTAATATTAATATATATATATATATATATATATATATATATATATATATATATGTATCTTTAATCGCCCTCTCCATGCGTGGCTGCTGAGCGATCATTGGCGTCTAAATCTGTTTTTCAATCTATGCATACTCCCTAAACTTACTCTGTCCACTCCTGGCTGTGCCCTATTAGACTATAAAGACCAGCAATATTCACCTACCTAAACCTGCCTGTGTATTTCCTCACCTGGGTAATCAAAATACCCCTTGGACTGAACACGAATTAAATTAACATTCTGTGCATACTCCCTAAACTTACTCTGTCCACTCCCGGCTGTGCCCTATTGGACTACAAAGACCAGCAATATTCACCTACCTAAACCTGCCTGTGTATTTCCTCACCTGGGTAATCAAAATACCCCTTGGACTGAACACCAATTAAATTAACATTCTGTGCATACTCCCTAAACTTACTCTGTCCACTCCTGGCTGTGCCCTATTGGACTACAAAGACCAGCAATATTCACCTACCTAAACCTGCCTGTGTATTTCCTCACCTGGGTAATCAAAATACCACTTGGACTGAACACCAATTAAATTAACATTGTATGTCACACTTTATTTTTTTTTTATACAATATTAAACAACATCATGTTACTGATGATAATAGATCTACTTACAGTGTATGCATGCTGATATCTGGTATCAAGTTAGAAGCTTTATAGTTCTGATAACTTATTCAATATTACCTTTTCCATTATTTTTCCACAACATAAAAGTAGACTTAAGGGTCTGTATGACTCTGGATTTACCTTACCTTAAAGGCACTTTTAATAAGTGCATATATCCAATCTTGTGGAATTACCCCTTTTTTATTCAACCTGGTAAATAATAGATATTGTGGTACTGTAAGTTCTGGGTGAAGTGCTCTCAGGTCATTATTGCTAATTTCATCTCCTACCTCTGCTTTGTTTGGATCAAGTTTGCATAGTTCTTTTGCAATATAGTCTAATTTGATTTCAGTATCTGAAATTAAATGGATGCCACTAGGACAACTTATCACTCCCTTTGTGGAGCCAAACTGTTTTGCATAAGATTTAAGTATATCTGTAATCTGTTGGGTCTGAGAATACATTTTACAATCTATACACAATTTATCAGTTTGCATGTCTTTAATCTTCCACAGCTTATGTATCTATAAAATGGTTTCCTAGTATGCTCAATATCATTATATAAATTTTCTTCAAAGATTTCTTTGTCTCACACTAAGCTTAATTTGTTTTCCTAGCTTGTTTATTTCAGTTTTCAAAGATGCAATTCCCCCTCTTTTCCATTTCTTATATTATTTTTTTTTGTCTCTCACCTAAATCAGGTATCTTGTTCTTATGGAAATATGTCCTCCTGATGCTGTAGGCCTAGATCCTGATGCTAAACATTATTTTGAATTTTTGACTCAAACAATTTATTTTTCAAAACATTCTACATTCCTTCAGCAGTTTTTCCACTGAACGCATTACTTCAATTAGTTTTACATAGGGACGGTTTTGCTTCCGTATAATCTATTATTAATCTTCTGGGAGTCTTTGGTTTACATTTCAGTTTGGCATAATTATCTAGCAACAAATTTACCTTTGTAAGTCCATGATCACTGCACATCAATGGTGGTAAAACTTGACATGAAGTAACAGTAATGTTTTTAGAAACATAATCAATGTCTCATATGTTCCATTCCCTGCTAGTTTTTTTTTTACTATCTAAAGAGATTGCTGTTCATATGCTGTGAATAATTTTCTTACAAATTTTTTTTTTTAATTAATATTATTATTCCAGTCTGTTTCTGGTAAATTTAAGTCCCCGGCCATTATTATTCCTCCCTCTTTTGTTCATGCAAGAAATATATGAATTCCTCTAGGTCATTAGCACTTGTCTTTGGTGTTCTATACACTCCAACAACTGTTATATTTTGCAGGTTCTTTATTGCCAGGGTTACACAAGCTATAGTATTGGTGTTATCACTGAACATGTAATAATCACAAGTCTTACAACTATATTTAATCCCTATCATAACACCTCCAGCTGATTTTTTGTTAGAAAGGCTGTTACAGCAAAACATTTTTGCTCTAGCAGAACTGCTTTCCAGTCATTGTTCTTTAACCATGTTTCACAAGCAATAACATCATCAATATTGTGGAAATGTAACAACTTTTCCAGTAAAACAAAAACATTATTAATTCTCTTAGCATTAACAACCATCAGAGATTCATCAAATGTTGCTATCTTGAGCTATTAAATTCTTGACTTTTCAAAAATCCTGCCTTATGTTTGCAAATTTGTCAAATATTGCAAATTATCTCCTGCAAATTTTTTCTTCCCTGATCTTGACAAATACACAGCATCCTATGTGGACACGTCTGCCCAAAAATAGGCTCAGATGCTCTACACATTTCCTTTTTTTAAATGGGATGTTTTTTCATGTAGGTATTTACCCCAAAAAATGTTTTCATTCATGGTGACATGACTCGCCTGTCTATATGTGATTTGTGTAAAATATGTCCTAACACCTGTACAAGCTGTGCTTTCTAAGAGGGCTCTAAGTTCCCTAAGAGTCTGAGAGTCCTTGAAGATGACATTATTTGTAGCGACATGAATGAAAACAGATTTGTGTTTCCTTACATGAAGGTGTTGTAAGGCCTGCCTCACATCCTCTATTTTTGCTCTGGGCAAGCACAACACTATTCATAGGTTCATACTAGGCTATCTGCCCAAGGGCATTTATAAGCCTAGCCAGAGTTTTGTGGCTTTCGCCACCCCTTTAGTTTGGAGGATACTATGCCCATTATTTTGCTGTGCCTCTGTCAAGCAGTGACACTGAGATAATCCCTGGGGTATATCTGCGATCTCCCATCCATTGGTCAAGATTTCTCTTGAACAAAGCCAGCGAGGTGCTCTGCCTCACATGTACCGGGATTTTTTTCCACAGCATAGGGAGTCTCTGGGTGATGAATCTGTCCCTCCAGCACGTCCTATTAATAACTGTGTCAAGGTTTAAGTCTCCGCCCTTGTAGTTCTGAGGGATCTAGATTTTTTGAGGTGAAGCATGTTCATCAATTCTGGGTTGGACATGGCCTTGTATGTCAGGCACAGGTCACCTCTGAGCAGACGGTAGGCGACTGAGTAGAGCTGAAGTTCCTTAAGTCGGGCAGCATAGGACATATTTTTGAGACCCTTTATCCTTTTGGTGAGGAACTTTTGGGGCCTTTCCAGTTGCTGCAGGTGTCGTGTCAGATACATTCTGAATGGGGCATTGTACTCAATCATTGGCCTGATGAGTGATGAGTACAGGGGGACGATGACTTCCCTTGATCTAGATGCGAATCCCTTCATGATCAGGTGGGCAATGTAAAAGGTCTTCCTAACTACTTTGGCAACGTGAGTATCAAATGAAAGGTTACTGTCAACCTGGGTACCCAGATCCCTGATAACCTCTTCTGTGCTTAGTGGGTTGCCGCCTATATGGTAGCTAGGGGTAACCTTGTTTTTCCCGAAGGGTATGACTATGCATTTTTTGGCGTTTAACTTTAGGCCATGGTTCTGGCACCAGTTTTCCATTTCTATAAGACCCTTCTGAAGGATATCTGTGTCAGATGTGTTCTCAACTATGGCACCCAGTTTGCAGTCATCTGCCAATTTTGTCAGCTATAATCCTCCTGTGTTTGCTTGTACTTCTGAAAAGTAGATGCCAAACAGGAGAGGGCCCAGGACTGAGCCCTGTGGGACACCACTTGTGACAGGCTTTGAGTCTGACATGGCACCAGCAACTCTGACCCTGTGGGTTCTGTCACTTAGCCAATTTGCAACCCATCTTGTGATGTATGGGTTTACATTTAAGCTGATGAGTTTTTCAATGATACCTGAGTGGGGTATTGTGGCCTACCTTCCCTGTTCTTCCCTTCTACCTTACTGATTGTTTTTCGTACTACTTTTACCTTCCTTGGGTCTGCCCTGCCCGTTCACCCATGGCTCACTCCGGCCTCCCCACCCTACCCCCAATTCGCACCCACCCCCAGTAGCAATACACTTATACTTCACTAGCCACTCCCCCTCCTTCTTCCCAGCCTATCATAAACTTCCTCATTACTAGACCACTCCCCCATCTCCTCCATTCCTAATTAGTACTAATTAACTCTCTTTGAACTACTCCCTCACCTTTCCTAACCTTTTACTACACTAATTCCCTTATCCTCCCCTTTACATCCTCCGCTAATTTCTTCTCTGCATAATTTCTAACCCAGCTCAATCTCTCAAAATACTTTCTCCTTTTCTCTACTTCTCCTACTTACACTACCTATTCTTAACTTATAACTTCCTATAAATATGGCCCCTTCACTCAAAACTATTTTCAAAAACATACTACTCTTAACTACTATAATAGCCTCTCTTACCATACCTTATTCACTCACCCTCTTTGAAAATCTTTCTCTACCAGAACAAAACCATCACTTACAACAAAGATTACCATCTTCCTTTATCTACTCCCGTAGCCACTGTAACATAACCAGTAACTTCTAACTATATACTATCAAAATTTCATAGAACATCTCATTTTAATTACTTCACCTCCAAAAAAACGTTTAATAACTTCTTCAAAATCCTTAAATTCCTAAAAAATCCCCAGCAACACCCCTCCTAGATGGTGATATTCATCCAAACCCAGGCCCCAATACTGACTATACCAATAACCTTAACAACTTAACAGTGCCTATGATTTCTTCATTAACTAAACCACCTAACTCCCTCCTGATAGCTCACAAGGAAAAAATGTTAAAACCATTTTGGAGAAGGATTGCAGGCATGTTAAATCTAGGATGACCAAATGTGGGTCTTGTAAATGTTGTAGATTTATTGCTGAAGGGGCCTACATTTGTGTAGTTGGTTTTGGAAGAACTATAGCTTGTCCAGGAATTTGTAGTTGCAACACTAAGAATTTAGTCTATGTGGCTTCTTGCATGTCCTGTGATGCTTTCTATGTAGGAATGACTACACGAAAGCTCAAGGACAGGATTATGGAACACACTAGGTCAATCAAGAAAAAAGATGTGCACAATGCTTTGTTTTTGCACATTAGTCATTGTCCCAATTTTAGTAAGTTTTTGTTTTTTGTAGTTGACAGAGTACATCACGAGGCAGGGGGAGACATAAAAAACAGGGTTGCCTTTTTAGAGACTGAATGGCAATTGCGATTGAATGCTATGAGGTACCCTGGTCTTAATGATAACATTTCCCTTAAGCCTATTTTGAAACACAAGTCAGCTATAATATAAGTGATACACTATATTACAGGAACTTTTTTGCACATTTAAACAAATTGTCAAATGTTTTATATATATATAGTTTTATTAAGGATGTATGTGTAATTTATGATATTTGTGGGGGGGGGGGTTATAGGTGTTTTCCTAAGCATACTGTTTACAAGCACTTTTTTGTGTAAAAAAACATGTTTTGTGAGCTTTATTATTTTAATCAATTTTAATCAATTAATTATGATGTCATGATCAATTAGTGGGGTGTGTGGGTATAAATTCTGTATGTTTTTAGTGTTTCAAATGAATGAATGTATTGAGATGCCATGTTAATGGTGAAAGCGCTAAGTCTGGTTTTGTGACAATAAATTGGTTTTCATAAGTGAACTTCGTTGCTTTGGTGAATTGTGGAGCAGTGGTTGTTGTACTTCGTATTTTCGCTGAAGTAAAATCTATATAAATTATATCAAAGCACAATTTTTCATTCGCAGCTGTTACTATCATGTTACTGATGATAATAGATCTACTTACAGTGTATGCATGCTGATATCTGGTATCAAGTTAGAAGCTTTATAGTTCTGATAACTTATTCAATATTACCTTTTCCATTATTTTTTCCACAACATAAAAGTAGACTTAAGGGTCTGTATGACTCTGGATTTGTCCTACTCCACTTTACCTTAAAGGCACTTTTAATAAATGCATATATCCAATCTTGTGGAATTACCCCTTTTTTATTCAACCTGGTAAATAATAGATATTGTGGTACTGTAAGTTCTGGGTGAAGTGCTCTCAGGTCATTATTGCTAATTTCATCTCCTACATGTGCTTTGTTTGGATCAAGTTTGCATAGTTCTTTTGCAATATAGTCTAATTTGATTTCAGTATCTGAAATTAAATGGATGCCACTAGGACAACTTATCACTCCCTTTGTGGAGCCAAACTGTTTTGCATAAGATTTAAGTATATCTGTAATCTGTTGGGTCTGAGAATACATTTTAGAATCTATACACAATTTATCAGTTTGCATGTCTTTAATCTTGCCACAGCTTATGTATCTATAAAATGGTTTCCTAGTATGCTCAATATCATTATATAAATTTTCTTCAAAGATTTCTTTGTCTCACACTAAGCTTAATTTGTTTTCCTAGCTTGATTATTTCAGTTTTCAAAGATGCAATTCACCCTCTTTTCCATTTCTTATATTATTTTTTTTGTCTCTCACCTAAATCAGGTATCTTGTTCTTATGGAAATATGTCCTCCTGATGCTGTTTGCCTAGATCCTGATGCTAAACATTATTTTGAAATTTTGACTCAAACAATTTATTTTTCAAAACATTCTACATTCCTTCAGCAGTTTTTCCACTGAACGCATTACTTCAATTAGTTTTACATAGGGACGGTTTTGCTTCCGTATAATCTATTATTAATCTTCTGGGAGTCTTTGGTTTACATTTCAGTTTGGCATAATTATCTAGCAACAAATTAACCTTTGTAAGTCCATGATCACTGCACATCAATGGTGGTAAAACTTGACATGAAGTAACAGTAATGTTTTTAGAAACATAATCAATGTCTCATATGTTCCATTCCCTGCTAATTTTTTTTTACTATCTAAAGAGATTGCTGTTCATATGCTGTGAATAATTTTCTTACAAATTTTTTTTTAATTAATATTATTATTCCAGTCTGTTTCTGGTAAATTTAAGTCCCCGGCCATTATTATTCCTCCCTCTTTTGTTCATGCAAGAAATATATGAATTCCTCTAGGTCATTAGCACTTGTCTTTAGTGTTCTATACACTCCAACAACTGTTATATTTTCCAGGTTCTTTATTGCCAGGGTTACAAAAGCTATAGTATTGGTGTTATCACTGAACATGTAATAATCACAAGTCTTACAACTATATTTAATCCCTATCATAACACCTCCACCTGATTTTTTGTTAGAAAGGCTGTTACAGCAAAACATTTTTGCTCTAGCAGAACTGCTTTCCAGTCATTGTTCTTTAACCATGTTTCACAAGCAATAACATCATCAATATTGTGGGAATGTAACAACTTTTCCAGTAAAACAAAAATATTATTAATTCTCTTAGCATTAACAACCATCAGAGATTCGTCAAATGTTGCTATCCTGAGCTATTAAATTCTTGACTTTTCAAAAATCCTGCCTTATGTTTGCAAATTTGTCAAATATTGCAAATTATCTGCTGCAAATTTTTTCTTCCCTGATCTTGACAAATACACAGCATCCTATGTGGACACGTCTGCCCAAAAATAGGCTCAGATGCTCTACACATTTCCTTTTTTAAATGGGACGTTTTTTCATGTAGGTATTTACCCCAAAAAATGTTTTCATTCATGGTGACATGACTAGCCTGTCTATATGTGATTTGTGTAAAATATGTCCTAACACCTGTACAAACTGTGCTTTTTAAGAGGGCTCTAAGTTCCCTAAGAGTCTGAGAGTCCTTGAAGATGACATTATTTGTAGCGACATTAATGAAAACAGATTTGTGTTTCCTTACATGAAGGTGTTGTAAGGCCTGCCTCACATCCTCTATTTTTGCTCTGGGCAAGCACAACACTATTCAATGTTCATTATCTTCCCTGCAGATTTAAATATCAGTTTCTCTAATAATTAAATCTCCAATTAAAAGAATATCTTTTCTCACCAGATACGAAGAATCTTCAACTTCTAATTCAGTAATATCTATCAATTGTTACAAAGGAATGATCTTCAAGATCTCTAGTCTTATTAATACCACTGTTTTCATTGCTAATTACACTTGTAATCATATAATTCTCATCCAGCTGGCTTTGTACATCTACAGCTTGAGCCATGTTGTCAATGTATGTATTTCCTTCTCTTTTTTTACAGTGATGTTCTTCAGTCCTTCCACATTCAATTTTTTACTACTTTCTTTTTTTTGGTAAAATGATGCCTTTTTTCTCCAGACTTAAGTTTTTTGATGGAAAAATATTATCATTTCCTGCAATCTGTGTTACATCACAAAGCAGTGTCCTTCTTAGTATGTACTCTCTTTTCTTTAAATACATTTCTTTTTTTTTCTTTATTCTTTGTTGTTAACTTATTTCTTTCTTTTTTTATTTCCTTCTATATAGTCCAAATCCTCAGATTGCTTGATACTTGTATCCAGAATTCCAAAGTTTTCAGTAGTATTATCATGTTTACTAGCTGTTGAGCTATCTTTACTGACAATAGACAGTCCCTTTCCTAAATATGTAATATTTTCTGTTTGCCTAACATTGCTTATCATATCAGCCCGGTCTTAATATAAGTAACAACAGTTGTCCAAGCCTTGCTAATCTCACAAGTGCACTCATCATCAGTAAATCTAGATTTACAACTAATAATGGTAAGCAGATCATCCAGCTTTTGAGATGAGGACCACAGATCACCAGTGTTATCAGCTGTTACTCTTAAAGATACATAGAATTTACTATACTGTACAAGATATTTGTGCTTTAACAAGTCATTAATGGCACACTAATTTAAGGAATTCATGTTCAGCTGCAAATGAATAAAAAATTCTCAAAGAAAAGAACAATCAAAATCACTTACCACAGAGTTCAATGAGAACTTAACTTCTATGAGAAAAATCACACAAACAATATACAACTAAATATTAAAGTACAGTAAAGTTGTTGCTTTGACTGTACAAGTTGTAAAAGTCACAAAAGCTAGAATTCCTTTACATCATGCATGAATGTGCATAGTAGCTTCTGCTGACAATCACTCGCAGTTGCACCTCTTTTTAACAGTAAAGATAAATGAAGTTTGGCAACAAACCAAGTTGTCCAGGGACATCTTCATGTGGGGTTAGGTTGATATTAGTGAGAGTTAAGTGTGTTGGGGAGGTGAAAGGGTTAAGTGGAGGCAGGGATGGTTGGGAGGAAATGTGATAAGGATGGGGAGGGGCTTAAGGGGCTTAGACAAGTGTAGCTAGGTAAGCAATCACATTTTGGCCTGAACTTGCTATATAATGCAGGCTTATGTCCATGATGACCAGGTAGGCCTTGGGTTTATGGTGGTATGGACAGAGGAGGTGAGTGATAGTGGTATAATAATTTTTTTTTTTTTTAGTGGTATAATGGGGGGCTGCAGGTTGGATTATTTAGAAGGTGTAGGATCTGGCTTGCTGGGTGTGATGGTGGTTCTTGGGTGACTGGTTTATTTCGGTTGCTTTGATTAGGTTGCTTGGGATGGTGGCCATTTCATTGTTTCAGTGCTCCCAGAGGTCACAATTTACTTCTAATGTTCTCTTTACATGGTTGTTGGGCAGTTTGGTACTTCGTGGATGATTGTGTTGGGCTGGCGCCCCTCTCATTTTGACAGTTGATGGTGGGGGTCTGCGAGTGCAGCTCCCGTGGATTATGTAGGGTTGTGGTCATTATTTGGGTTGGGCATTGTTGTTTCCCCTTCCGTGTTTTGTGCAGTGTTGGTCTTGGCGGGATCTGGAGTTCGGTGTACTTCCTGCTTTGTGTGGAGGGAGCTCAAAAGATTTTGCTGTCTGGGCTGCTCTCTGCCTCTCTCTTCAGTAGACCTGCTCATTGTTTTGGATGGTTGTTTTGGTGGGAGCATAATGGATTTGTGTGCTTTGCTGTGTCCAGTCGGAGGGGGGGGACCAAGGTGGTTATTGCGATAGAGGTGGAGATTGTCTTGCTTGTAGCCGACATCTGGTTTTCTTGTCTGGACCACTCTGCAATGCATTTTCACAAGCCATGAGGCACAAATACCTCTTGGGGGTAGGGGGGCATAGTTAATCAAAAAATAACTTATTGTCTTCTCAGCTTTGTGCAACAGATAGTATAACGTAACAATTTTGATGAGGTTGTGACAACTTCTGTGTTATGGAAATGTGAAAGTCAGTAATGCTTCTTGTTCCCAGAAGTTATTCCATTAATAGCCATGCTCTTATTCTGATTATCAAGTATTCAACAATAATAGATGTTAAAAGTAAAGACCATTTCCCCTAGATACTTAAGGAAAGAAAAAAAAAAAGGACAGTTGTGATATGCCTACGGCTAACAGTAGAGACAGTCATTTGTACAGAGATGGAGTAGATGTATTTATACTAGGTACAGCAGTTTAATCATTCTCCTAGACTGCTTTCATTTCTACAGCCTCCAGGAACAATAGCCTAATACATGAAATATAGATATTTTCCTAACACAAATGCAGCATTGATTATTTCAAAGGAACACTGATTGTTGAAACAAGTGAAAGGTGACTTAAAAGTGTTACATTTCTTGAGGCAGTATTGGAATGTAAGGCCCTTAATCCTTGGTAAATTTGCAGTTTTGGACTGAAACCAATAACCCTGTCTATTGGCATGTATTTAGAATGCATCTCTATCACTTTGTTGGTATATTGCATTTTGGTGGTAAATGATAGATGGTGGGAATGATGGGCAGATGTACAGCTAAATGGTGAGACAACAGGGCAACTCCAGTGTTTTGGAGGTCTGTGTGGGGCTTCTCTTGAGGAGTTGGTGAAGGGAAGGTTGGAGCCTTGATTTGGTGATGCGGTTCCATCATCTGTTGTTTATTTGACAACAGGGTTTTTTGGATCTTGAGTGGTGCTTTTGTGTCTTGCACTAGCGTTTCTTGGTTGGGGTTGTTTCTGCTGTGCTCGATGGAGGTATTCCCTCGGAACAGTCCTGAATGGTTTTCACAGGCCCTGATCCTGTCAGTTGACTGCTGCCACTCATGTGCGGGGGCAGTGGGTCGGGGGTTTGTGTCATCGGGTCTCTTGATCAAGGCTGCTACCTGTTGGCAGTTAATTTTTGAAAAAAAAAAAAGGAAAAAGAGGGGAATGGTTCAGGGCAAAGTTGAACATTTGGATAAAAGCTCGACCTTTCAGCTGTGAGCCATGGTGTTGGACAGGATGTGCAACATTGATCAGCTGCAATTGTTGGTGATTTGGGAAGGCTACCACTTCTTTGGTTGTTCATGTGTGGCATCGTTGGGATGGCCAGAGGATTGTTGGCACTGCATGTGGAGATGCCGGTGAGTTCCAGTCAGAAAAAAAAAGGGAGGGGGCCTTTGTTCTACTGTCTTGCCAGTTTTGTGGGTGTAACGGTTGAGTTCAGTTTTGTGTGTGCCTTTTCTGGCTGAAAATTGCAATGGATAAGTGGGGACATGTGAACTGGTTGCAAGGAATTCTTTGGCTTGACTTCATCTAGTCTATTAGGTGTACAGCGGTATGGAGGTTGTTCACGGCTTGAGGATGGGTTTTCACTGCTGTTCATGTGCAGTTGCTGCCATTGGAGAGTTGACTGTTGGTAGTTGATGCAATCACAGGGGACTTTGCAGCATTCCTCTTAACTGTATAGATTTCCAGACTGTCCACATTTTGCTTCATAACTTTGGTCTGCTTTCATAACATGGTGTTTTTCTGGCTATTGGTGGCAAACTATTAAGACTGAAGTTAGAAACTAAAGGCCTCATACCCTTCAGAAAATTCATACTATGTAAAACCTGTTATTTTATAAACTTTCTAGGTTGGTGATAGCAATATTAAAAAAAAATCGTTTTAATTTTGGGCTTTCATACCACTTTTATTTCTCTGGTTCTATTGACTGACTCATCTACAGAATATATATTTGGGGATTGTCTTGGGGCATATCTTGTGCCATCATTTCTGGCTTTAGTGGATGGTTGTGGGACTATACAGATTTTGCAGGATGTCCAGATTTTACCTCGTATTTGTTTTTATGACATATTAGTGGCAACTCACTAAGGTTAAACTTAGAAATAATGACGGACAATTGAGTTTCCTGCTATTGTAACACCTGTTCAAGTTTGTAAGAGCAATGCTTAAAATTATTTTGTGTTGGACTTTTGCCCCCTTTATTTTGTCTTTGGTTAGGCTGCTTGCTCTGGGATCTTGGGAGGAAGGGGTCTGAGAATCATATGAAGGTCATTATTTGGTGATTTTGTTTGGGGTCATTCTAAAGTCGCACTGCTGACTACTGACACTGGGCCATGCAGTTGTTGGCTCCTGAATGGCATGGGACTAAGTTGTGGGGATGTTTTTTGAAGCCTGCTGGAGTTGTGATCATTGGGGGAGGGGGAGGTATTCCTGCTGCTGGATTATTAAAAAAAAAAAAATTGGGATTGAGTTTGATTGTTCACACAATGTCAAATCCCTTTCATTCGGGATTTGCTGACTATAATTATTACTGTCTGGGTGTGCATTGTCGGTATAAGAATTGTTTAGAAGAATGGAGTATCAATGAGAGGGAAGGGCTGTTTTCCTTCCACAGGGATTCAGAGGGGTTTCCAACATATGCTTTTCAGCATCACTGACTTTTGGGGGCATTAATGATGGACTCAGATTTTGTTTTGACCTTCTTGCTCTGTTCTGGAGTTTCTGCTTTTTGTGGAAGGGTGCGGAATTATTCTTAATGGTTGGTTCATGTTAGGGTTGTGGTATAGCCTGAAAATGGGTGTAATTTCATTGGGCAGCAGAGGAACTATTACAGTCATGAAAGCATACCCCTCAAATTTTCAGATTTTGCAGGCCGTATGCATTTCTTCTCATCAATTTTTATAGAGTTGTATTTTCTGGTCAAGCTTTGACAAAGCATTGAGGGTCCAATTTGGGAAATGGTGACAAGGGAATTCCAGAAATCATGCCTTTTTTTAAATTCACGGCAATGCAGAACCTGTTTTAGCCAGTTTTTAATTTTGTAGGGGTTATAAGTAGGTATGCTTATTCCCTATGATTGATGGCCTTGTCCACAGTTTTGCTAAGAGGTATAGCTAGGGTTTGGCGAGGAGGGTAGTTTTACCCCATGCTTAGTAATGTGCACATTTACTGGGACTAGTTTGGCAGCTGGGATGGTGACTAAAGTTATAGATTCAGTTTATCATCAGAAAGTTCCCCATCCTTAAGTTTCATTGTGATTACAGACCCCTTGGAGGTGCTTAAAGTCTAAGAAGTTTTGGTTTTAGGCATGTGTAGAGGATTTACAGTTTTCTTTTCTTTTGCAGATTACAATGAGGTCACAGCTGAGGAAGTGCAGAATGGGTATCGGTCAGTGGATTGAAGAAACTGGGGTTCCAAAAGGTGGCATTTTCTGGGAGATGAAGCTGTCGCCCAAGTAGACTAAGCCGCTGCTGTTGTCACATACCAGGCTAAGTTTTGAGTGTGTTTCGTGGTAACAATTTAATTATGTTTTGGGCCAGTAGGAGTGCTTTAGTACACACACTTGAGGTGAGTGTAGGTAGGATATGTGGGAAACTGCGGGCGGGTTTACTCTGAAAGTAGGAAAGCTTATGTAAGGCATCAATTTTGGTTCTTTGCAGATGTAAGTTATTCTTGCAAACTTACCTGATGCCAAAGTTTGTTCCTAATGTGTGGTATCTTTGGGGAGACAAATTTGCCCCTTGAGTAGCTAGTGTGATTTGCCATTTGGTAATGTGTGAATTGGCGGTGTTTAAGGTTGGGCATGTACAGTACTTAATTGCTGGGCATAGGCGAGTTTATAGGAACTATGTCAAGGGGTTCTGGTTTTCTGGCACTTAGTGTTAGTTCATTAAAGTTTCGAGTTAGACTATTCCCTGCAGTAATTGGGTTACTGCACATCCAGAGGTGTGTAGTTTGGTGGGCTATTGTGATATGCTATAGCTGACAGGGTCATCGGTTTGCGACTTGCTATGGGTTTTTTCTTTGACTGGGTGCAGATTTGTATTCAAGGGGTCATAGTTTCTGTGGCACTTGTTATGGCAATAGGTTTTCATCCAAAAAAGGTCGAGTCATGCTTAGTGGCTTGAAGGAAGTGGACTAAAAGGGAATGTATTCTCTTACAGTGGATGTTCCGGTGGTACAGTAGGGTCATGGGTAATCCTACTTTATTTAATTTCATTACAACATGTTTCAGTGCTGGTATGTCAAGGCATGGGATTGATGAGGTTCTAATGTACTTTACAGAGGAGAGGTACACCAAATGATGTTTGGCTTAACCCTTCCCTTTATGGGAGGTAGTGGGTTGAACAATTTTGGGTAGAAGGGAGGGGGAATAGCCTGGTCAGGCTGGTTGGCGGAGAAGAGGGATAGGCTTTCCCTCTTCCATTCCCCTTCTGGTGTCTGGATGTTCATTTCAAGGATCTGGGGGAAAAGAAAATGAGCAGTTGGAGGAAGCTTGCCAAATAGATAAGCAAGCTGAGGTAAAAATGCTGCTTATTTGCTGGATGGTAATTCAATGAATGGTGTATGAAGTGAGATGGGACGCTGCTTCATAAGGAAAGTAAGTGAGCAGAGGTATGGACCCTGCTTATTGGGCAGGGTGAGTAGGTACATTGCCCTGATTAACATTACAAGGATGGTGCTTCATAAGGAAAGTAAGCGAGCAGAGGTATGGACGCTGCTTACTGGGGCAGAGTGAGTAGGTATGCTGCCCTGATTAACATTACAAGGATTTTATGCTGTGTTTAGAATCAACTATTTTATGGTTAGTTGTAATTAATGAATTTGGTGTACAAAGCTATGTTATGGAAGCTGAATAAAGGTCGTCAAATGTTATTTGGTGTGATGTGTTTATTGAAGGGGACCGAGACAAATGAAGTTTGACAACAAACCAAGTTGTCCCGGGACATCTTCATGAGGGGTTAGATTGATATTAGTGGGAGTTAAGTGGGTTGGGGAGGTGACAGGGTTAAGTGGAGGCAGAGATGGTTGGGAGGAAATGAGATAAGGATGTGGAGGGGTTTAAGGGGTTTAGACAAGTGTAGCTGAGTAAGCAATCACATTTTAGCGTGAACTTGCTACCCACCCACCATTGTCCTTTTTTGTTAGTGGGTTGGGGGGATTTGGGTTATTTTGTCAGTGGGGGTAGGCGGAGAAGAAGGATAGGCTTACCCTCTTCTGATCCCCCTCTGGAATATGGATGTTCATTTCAAGGATCTGGGGAAAGGAAAATGAGCAGTTTAATATAGGTCGTCAAATGTCATTTGGTGTGATGGGTTTATTGAAGGGGACCGGGACAAATAAATCACAAACCAAGACAGGAGTGTTTAGATAATCTTGGGACTGTCCTCTCTGCAGTCTATATGAAGTTATAGCTGACTAGGCCCCTGGGGATGGTTCAAGTTTGCTTGTCTAAAACCTATCCCTTTCTAATAACAAACAGTGAAAATTAAAGGTAAAACAACAAAATCTCAATCAAAGTAAATGTTATCGACAAGCTATCCCTTCCTTCCTACAAACAGTGAAAACACTAGTAAAAATAAAATATAAATTCAAACAATTTATCTTACCAGGCTACTGCACAATCAATCAGAAAACAAAACAGGATTGTTAGGTAAGTCTGGACTTGATGACCACTGTCATCAACAGGAGATAATCTCTCACAACTCTTAATAAAGTAAACAGCTGAATAGAGGGGTCATTTTTTGCACTGTTCTGACTATTTTGCTACTTGTGTATCTCTGCTAGCTTTAAACTAAAACAAAAAACAAAAAAATCTTGCTTTTTTCCCACTTTCTGAAATTTAAGAAAGTTCAGTTACAGATTTGCTGTTCTGAACTGTTTGTAAGTTTCTTGGAGGCCAGTGCTTGCTTGGACTAAAGGAAAGTCTCTGTGTTCACCAGTGGCAGTGGTTAACACTGAGCAGCCTGCCTGTCCCTGTAGGAGTGGTTACTACCTAGAAGCTGTAGTTTTATTGGCCATTTTGGGTCAATTCCAAACTCCTTGATCTCTTTCTCTTAAAACCCTGCAACTCTCTTTTGCGTGGTCTTGCACACAGAGCAGCGTCAGGCAGCGCTGCTTAAACAGGTTTAAACTATTCCCGGCTCCACAAAGTCTGCTCTTCACTTTTCCCCTTAGAACTGCTCTAAATCTCAAAATAAGCACTCTATTTTCATTCTAAAGCCCTGCACTTGCTTGTACAAGTAATCTCATAGGTAAACACTAATAAACTTAAGCACTACATCCTCTTATACTCCTTTTAAGCACTTGCTCCCTATTGGTTCTTTCTAATCAGTCAATAAGTAGTTCCCTATATTATTCAGGCATGTCCAAAGGTCAGTTTCGGGTTTACTCTCCAGTCCAGCTGGTGAATCTGGGAATCTTGAGGCAATGTTACAACTGCCTTATGTATACAGACCACCCTCTCCTCCTCCCAACAAGCTCAAATATATGTGAGAGATGCAACTATAGAGCCAAACTGGAGGCTAAGCTCTCTCAACCCAGTACTGGCACAGCCTGTCAGGAGGAGAAGGTAACCACACACACCACAAATCCAGTCTCACACAGACCTATCGCATCAGCAAACCAAACACATAAACACACAAAAACATACTTGGAGGCTCTAAATAAAAATCTGCCTAAGCAGCAGAGACCTCCAAAGCAAACATCCAAGCAACCCCTTCCACGAAACAATACCCACATAGCACATAGCTCACAAAGTCAGTGTGCCACACAGTCACAGCCCTTAAGGCTAAACAACACACCTAATACACTTGTAATAGGTGACTCTATTGTCAGACACACTGATGTCCCACTCACCAGGCTGAACAAGGAGAAGGTCACTGTAAGCTGCCTGTCGGGTGCCAGGATCTGCCACATAACACAAGCACTCAGGTCACTCCAAGGCAAGTACAAATATGGCTCAGTCATTGTTCATGCTGGTGTGAATGACCTGAGACGTACCTCCCTGGACTACATGAAAAACGACATAGAGGAGCTCTTTGATCATGTAGCCCAAGCCGGTATGACCCTGACCTTGAGTAGCATCTTACCCTCACCAAGAATGATGCCACAATATAAAGACAAAATGATGAATTTTAACAATTGGCTAAAGTATTGGTGTCATTCAAAGGGGATCCAGTGTCTGTCAGCCTGGGGTAACATGCTCGACAAGCCATGTTGCTTCGCAAGGGATGGCTTGCACCAGTCTCCCCTGGGTTTTTGAATACTGGCAAAGGCTCTTGCCTCCCCCATAGTGCCTTTTTTTAGGCAAGGCTCAAAAGACAAACCCACCTCCATAGACAACACAAAGAAAAAAAACTAAGGATAATGCTACTCAACGCCAGAAGTCTAAACCTCAAGATGCACGCACTCGAGACTCTCCTCAGTATGGAGAATATTGATATCTGTGCAGTAACAGAAACCTGGTTCAAGGCTCCAGAGAGCACCCCAGCACTAACAGGTTTAATTCATACCATGCTTTCCGGCCCCAAAACTCGGACCAAACCACAAAAGAAGGGGGAGTATCCATATTTATCAAAGATACCCACACCTCCAGGTTAGTGGCACTGCACGAGGCGTTGGAGACCATCCATGTGCAACTAACAGTGGGCAAAACTGCCTTTCAGTTTGTAGCCTGCTACCGACCACCCTCCCAAACACAGGAACCTCACTCGGCTTTCCTGAGAACACTGGAGAATATGAAGGTCTCTCCAAACACCATTATATTGGGTGACTTCAACTACCCAAACATTGATTGGGAAAACTACTTAAGCCCAAACACCCTCACCCAATGGTTCCTAGAATTTATAAACTCAAATGCTATGGAACAACTGGTCACCACTCCCACAAGAGGGGAAAACATATTGGATCTGGTCATCACCAACATGGGGTCTCTATGTTCCACACCAGAGGCATACCCCTCATTGGTAAGATCAGAACATAAACTAATCTCACTGGACATCCATATTCCATTCCCACCCCTAGCCAAGGAAACCACGGTGAAGAACTTCTCAAAAGCAAACTTCACACTTCTCAAAACTGAGGTGGAATCCTTCAAAGCCCCCGGGCCAGTGGAAAATATGGCCCAAAATGCAGAATCCTTTACAAAAGCATTCTATGGACACCTACAGGAATGCATGGAGCATGCTATCCCAAATAAAACCAAGACTCACTCCTCCAAAGACAGGAGACCTGTCTGGTGGACCCCGGCCATAAATAAGCTATACAACAGAAGGAGAAAGCTACTACATGATAGAGCAAAATCCCGAAAAGGGAAGCCGTCTCTGATCAGTACTAGCAAGAAACTACGATCCCTCATAAAATCATCTAAGGCCAGCTTCGAAAGACAAATTGCACAAGACACTAAAGATAATCACAAGGCCTTCTTTAGTTATGTCAGAAACCTGGGAGGCAACTCCCAGATATGGTCTGAGTTAGTGCAAAATGACAAAAAATACACTGAACCCACAGACATTGCCAACATCCTGGCAGAAAGGTTCAGTGCAAACTTCTCCCCCTTCCCCCCCAAAACAGCAAATGTCTATCCCGACAGAGTGTAGCCTTCCTGAGATCACAGATGCACAGGTGAGAGCTGCCCTCTCCAAAGCAAAAAACACAGCATCAATGGGACCAGACGGTGTCCCGGGCTGCACGAGCTCCAAGAAGAACTAAACCCTCATATAAAGTCACTGTTCAATCTCAGCCTTACTACAGGATATGTACACAAGGAATGGCGTTCAGCAACAGTGGTCACACTCCACAAAGGTGGTGCAACAACAGACCATGGAAACTATCGCCCTATAAGCTTGACTAGCCTGGTCTGCAAAGCTATGGAGCGTATCACCATGGAAATCATAAAGACATTGGGAACCTCCAGACACTGGATCCTACTCAATTCGGCTTTGTTAAGGGCAGATCTTGCCTCTTGAACCTGGTCGACTTCTTTGAAACAGTTACCAAAGCCATAGATGAAAGGAAGGTAGTCCACACAGCCTACCTGGACCTCACAAAAGCCTTTGACACAATACCCCACTCGGGCATCATAAATAAGCTCACCAGCTTAAATATCAACCTCTATGTCACAAGATGGTTTGCAAACTGGCTCAGGGATAAAACCCACATGGCCAGAATAGCAGGTGCCATGTCAGACTCTAAACCAGTTACAAGTGGCATCCCACAAGGCTCAGTCCTGGGACCTCTCTTGTTCAGTATATATTTCTCAGAGGTACAGGCTAACACGGGTGGACTATGGCTGACCAAGTTCGCAGATGACTGCAAACTGGGTGCTGTAATCGACTCTCCGGCTGACACAAGCATCCTCCAAAAGGGTCTCACAGAGATGGATAACTGGTGCCAGAGCCATGGCCTAAAGCTAAATGCCAAAAAGTGCATAGTCATCCCCTTTGGGAAAAACAAAGTGCCCACAAATTACCACATAGGTGGTAATCCATTAAGTATGGAAGAACTAATTAGGGACTTGGGAACCCAAGTAGATAGCAATCTCTCCTTTGACAATCACATTGCCAAAGTGGTTAGAAAGACCTTCTATATAGCCCACCTTATCATGAAAGGATTCAATTCTAGATCAAGAGAGGTCATTGTGCCCCTCTACTCATCACTTATCAGGCCCATAATTGAATACAATGCCCCATTTGGGATGTACCTTACCCGACACCTGCAGCAACTGGAAAGACCCCAAAAGTACCTCACCAAGAGGATCAAGGGGCTCAAACAGATGCCCTATGCAGCTCGGCTAAAGAAACTCCAGCTCTACTCAGTTGCATACCGCCTACTCAGAGGTGATCTGTGTTTGATGTATAAAGCCATGTTAAACCCAGAATTAATGGACATGCTTCACCTCAGGAAATCCAAATCCCTTAGAGCTCCAGGGACTTGAACCTCAGCACAGAAATAAATAGGACATGTTGGAGGGACAGATTCATATCCCAGAGGCTCCCCTCACTCTGAAACAAAATCCCAATCCATGTTAGGCAGAGCCCCTCACAGACCCTCTTCAAGAGAAATCTTGACAAGTGGATGGGAGATCGTAATTTACCCCTGGGATCTCTTCTGTGTCCCTGCTTGACAGAGGTACAGTAAACAAACCTTAAAAGGACTACCTTCTGTGACCTACTATACAGAGGCACAGTCAACTAATCAAAAAGGGTGGCGAAAGCCAAACACACTCTGGCTAGGCTTATAAATGCCCTAGGGCAGATAGCCTAGTATCAACCTATGAACATATGAAAAGTAACTGCTACTCACTCTTCATTTCATTGAAGAACTTGCAGCTAATATCATTTACAAAGCCTGCTCTCAGTTCTTCTGCACAACATGTGAATTAGATGGTCATTTTAGATGATTTTTGTAAACATTAACAATGATAACATAAACAACTTTTGGGCACTTATGTACTAAAAAGACATAAAAGCTTCAGTTTCACAATCTCGATGTTTCACACAGTAACCATTTAAATTTATAATGCAGAGTCCCGAAATATGTAGAATGAATGGCAAAAACTTGGACTTACATAGACCAAGTCCATGAATGTCATAAATATTAACTTTTCTCCAAAGTATGGTAATGCTGGAGTTAATACAAAAAAACTGAAGGTTATGCTACTCAACGCCAGGAGTTTAAATCTCAAAATGCACGTGCTCGAAGCACTCCTCAGTATGGAGAACGTCAACATCTGTGCAGTAACTGAAACCTGGTTCAAGGCTCCAGAGAGCACCCCAGCACTTCCGGGCTACAACTCATACCACCCGTTTCGGCCACAGAACACGGATTGAAACACAAAAGGAGGGGTTGTATCCATATTCATCAAGGATACCTACACCTCCAGGTTAGTGGTGCAGCATGATGCCTTTGAGATCATCCATGTGCAACTAACATCGGGAAAATCTGCAATGCAAATTGTGGCCTGCTACAGATCACCTTCCATGACCCAGGACCACCACTCCACCTTTCTGGAGATACTGGAAAACATGAAGGTCCTACCGAACACCCTGATATTGGTCGATTTCAATTACCCTACCATTCACTGGGAAAACCACTCGAGTACAAATTCCCAGGGCCAGTGCTTCCTGGAATTCATCAACTCAAACACCCTGGATCGCTGGTAAACTCCCCTACCAGAGTTGAAAACATATTGGACCTGGTCATCACCAACATGGGCGACAGGTGTTCCACACTGGAGGTCAACCCGCCACTGATTAGATCAGACCATAATCTAATCAATCTTGATGTCCACACCCCACCACGACCCCCAACTAAGGAAACCACAGTAAAAAACTTTTCTAAAGCAAACGTCACCTTGCTTAAGTCAGAGATGGCAAGTTTCACAGCCCCCACGCTAAAGGATAACGCTGCCCAAGATGCAGAAATCTTAACAAATGCACTCTATGAGCACCTACAATGATGCACGGATTGTGCCATCCCTAGCAAACCCAAGACTCACTCCTCTAAGAGAAGGATACCAGTTTGGTGCATCCCTGCAATAAACAGGCTATACAATAGAAGGAGGAAACTAGTTCAGAAAAAAAGCAAATCCCAAGAAGGAAAGACGTCCCTGATCAGTATCAGTAAGAAACTGAGGTCCCTCATGAAATCATCCAATGCTAACTTCGAAAGAAAAATAGCCAAGGATTCAAAAGATAACCACAATGCCTTCTTTAGCTATATTAAGAATCTAAGTGGCAACTCGCAGATATGCATTGAACTAGTGCAAAATAGCACAAACTATACTGAACCTACTGATATTGCCAACATCCTGGCAGATAGATTCAGGTCAAACGTCAACCCCCACTCACCTCTAAAAGGGCCCACAACAATACCGGAAAAGGGTAGTTTCCCAAAAATCACAGACGCACAGGTGAAAACAGCCCTTTCAAAATGGGACCAGATGGTGTCCCAGGCTGAGTCTTGCACGAACTACAGAATGAACTAACCCCCCACCTAAACATGCTGTTCAACCTCAGCCTCTCCACAGGCTATGTGCCCATAGAATGGTGCACAGCAATGGTTATTCCTCTCCACAAAGGAGGGGCCACACATGGCCCTGTTAACTATCACCCCAAAAGCCTGACTAGCCTGGTCTGCAAGGCTATGGAGCGCATCATCATGGAACTCATTAACAAAGACATTGGGAACCTCCAAACACTTGACCCAACCCAGTTCGGCTTTGTTAAGGGCAGATCATGCCTACTAAACCTGGTTGACTTCTTCAAGACAGTCACCAAGGCCATAGACAAGGGAAAGGTGGTTCACAAAGCCTACCTTGATCTCACCAAGGCTTTCGGCACCATTCCCCACTCGAGTATTACAGAAAAACTCACCAGCCTGAGCATAAACCCCTACATCACGAGATGGATTGCCAACTGGCTTACAGACAGAACACACGCAGTAAGAATAGTGGGCTCTAGGTCAGACTCTAAACCAGTCACAAGTGGTGTCCCACAAGGCTCAGTCCTGGGACCTCTACTGTTTGGCATACACTTTTCAGAAGTACAGGCAAACACAGGAGGACTATAGCTAACCACGTTCACCGATGACTGCAAACTGGGAGCCATAATTGACTCTCCAGCTGACACGGACATCCTCCAAAAGGGCCTTACTGAGAAGGACACCTGGTGTCAAAGTCATGGCCTTAAGCTAAATGCCAAAAAATGCATAGTCATACCATTTGGGAAAAACAAAACACCCACGAATTATCACATAGGTGTCAGCCCCCTTAATACAGAATAGGTAATAAGAGATCTGGGGCCCCAGGTAATTAGTAAT